>NW_019154096.1:76778894-77013583 GCF_002288905.1 Enhydra lutris kenyoni
TGCACAAGATACACTGTACGCACACACGTCTGCTGTAATGTACACACGCGCACACTCACGTAGCACAAGTGGGGTCATACAATTCCCGTTATTGTTCGGCTTGGCTTTTTCACTTAACAATACAGCGGACACAGTGACATTACATAGTCCCCGTGGTGTTCTTTTTAATGCTACTTTATTGTGCTCCTTGACACCTTGGGTATCTGTCAGAGCTCTTCTCAGTGCAACATAATTTTTCACAAATGCATCTTTGCCACAAACTGTGAGTCCATCTTGTTTACCCCTGGCTCTTAGCACAATGTCTGCTATGTAATAATGATATTAACAACCAATAATTATTGATCACTTACTGTATGCCAGGCTTTTTAAAAGATTTTATTTTTATTTATTTTATTTTATTTTAATTTATTTGAGACAGTGAGAGGGAGAGAGAGAGCACACAAGCAGGGGTGGGGAGAGGCAGAGGGAGAAGCAGGCTCCCCACTGAGTAGGGAGCCCGATGTGGGACTCGATCCCAGGACCCTGAGATCACGAGCTGAATCAAAGCCAGACACTTCACCAACTGAGCCCCTCAGGCACCCCGCTCTATGCTGGGCTTTTAGCAGAGCCTCTGGAAGCGTGACACCCCAATAACAATGAGCATACCCTGTGCCCAGATCTTGATTTCTTTTTAAAAAAATTATTTCATTTACAAATTTTATTTTTTCCAGCCATATTGAGATACTACTGACATATAACGTGTAAGTTTAAGGTGTACAACCTAGTGATCCGCAACACACACATGCGTGTTGCAAAAGGGTTGCCACAAGGTTAGTTAACACCTCTGTCCCCTCATGCAATTGCTGACATTTTGTGTGGTTGTGTAGCAAGAACATTTAAGATCTACTCTCTTAAAAGCTTCACGTGCACACTATGGCATTGGTTAGTTATGGGGCCCACGCTGTGCATTAGCCAGACTTGGTTTCTAATGTCACTGTCCAGCAAGAGGAACCAGGGCTTGGAGCAAAGGCGGATTCCAGGGTGGGTACCATGCAGGGTGAGCCCGGAGCATCTGGGAGTGAAGGAAGGAGGGAGTGTCCAAAATCAGCATGATTAAGACGTGTTACAGAGACATGGAAATCAATTGAAAGAGCTCCTGGTGACTGAAGCTGTAATAATTAGAGTAAAAAATAATATATTGGATTGTAACTCAAATATAAAATATGGTAAGTCTAGGCTGATATAAATAAATGACCAAATAAATAATCAAGTGCAGGAGAAGAGACAAATCTCATGCAGAAAAAATCCTAGGAAGTTTATGCAGATAGTCTGCTGTTAAAGAGGGGGAGGAGAACACCCCACTATTTACAGCAAAGAGCAACTCCTTCCCCGAGTGCAGGATGGAAGGGGGACAGTAACTTTTCAGTGGAGAAACCATCAAACATGACCTCGGCCAGGTGGTCAAGGTGAACATCAACATTTGTAAGTCAGGCACCCTTGCTGCGATGTGATGAGACTATCTGGCCTTTGCGATTTCCCCCAAAATGCATAACTGCAATATAATCATTAGAAAAACATCAGAGAGACCCAAACTGAGAGACATTCCACATAATACCTGACTGATCCTTCTCAAAACTGTCACCAAAACAAGGACAGTCAGTCTGAGATACTGTCACAGTCTAGCGGATCCCAAGGAGATAGGATGACACGATGTAATGGGGTGTCATGGATGGGATCCTGGGATAGAAAAGGACATGAAGGAAAACCCAAGGGGATACAGGGTCAATTGAATATGGTATGGATTTCAGTTAATAACATCGTGTCGATATTGGGTCCTCATTTGGGCCAAAGGCACGGCGAGGATGCAGACATTACCCAGTAGGGGAAACCGGGTGGGGGGGATGCTCTGTTCTCCTGTGTGACTTCGCCATAAAACTAAAGTTATTCTGAATTAAAATTCTAAAGTAAAAAGTCATTTTCAAAGGTGTCTTTTCCGCATTCCCTCTTTTAACTCTCCCAAGAATCCTGGGGGGTGTCACCCATCTACAGAAGGAGGGACGCAGCGGAGAGAGCTGACGCGTTTTGCCTGAGGTCCCAAGGCGAGCGGACGACCAGCCGGGAACGAGCAGGGCAGTCGGTGCTCAGAAACTTCCCTCAAGAACAGCCGTTCCACAAATATTCGGGGCATCGAGCAGTGAGGAGGCAGGCGCGTTTCTTCACGACCGTTTGTCACATCCAAAGCTGCCCTGGAAACGGGCTGCTCTGGTCCCCGTGCTCCCGCAGAAACCCGCTGGGGCTCCCCGCGGAGGGAACCCAACTGCCTTTGGAAACCGCGCAAAGATGCATACCAGGAAGCGGCGTGTGGGAGAGGGAATGGAGTTGTTTTCCTTCCCAAATTAATATGGAACAACGTGCAGCTCTATTGTACTCTGAGTTTAACAATGTTGTCCCGTTGCCGTGGTAACCTAGAAGAGGCATTTAAAAATACATTCCGTCTGACCTTGTTCCTCCTGATTGATGGATGTGGCCTGGTCCCGGCTGCGGAGCCGTGCAGCTCCAGAGACGGCCACCAGAGGGCGCGCCGCGGCCGGGCCGGGCCGGGCCGGTGTGCGGCCAGGCCGGGGTCAGCGCGTGGCATGGATGGGGTGTGCCGGCCGCTGGGCGGGGAGTGGGGGGCGAGGCCGGCTCAGTCTCTGCTCTTCCTCTTCAGGATCAAATCACTTCCTCCGAGGTCACTTCCCACGCAGGCCGTGCAGGGCCCCACACGTTGCCGCTCCAGAGACCGCACAGCTTTGGGGGCGACTGTGGGGCGGCGGCGGGAGCTCTAGGTGTGAGCCTGCGTCCTGCCACCTCCCCGGGGAGGGGAGCAAGCGAACCTGGGACCCGCCTGTGCCTCCGTTTCGTCGTTTGTGCAGGGGCCGCTGTGCCACTTTGGGGTTGGCAAAATGGCCCGGAAGAGACAGTGTTTGCCTGGTCCCTTTCCTGTCCTGACCTCCCGTTTCCTATCCGCTGCCCGCCTGTTTCCCCGTGGGGCTGTGGGTGACCCCTGACTGCCGTCTTCGAACGAGAGCTCCCTCCCTGCCCGGGTTGGGTGCCTCTTTCTTCTTACCCTGCCCCTCACGAGGCGTAAGGGCACTCTGGCCTGTCCTTCCTACCGGCTTTTTCATGGATAGTTTCCACACTAAAGGAGTCACACTTACTCTCCTTGAGATTTCCTAAAGTCAAGCATTTGTCCCCCTGTGCCTGGGTCCCTGCTTCTGTTTTAAGGAAGTAGGGAAGCCACCCGCTGTTTCCTGCTCTGGCTGAATTCTCTCCCACTGACCAGCCCCAGCCGGTGTTACCTGTGGCCTCCGGGCAGCCCTTCTGGTCTGATGGGGTGCCCTTTACTGACCCCACCACCCAGCTGGCCGCTGCCTCGTGAGACAGCCCAGAGGAGTCCCACCTGCTCCGCTGGACCATACACAGCCTCGCCTTCCCCTCCGGAATGACTCTGGAAGCAGAGCACTGGCGTGGGAGCGATGTGAGCGGACGTGAGGAGCCAGCTGCCAGCTTGCCGTGGCAGGTGACCTTAGGGAACCCAGATTAGTCTCACCTTCTTTCCCCTCATTCTGCTCACCCCAGATGGCCACTGGCTGGCTTGATGTGGCCAAGGTGGCCTTGGGGAGGGAGCCCATGGGTGGCCCGGGCTTGGCTGCTGTCCCTACCTGGGGATCCCTCCACCCCCACTGCCTCTGCCTCCCCATCTCCCAGGCCTGCGATGGGCATGGGCTCCTCTGGGTGCACATTGCTCCCCGGTCCTGCTCTGGAGAGTTCTCCAGACCCATTCCCTCATGGCCAGGGAGGCAGGTAACTTGTGGCCTGGGGAGGAGGAAGGCATCTTCAAGAATGGCCCTGAGAATGTTCCTTTTCAAGCGTCTGAAGCCAGCATGATTAGACCTGACTAGAAGCTTTATATTACTGTGTTTGATATTATTATTTATACATCAACATCGACACTTGGTGTCAATAGATATGTGGCATGTGTAGGTGATAAAAAGCATCAGATAGGTAACATATTTTATTTATGTGTGGTAAATATTTAAAAACTCCCGTGTGTTTTGATTGGAAAATGTGTATTATTGGACAATTTAGTTTCAAAGGTTTCTCTCTAATGTAAGATTTATTAAGATTTATGAGGTAGCTGATGCGGCGTGATTGAGTGTAGGTGAAAGTCCCCAAGAATCACACTCGGGCACTGCCCAGTGATTTCGCCTTTCAGAATCCCATCTGCGAGCCAGGAGTCTTCTCTGTTTGTTATTAAGATGCAGTGATTTGCTCTGCATGAATTAACAGCAGCGTAATATTGCCTGGGAGGGGCAGGGCGGCTAGTTGGAAAAGTCAGCTCGCGGGTTACGTTTTCCCATTATTCTGGCGGTGGCCGCGTCTTTCCCTGGCCCCCTTGAGCGCGAGTTCACTCAGCTAAGGCGGGAATGATGAGCTGCGGTTCTAGAAAGGGTCAGTAGATGGCGCACCGCAGGCTGCCGGGAGCCCGGAGCTGCCCGGCGGGGGACGCGGCCCCGCAGTGTGGCTGGGACTTCAGCCACCGCATGGGGCAGGTGTGGTGGCCTGGTTTGGTCTGGAAGTAATTTCACAGAGGGAGTTGGGGCTGCCCCTCAGAAGATGGACTCTTGGAGACATCGTTTTCCTACCCCCTCCCCAACCCCATCCAGCCGGTGCACCCCAGCACTGCCAGGGCTGTCTCTCTGGGTGGAGTTCTGGCTGGACCCCCGAAGGGCTTTATTTGGGGCTGTCCTTTGCGGGAAAAGACACAGCCCATCACCGGACAGGGTGTGGGACTCTGGTAAGCAAGTAAGGAATGAAAGCCTCTGTGTGCAGGCCACAGCTTGGCTACGGGTTAAATTGTGTCTCTGGTCCCCTAAACCCTATGTTGAAATCCCAGCCCTCAGTGACCTCGGAATGTGACTTATTTGGAAATAGGGCCACTGCAGATTTAATTAGTTATGAGGAGGTCATCCTGGAGGATGAGGGGGTCCCTCCCTAACCCAATGACTGGTGTCTTCATAACTCTGTAGCCGGGTAGACACAGAGACACAGGGATTGGCGGGGACTGGAGGACGTGGTCTGGAGCCCCCAGAAGAGGTGAGGAAGAGTCCTCCTCTAGAGCCTTCGGAGAGACTGTGGCCTTGCCTACACCTTGATCTCAGGTTGGTAGCCTCCAGAACTGTAGGAGACCACGTGGCGGCTGTTAGCGGCCACCCGGCGTGTGGTCTCTGTTCCAGGGGGCCCAGGACACTCATCCAGGTGACAAGAACACAATGAGTGCCAAGAAGCGCCTGCCACTGAGAAAATTCATGTTTTGCTTCTGACACTCAAGATTTCTCAGTAACCAGGCAGGTCTTGCCTCCTTCCCCAGCCCAGTGTGGATGTGGAAGCGATGGGGCCATGACTGGCCTGTTGGGCGGACCGGCGAGGGTGGAGGGTGGCTGGGGCTGCTTCCTGAGGCTGACGCCAGAGCCGGCTGGAGTGGTGGCCTCCTTGCTGGGCCTGCTCTCTCTTCCAGTTTGCCAGAGTTGTATCCTCCAGGCAGGGAGCGCAGAAAGGCATATTTCTGTCCCTCAAAGTTCTGCCTGGAGTGTGGGAGCAGGGAAACTTGTGAATGACGCAACATGTTGGGGGAGCTGCCAGGACGTACAGGTGTGCAGCTGCTCTCCGCAACTTGGTTTGGCAAAGAGTGCCTCCAGCCTGCCCTGGGGTCCTGCCATCAGATCCTGCTGTCCTAGAGCTTGGGAGGAGAAAGACGGGGCCCCGTGAGCGTGGTGCTCCCACCCGATCCCTTCAAGACCGCAGGCAGGTGGCACCCATGAAGGAAGATCACGGGAGCCTTGCCCTTCCCAGACGTGGGAATCTTCGAGATGGTGCTCCTTCTGCTGAGAACGCAGGAGGGGCATGGGAGCCCCTGGCTTCTCCCTGGACCGTGTTCTCTTGGGCAAGAGGTGCGACGAGGCTGGTGGTCATTCTGGCGAGGTCAACCCGGAGCACGGGGAGCCGCTGGCTGTTGAAGACGAAGGGAAGGGGACCACCTCCCTTCCATTCTTTTTCTTGATCAGAAACCCCATTCTGGTGGGATTTGAACCTGCTTATAGACACTCCATGCCTCTCCTGAGACCCTGGGCTGGGTCCCTGCTGCTTACGTCTGATGGAATGAAGGTGACTCACAATCCCCATCCCCCAGGCCGGCCGTGGGCTGACGTGCACTCGGAAGACAAAGCCAGGTAGTCAGGTGCTCTGCCTCCAGACCTCGGCGAGGGGGGCTGGGGGGGTGTCAGGCCCTGTGTCACTTGCAGCGAGGAGGGACACGGAAGTCACGGTGGCCAAGGGGAGTGGCCACCTGCTGCCCCGGGCCCCTCCCAAACGGCAGTGTAATTGCAGACTTGCAGGGCTTTGTATGCTTCTCGTTCTCAGTTTCCGGTAAATATTAATGGGTTGCTTTTTATTCATTTAGCTTATGTTTTTGAAAGATGGACTCAAACAAAAAGATCATATCTGTATGTTGTGCTTTAATTTATTTTCACCTTTTTTTCTCCTTTGGAGACCCCTGGTGTATCATCACTTTGTTTACCACAAATTAAACCGGGGCTGATTGTTTACCCGACTCTGGGCCCCTGTGCATTGCTCCCACTCTCCTTTTTTAAATAATCACAACCTGGGATTCATTTGCAAGAGGCCCTAATCTGCATGAGAATTATACAATTAACTTTTGATTAACCACCTAGTTCTTTTGGAAACCACAATGTGTAGGGTACTCTGCATTTAAATAATTTTCCTTAAATTGGGAGCAGGCCTTTCATTAAGCTGGTGGGTTAGACTAAAACAACAACATTTGGTGATAATCAGGGTCAAAACAATAGGCAAGCCGGCAAGGCTAGAATGTCATCTTTAAATATAACAGTCAAGATAAAGGCCCCCAGATTGGGCCTTATCAAAACACAAAAAAATCAAAGGACTCTCTTGTCTGTGGCAAAACGCGGAGGCCCCAGCGATGTGGGCGACCATTGTCTGGCGGGGGAACCGCGGCCAAATCTGCATGCAGGGGGCCCGCGATGTAAAGTACACATTACATCACGTAGCGGGCTTATCTCCACGTCTGACAATAATTATCAGGAAGAATATACTCAGAATGACTTTTTTTGTGATTTTTATGCCTCCCCAACACAAGGAAGGGGAGATAACAGCATTAGGAGAAAGGAGGGAGTCTCGGAAGGCTCTCCCCGGAGCTGGTTCTTCGATTAAATTCGCTGTGCCACTCCGGTGCTGGCGAGCAACTGGGAAGAAAGCCTGCGAGCCTTTTCTATGGGATGATAATAGACCTGAACACAGCCCTCACCGTGAGATAAGATCCATTGTCGAGACAAACAAAGGGAGTTGTATTAAACAGCCCTGCAAGAATATCTATGAGCAAAGTTTGAAACCCTCGTCCGTCTCCTCTCCTTGCTCGTACCTTGCACCTGGTTCTGCAAGACGGACATTTGCGGGGCGCGGGAGTCTCAGGCTTCAGGAGCCCGGGAAAGCCAGGTCACTGTCTTGAGGTCACTGAGGTTGAGTGAGGACTGTCTAAGGTCAAGGTCATGCCTTTCCTTCCTGGGGCTCCTCTCCGCTCCCTTTTGCTTCTTTCTTAAAGTCCAGCAGAAAATTGGGAGTCCAGTCTCAGATACGGAGAGCCCCAGGAGACCTGGTGGAGGGTCGAATTCCCAAGATGTGGTTCAGTCCTTCTGCGTTTGGTCCCACGTGGTCTTGCCAGCCTCCCCAGCCGGCAGCGTCCTCGGGAATTTATTCATTCTTAGAAGAATTGTTCTGCTTCCTTCTCTTTCAGGGACCTGGTAAGCACCCAGCGTTGAGCATCCTGAGTCCAGACCGCATCTAAACCCGGGTGCAAATGTCCCCGACAAAAACAAAGGTCACAGCTTCAAATTAGCTGCCTTCCCAAAGCCATCTGCACGCA
Organism: Enhydra lutris kenyoni; assembly: GCF_002288905.1. Classification (NCBI taxonomy): domain Eukaryota; kingdom Metazoa; phylum Chordata; class Mammalia; order Carnivora; family Mustelidae; genus Enhydra; species Enhydra lutris. The sequence goes on from NW_019154096.1 coordinate 76,786,873, forward strand.
CAGCTGATGAGAGCACAGCATTGATTTTATGTCTGATTCTCTCTATGTCTGGTCAGTATCCTAGGGGGTCAGCCGGTACTTGGTATCGTGTTTGTTACTCCAGCCTCCGAGCAAGGACGACGCTGGGATATTGAGAGGGAATTTTCTGTTTGGTTTAGATCCGAATACAGTTGCAAGCAAGGGGCTTACCCGGAGTCTGGCTTGGGTCTGTGTGGCTGTATTCAGCCTGCCCGGCTCTTCCCTCTGCCGACTTACACACTTCTTCCCTTTTCTTTCTGCGCGGGGCTGGGTCGGGTTCTTCTGGCACGCTTTGCCTGGGGGCGCTTAGCTGCTATGGTGGGGCAGGGTGAGTGTCCCAGGCCAGGCCTGGCTGATGGTGGGACCCAAACGTGCAGGACAGGAGGCTACAGGGGAGTGGGCGGGACCTGTCCCCAGGGCAGCCGAGAAGAAATAGTCTATGATTCTAAGTACGCTCAGTAGGGGTGCGGGGGGTGAGGGGGACAGAAGGAGAAGGAGGTGGTGGGGGACTCAGAGGCTGGGTCAGAAGGGAAGAAACGAGGGCCTTGTCTTTCCACAAACCTGCCCTGTGGACTCAGGGAAACCCTCTTTCCCAGCCTTAGTTTCTCCTTTGCAAGTCACAGGGCTTCTCAAAGCCCTGGTTGGCCTCAAATTTGCCGAGACGATGATTACGGGGGCTTGGGGGCTTCTATGGCAACGGGCTTGCCCTCCTGGTGCTTTTCTGGGGTAGGAGTTGGCAAAGGCAATGAAAACCTATGGTATAGCTTCCTCAGGTGGAAACCTGGTCCAAACCCTGTTTGCAAATGTGAGCCGCAAGCCGGCAAAGACGAAAGGGAGAGGGCGCTCGCCAGCCTGACCAGGGCTGGCCAGTGCCTGTGACATCCATGCTCTGGCCAGGGCCCAGGTGTGACCCTCAGAACTGCCTACCTCTGCAGGTATCAGGAGCAGGGAGGAGCTTCCTTCCACTGCCAGCGATGGGGGACTCCCTGCAGCAGCCTCGGATTGGCTGGCCGAGGGGAGAAACGCACCCCGTGCTTGAATGCATTTTCCGTCAGAGCTGGAGGTGAGTGAGCAGAGGACGTGTTGGGGGACCTGTGGGCTCTGTGCAGCCTGCAGTGGGACTTTCAAAGACCTGCAGACGGTCATTCACCTGGAGGGACTCTCCGAAGTCGTCTGCATCTGTGCCTCCTCCTTCCACATAGAGTCCTTCTGCAGCAGGAACCTGTCCTCCCCAAGGGGGCCTCGGCCCTGACCTGACTTCATGGCCAGTTGGGCCCCCAGGGGCGGGTGATTCAGAAGCCGAGTCTAACTGCTCAGGGCTCCATTCCTTCTGTGTGCAAAGATGGGGTACAGCTGGAGAAATTTTTAGCCGTACTCTAAGAAAAAAAAAAAATCAGGAAAGCAATGAAATTTGATTTGCAAAACATTTTTCCTCCGAGTGGAGGAATTGTTTTATAATTGTTTTATAATTTATAATTATATAAGTTATATAAATATATATAATTATAATTATATATTTACATATATAATTATAGTTATATATATAAATATATAAATAATTTATAAATTTATAAAATTGTTTTATAATTCAGACATGCTCAAAACAAACTCCACATGTAATTTTGGATTCTTGGTGACTTGGACATCGGGGCTGACCTTCCCAGGAATTTGTCCTCAGTGATGAAGGTCAATCATTATTTTCAAGCCCTATCCGATCACGTGGTCTGGTTTTTATGAACGTGGGGCCGAGCATATGTTATTGGGTGTGGGTTTTCTTTCACATTGTGATTGTTTTGAGCAGGAAAATACCAGGGCAGCTGGGGAAATGGATGCTACCCAGTGGGTTTGCTAATAAGCAGGATTGACCAAATGCAGCTGGTAAAGGCAAGATAGAGCTGGCATTGACCTTCCCAATTACGGGACATGTTCCCGTGCACCTAGTGAGTGGGTGGAAACACTCACGGCAGAGGACGAGGTGGAGGGATACCACACCTATAGTTAAAATGGACTTTGCAGAAGGGTCCTTTACTGGTATCTATGGTATAGAAAGTGAAAAGCTACAGGAAGGGCAAATTGGGAACTAGGAAAATTGCAGTAATAGAGCTTCCCAGCTAATTGATTAGCAATTATGGCTGGTAATATTGTTCATTTTAATTGTGTTTAATCTCTACTTTGGTAATAAAGATTATTGTTTTGGATTATGACTTTATCCTACTATACTAATTACTAACTTGTGAAATTAAAGTGTATATTTTCACATCCTGAAAAAATTTGCACCATGCCCTCACATAAAAGCTTTCTTTTCTGAGCAGGCTAGTTGTTTGGGGCTGTTGCCTCCTTAACGTCTGAGAAGGACTCAATTTTGGCAAACAAAATAAATGATATTTGTTTTATTTACTAAGATAAACAGGGGTTTTGTTTTTGTTTTTGTTTTTTAAATAGTGTTTTTTAGGGGATGAAAGGAACCGAAGATATTGTCAGAAGTAAATCTGGGATATGAGAGAACACAAGCAGAATTATGTGGAAAACCGCTTTTTAATTTGGAAAGGGATTTCACCCCTTTCGGTGGTTCCGTAGGTTCCGTCCGGCTCGTGTGCGTAGCACGAACCCCCCAGGGCTTTTCATCTGCACCTTTTGGCTGTTCTGCCTTCAAATGCTGCCTGGATTCCTGTCTCTCGACACAAACATCCACCTGCCACATCTGTTTTCTTGTGACTCAAGTTTTTATTTTCCACAAGCTTTCTGTACCCAGTGGCCCGTATTCACAGCTCCCGTTTTTCTCCCCACCTTCCCATGCCAGCGTTGATCAAATCAACTGCGTTCACGGCAGTCTCCAATGACCAGTTCCCAGCGGTGACCTTATCCCAGGCATCGGGCAGGGTATCTGCCTCCCTCTTGATATCCTCCGTCTACCTGTCCCTGCCCTGGGTCGCAAGAGTTGAAAGTTCCTGAGACCCCCTTTGATCCCCTCCGTGTCCCACCCTACTCCCACGCAATTTCAAAGAGATGGGTTCTAAGGATGCCGCATGCTCGAACCATCATCAACACTTAGGGGTAGTTTCCAGGCTTGTTTCCTTTATTTGTATAGAGCAGGGGTCTGAAGACTTATTTTTCTGGTGGGCAGGGAGTGTGTTCTTTAGGTTTTGCAGGTGTCTGTGATCACGGCCCAGTGGGGCTGCCGCAAGCCGACACTACTGAAGGAAATGTACCTGGTTGTGTTCCAATAAAGCTTTACAAAGACACACACCAGAATGGATTTGGCCTGCAGCCTGCGGTTTGCAGACCCTTGATGTAGATGCTTCCGTGTGTAAGATAGTACACGTGTTTGATTAATCCAACATTATATTGGGAAAATTTCCCTTTGTCAATCACATTTATTGTTGAATGGGATGTTAATAGCTGTAGCATATTCCAGTCCAAACGTTTATTGTTGTTTTATTTTCAGAAAAATCATAGCCATTTATCATTTCATTAGTACTTTATGAGAAGTCTAGCCAATCACAGGCCGGCACTGAATTGTTAGAAAAAAAAATAAAGGTTTTACTAATTAGCCAGGAATATGAGATCTTACAGAATTCTAGCTGGTGTTTGTGCTAGTCTGGCTCTGTTGCATTAATGGTATTGATTATATCACCTTAGCGTGAATCGATATTCTCCCTTAGAGATACGATCCTTCCTAAATGTCCCCAGCGCTGATCTCCTCTCATGTCTTGTTTCCTCTGAATCCAGCCTCGGGACCCTGTGCCCCGTCGCTTGTTTTCCTTGTGTTTCTTAGAAATGCCTGCAAAACGGTTATCAGGGTTATCACGCAGCGCCTGGAACAGAGAAGATGTAGCTAGACTAGCACCATTTAAAACAGGCTAAGTAGGTTTAAAGGCTCGTATTTATTTGTTTGTTTGTTTGTTTTTTAAACAAAAGCAATGGAATCTTTGCAGTCACCTCTGCCCTGGAGGGTCTCAGATCCCTTCCTCTTTGTGACAAACTACTTGAATGAAAGCCTTTAAAATGGTGCCCGGAGGTTAAGCTGGCATGGATGTCGGTTGTCGGAGCTACAGGCAGGAAAGCAGCCTGCTCTGCCCCGAGCCTCTGTCTGACCGCGGAATTAAAAATGAATCACATTCCTAATAAATGTAATCCCGCGAATTCTCTGAATGAATAGCGCTGAGAGCAGGAGCTGGCATGTGCCCGCGTTGCGGGGAGAGCTCTGCCCACTGCGTCTGCAGCCAAGCCTCCCTGCCTCCCCTGGAACAGGCGTGAGTGGGAAGTACTTGTGCAGATGATGCCCTTGGAAAGCCCTGCACCTCCTTTTTGTTGGGGGCAATTTGCATTTTTTAGCTAGTGTCTAAGCGCACCACATCCAAAGCCCACACCCGCTTGGGAGACATCCTCCAAGGGCATGGCGTGACCACGGGCTCTCGCGCTAACGGCCCTAGGCTAAGGGCAGTGGCTACTCGTGGCCTCTCCAAATACCGTGGTCAGGGACTCACTCCTGTTCGAGACAATGCTTTGATTTATTTTTGTCAGCACTCGTGCCAGAACCAACGGTACGACAGGCCGTCTAATTGAGACTTGGCAGCGCACGGCCCAGATCAAAGGCAGCCCAAGCGCCGATCTCGGATCCCAGGCCAGTGCACACTTAGCGCGTCTCGGAAGCAAAGCGCGCCGACCGCTTTCCAGCTGCGCGTGCCAGCGCCGCGGCCTCAGCATCCCACTGGCTGATCCATGGGCTGCTCTGCCATCGGTTCCAGAAGGAGCCACTTGTGAGCTATTAAAGACAGCAATGAAGTGCCGTGGTGACAGTGGTGATTCAGGGGAAGATGGAGGAACCATCCGGGAAGGCGGTCTCCTCCCTTCTGCTGAGCGGAGTCCGTGCGTGGGAGCGCAGAGGGGCCGGGGTCGTCCCCGCGGGGGGAGCCGGCGTGGCGGGGCTGGAGAGCTCCTTTCGGGGAAAAGCACGCGAAAGAACATTTGATAAGTTCACAAATAGACTTGCACCATGTTCTCAGATGTTTACTAGTCCAATAACCCTATTTTCAAGGAATGATGAAAAGGAGGACCAGTTCCCTGTTGAAGGATAAGAACACAGGCTTTGGATATATGCGCATGCTCTGAAAGCTGATGTACGGAGTTTACCCCAAATGGGCACGGATCAGCTGCTTTCTTAAAAAAGGAAAAGAAAAAGAAAAGGACAGGGCCTTCCTCAGACTCCTGTGCTGAGGGGAAGGGTTGAGAAAACCAAAGCAATCTGGACAACGACAAACTTGAGGACCCGCACTTCTGGATTTTACCACTTCCTGCAAGTTTCGGTAACTGAGACCCGACAGTATCGTCGCCCGGCCTATGAACATGGCATCGCTCCCCATTTATTTAGATCTTTAAAAAATGACTTTCAGAAATATTTGCTATAGTTTTTTTTTTTTTTTCTCTATAGTTTTAAATTAATAGACCTGCCCAGGGTTAGGTTTACAGGACAATGGTGTCTGAAGTTCAGAGTGGCCATGGGACAGCCCTACCCCCTCTGCAGGGGTTCTCCCAGCTTTAACCCCTTGCATTCCTGTAATAGATTTGTTAGAGTCGATGAGCCAGAATCAAGACATTTTTATTCATTGAAGTCTAGAATCTGCATTAGGAGTTAACCTTTGTGTTGTATATTCTGTGGGTTTTGACAAACGTGTAACATCATGTGTCCACCGGTACAATATGTACAGAATGATTTCACACCCTGGAAACCCTCCGGGCTCTTCCTGTTCATTCATCCCTCCCTTCCCCCAGCCCCTGGAAGCCACTCATCTTTTTATTGTCTCTGTAATTTTGCCCTTTCCGGAATATCAAGTAGTTGGAATCATACAGATCATATGATATGTAGGCTTTTCATATGGGCTTCTTCCACTTACCATCATGTTTTTAAGACTTCATCACGTCTTTTCATGGCTTCACAGCTCCTTCTGTCTCATCACAATAAAATTCACTGTCTGGATGGGCCACCATTTGTCCATTTACCTACGGAAGGGCATCATGGTTGCTTCTAATTTTGGGCAATTATGAATAAAGCGGCATAAACATTCATACACAGATTTTTGTGTGGACTTGGATTTTCACTTGGGTAAATACCAACGAGCACGATGGTTGGATCGTATGGTAAACCTGTGTTTAGCTTTGTAGTAACTTGCCAAAACTTCTTTCAAATTGGCTGCACCATTTTGTGTTCTCACCGACCATGAACGAGAGTTCCTGTTGCTCCATTATCTTCACCAGCATTTGGTGGTGTCAGCATTTTGGGTTTATCTCATAGGTCTATAGTGGTACTTCATTGTTGGCTTAACTTACAATTCTCAGTGGTACTTCATTGTTGGCTTAACTTACAATTCTCAGTGGTATATGATGTCGGGCATATTTTAATATACTTATTTGCCATCTGTATGTCATCTTTGGTGAGGTCTATGGTCAGATCTCTTGCTCCTTTTTTAATTGGGTTGTCTGTTTTCTTAATTGTTGACTTTTGAGATTCTTTGTATTTTATAGATATAAATCCTTATAATATATGTGTTCTGCCAATATTTTCTCCAGGTTTGATGGCTCGGCTTTTCATTCTCTTAATAGTGTCTTTTGCAGAAATGTTGATTTTAATGAAGACTAACTTATCCATTTTTTTCTTACAAAGGCTGTACCTTTGCTGTTGTCTTGAAAGGTCATTATAGATCCAAGGTCACCTAGATTTTCTCTGAGGTTATTTCTAGAAGTCTTACAGATTTGTGTTTTACGTTTAGGTGTATGCTCCCTTTTGAATTAATTTTTGTAAAAGGTATGAGGCCTGTGTCTAGATTAGTATTTTTATTTTATGTGGATGTCCAGCAGTTCCAACACTGTTTCTTGAAAAGACTGTCTTTCCTCCATTGAATTTCCTTTGCTTCTGTGTGGAAGGAAGATCAGTCGTATATATTTGTATGGTGGGTCTCTTTCTGGGCTCTGTGTTCTGTTCCACTGGTCTATTTATCTGTTCTCTCACCACACTGGTTTTGTAGTTTTAGTTTTATTTTTAGAAGTTTTTATTTTAATTCATGTTAGTTAACATAGAGTGTTGTCTTGGTTTCAGTGTACGGAATATTAATTCAACACTTCCGTACATCGCCCAGTGCTCATCTCAAGTGCACTCCTTAATCCCTATCAACTCTATCACCCATCTACCCCCTTCCCTCTGGTCACCATCAGTGTGCTCTCTATAGTTGAGAGTCTGCTTCTTGCTTTGATTCTCTCTCTCTGTCTCTCTCATTTTTCCCTTTGCCTGTTTGTTTAACAGATTCCATATATGAGTGAAATCATACAGTATTTATCTTTCTCTGACTTATTTCACTTGAAAAAATACCCTCTAGCTCCACCGATGTCATTGCAAGTGGCAGGATTTCATTCTTTTTATGGCTGAGTAATGTTGCATTGTATGTATATCATACCTTCTGTACATACACTTCACATCTTTATCCATTCATCAACTGATGGGGACTTGGGCGGCTTCCATTGTACATGATTGTAAGTGATGCTGTTATAAACACAGGGGTGTATGTATCTCTCTGAATTAGTGTTTTTATATTCTTTGGGTAAATACCTAGTGATGGAATTATTGGATCATAGGGTAATTCTATTTTTAACTTTTTTTTTTTAAAGATTTTATTTATTTGACAGAGAGAGATCACAACTAGAGAGAGAGAGAGGAGGAAGCAGTCTCCCTGTCTAGCAGGGAGCCCGATGTGGGGCTCGATCCCAGGACCCTGGGATCATGACCTGAGCGGAAGGCAGCGGCTTAACCCACTGAGCCACCCAGGCGCCCCTATTTTTAACTTTTTGAAGAACCTCCACACTGTCTTCCCCAGAGGCTGCACCAGTCTGTATTCCCGCCAACAGTGCACCAGGGTCCCTTTCTCTCCTCATCCTCGCCGACACCTGTTGTTTCTTGTGTTTTGGATTTCGGCCTTCTGACCGGTGTAAGGTGACGTCTCACTGTAGTTCCAATTTACGTTTCCCCGATGGCAAGTGAAGATGAGCATCTTTTCATGTGTCCGTCGGCCGCCTGCATGTCTTTGGAGAAGTGTCTGTTCGTGTCTTCTGTGCATTTTCACCGCGCTATTTGTTGTTTGGGTGTTCTGTTTTGTTAAGTTATCTGTGGATATTTTGGATACTAGCCTTTTATCAGATACATCATTTGCAAATATCTTCTTCTATTCTGTAGGTTGCCTGTCAGTTTTATTGGCTGTTCTCTCTGCTATGCAGAAGCTTTTCATTTTAATGTAGTCTCAGTAGCTTATTTTTGTTTTTGTTTCCTTTACCTCAGAGACATATCCAGAAAAAAGTTGCTGTGGCTAACGCCAAAGAAGTTACTGCCTGTGCTCTCTTCCAGGATTTTCATGGTTCAAGTTTCACATTTCGGTCTTTAATTCATTTTGAATTTATTTTTGTGTATGATGTATGTAAGTGGTCCAGTTTCATTCTTTTGCATGTTGCTCTCTAGTTGTCCCAACACCATTTGTGAAAGAGACTGTCTTTATCCCATTGGATATTCTTTGTCGAAGATTAATTGACCATATAATTGAATACCACACTGTTTTGATTACTGTAGCTTTATACTAAGTCTTGAATTGGGTAGTATCAGTCCTCTGACTATTCTTCTTTAATTCTGGGTCTTCTGTTTTCTCATGTAAACTCCAGAAGTACTTTGTTCATATCAACAGAATAACTTGCAGGTGTTTTGAAAGGAACTGCACTGAAACTATAGGTCAAATTGGGAAGACTGACATCCTCACAATATTGATGCTTCTTATCCAGCACAGAGATATGTCTCCAGGTGTTTAGATCTTCTCTGATTTCTCTCATCATAGTATTGTGGTTTTCATCATATAGATCTTGTACATTTTTGTTATATCTAAGTATTTAATTCTGTTTTGCTGCTTATGTAAATGGTGTTGTATTTTTAATTTTTAATTTTTTTTTGTAAATAATTTGAAGAGAGAAAGAGAGCAGAGGAGGGTGGGACAGAGGGAGACAGAGAATCCTGAAGCAGACTCCCCCTGAGCTTGGAGCCCAAGTTGGGGTTCGATCCCAGGACCCCAAGATCATGAGATCATGACCTGAGTCAAAATCAAGAGTTGGCCATTTCACCAACTGAGCCACCCAGGTATCCCTTTAATTTCAAATTCTAACTAATTGTTCATTGCTGGTATATAGGAACATTACTGACTTTCATATATTAACCATATATCATACAACCTTACATGTATGTAAACATCTTAGTTCTAGGAGGGTTTTTTTGTCAGTGCTTTAGGATTTTCTACACAGACAATCGTGTCATCTTTGAACAAAGACAGTTGAGTCTCTTCCTTCCCAATCGAAATACCTTCCTTAGTTAAAACTTCCCACACAATGTTGAAAGGGAATGCTGAGAGGGGACCTCCTTGCTTTGTTCCCTGTTCTTGGGGGAAAGCATTTAGTTTCTCATCATTGAATGGTTTGCACTGAATCTACAGATATATTTGGGGAATATTGCAATCATAACCACGCCGAGACTTTCAGTTAAAGGGCAGTGACATTTCTCTCCATTATTTAGACAGTCTTTCTTTCTTTCTCTCCATTGCTTTAGACAGTCTTTCTTTCAGCAGAGTTTTATAGTTCTTAGCATGTAGGTCTTCCACTACTTTGGTTAAATTTATGGTTCTGTTTTGTATTCTTTTGGATGCTTTTGTGAATAGAGTCACTTTATTAATTTTACTTTTGGAATTTTTTTGTTGATATGAAGAAGTCCCATTGATTTCTGTATTTGTTCATTGGTTTTATAGTTTTCCCCATGGATTCTTTAGGATTTTCTATCTACAGATTAGGCTATCTGTGAAGGAAGGCGGTTTTACTTCTTCATTTTCAGTCTGGACAATTTCTATGTCTTTTTCTTGCTCGACTATACTGGCTAGAAGTCCAGGACAATACCGAGTAGAAGTGGTGAGAGGTACAGCCTTGTTTTTGTCACAGATTTAAGGGGGAAAGCAGCCCATCTTTCATCATTAAGGGTGATGTTTGCTGTAGGTTTTTTTTTTAAATGTTCTTTATCAGTTTGAGGAAGTACCTGTCTATTCTTAATTTAAGTGTTTCCAACATGAATTGCATGCTTTCTTTGGCTTTTGCACGTGGGGGTAAGTCACTTTGCCATCAAAAGATAAGGAGGGCAGAAACTGGAACTTGAAAGAGGATGTTGGAGGCCCGGGAGCAAGTCAGCCCAAGGTCCTACCTTACCTCTCAGCATCTAGCTGTGCTCAGCCTCCAGCAGGTATCTCTATCATCGAAGACTTGTTGACCTGGTTTTCTGTTACATTTCACAAGACTGACACACTGCCTCCTCTCATGACACACTGCCTCCTCTAAGCAGTCTTCCTGATCCACCAGCCAAAGGTGCTAGGTTCTCTCTGACTTTCCATAGCTCTTTGCAGCTCTTTTTTGTGCATTTTTTGGATGCTGTGTCTGGCCCTTTGTGTCTCCCCCTGCCAGCTCCTTTGGGCAGATGTTTTGCTGCCTCCAAGTCTGCCTCTCCCATAGTTCTTGGTGTTGTGTTTGCAAAGAGTAGGTGCTCAGCTCTTTAAGGAATTAGTGAAAGATGCTTGAGTGATTTCTACTGGAATGGACTGTATACTTTAATTCTTTTCCAAGAAGGCTTGTATTTAGGTATATAATCCTTTCTGAGTTAATTTTTGTGTTAGGTATAAAGTCTGTGTCTAGGTTCGTAAGAGGAAAGATAGCGAGACACGGCCAGGTTTTTGTTTTTGTTTTTGTTTTTTCTCCCAAGTCTTGGAGCAATTTGTACAATGAAGCCATAGAGACCTTGCTGGTTGGAGTGAGATGGGAGCCCGGAAGCTGCCTTCCTTGGGAAAGACCCTTCCTTCTCTTCCTTCCCATTCTCCAGCTCTGTGCTCTGTGGAACCGCTTTGAGAACTGTGGACCCTGTTTTACTGACAAGGCTACTGATATCATCAGACTTGTCTGATTTCATGCACCTAGCTGGAGCAAGACCAGGACTAGAACCCATGTATCCTGAATCCCAGGCCACTGCTCATTTGTGCCTAGAAATGAACTCCTGATTGTTGTAACACCATCATAAGGCCATGCCGCTGCTGGTGTCAATCTTCCTCACTGATGGCACCCAAAGGTAAGAAATGTGGGAGCCTCAGGGTTGATCTCGTATGACCCTTTGATTTAGTAGTTAAGCGTGTGGATGCCGTCAAGGGTGAAGTGGTTTTGGAGGCTGTGCTCATGGGGTGGGAGAGTCTTCTTCTCAGTCAGGTTAGTTACATTTGCTGGCTTTGGGAAATCAGATCCTCCCTGGACGTAGAGAGCAGCCTAGGAAAGATCCTATCCATTTTGCAGACATAAGGGAACCAGTTAGCTGTGTCGTGTAGACACTGAAAGGATTTCTGGAAAGCGTGAGCTCACACTTCATGCTACAGCCTGCTGGCAGCCTGCGTTGCTGCTTGGCCTCTTGGGTGGGATCATCTTTCTTTCTGGACTCCCCGTCTCAAAAACTTCAATGTATTCCTGAACATCCAGCAGAAATGCCTTCCTCTTCTGACCCAGAAACTTGCAGGGGACGTGTCACCACCACCAGCAGCCGCTCTCCTGTTAATGGAATCGTTTCCCCCAAGACAGTGATGTTCCCTAAGCTCCCACCGTCTTCCCCGAGAGTTTCCAGCTCGGAGCCTTCTGGGAGAGCTTGGGCGCACTCATGCTGAGAGGACCAGCTGACTCCAGCCCTGGAGGTGAAGCGTGAATGGAAACGACTTTGGAAGATTTCATACATAGTAGGGGTTTAAAAAATACTATTTGTGTAGGGGCGCCTGGGTGGCTCAGTGGGTTAAGCCTCTGCCTTCGGCTCAGGTCATGATCTCAGGGTCCTGGGATCGAGCCCCGAATTGTGCTCTCTGCTCAGCAGGGAGCCTGATTCCTCCTCTTTCTCTCTGCCTGCCTCTCTGCCTACTTGTGATCTCTGTCTGTCAAATAAATAAATAAAATCTTAAAAAAAAATACTGTTTGTGGGGAGGACATGTGAGCCACACTGTCCAGCTAGGCCGCAGTCACATCCAAGAAGTGGTCTATGTTCTCTTTTGTCTAATTTTTTTTTTTAATCATACCAGGAAGCACAGAATTCACATGCCAGGGTTTCAAGGGTTCCTTGCATTCTGAGTGGACTCGACTCTTCTGTTGTAGCTGTCTGTTCTTACACAACACATCCCTTCATAACTTAGTGACTTACAACAACTGGTTCATTTTCTCTCATGTTCTCTTGCCTCGGATGGTTCTCCTGCTGGTCTCACTTTGGATCTCTCCTGCAGATCCCAAGTGGGACGTGGGCTTGGCCAGAACTTCCTTGCTCTTCCTGGAGGTTTGAACGTCCTCTTTTCATTTGGCCCTTTGTGCTCTCTCTCTTTGTGGTCTCAACAACAGAATAGCTAGCTGGGTGTCTTCACATGGCAGCTCAGGGCTCCAAGAGGGCTGCAGGAGGACCCCGTCGTCCAAGTGTTTATCAAGCTCCTGCTCACGTGGCTCTTGCTAATGTTCCATTGGCCAAAGCCACTCACATGGCCAAGCCCAGAGTCCATGGGAGAGGAGGCTATAAAATGGCAGAAATACCATAGGCATCGTTCCCTGGGAACCACCAATGTAAACCATCCACCAGGGGCAGGGGAGGCCGGCCTTTGCAGGCAGTGAGGGGGATAGCATCACACGGTGCAGCTCTAGTTGAGGGTGAACAGACAGGGAGAGAGGCTATAGATGGGGAAGGGAAGGTGGTTGTAACCAGAGCGAGAATGCCTTTTGGTACCATGCCAAAGAGCTTTGTTGTTATCCCACACAATTAGGTCTGGGAAGCAGCAGAGGCCCCCAGGCAGAGATGTGTAACCCAGGCACGTGGTACAGGTTAGCTCAGGTGCCATGGGTGGGGGGCGTTTTCTGGGGACCAGTGAGATGATCTGACAAAAAAATGATCCTGGAGAGAAATGACAAATGCCCAGGGTAGGGAAGTTACGACAATGGGAGGGGGTGGATGGTGCAGGAGGAAATTGGAGAAAGAACATACGGGGCACAGAGCTGATGGGCTGCAGGCATGCAGAGAGGAGAGTAACCACTTGCAATGTGTGTGTCCACAGTCCCGGGCTTGGGACACAACAAGTCTACTCGACGGGTGGCCCTACACCCTGATAAGTTTGGGCTGCTTTCCTTTCCTTTTTAAGATTTTATTTATTTATTTTAGAGAGAGGGCATGAGCCCGGCAGGAGCCAGGGAGCAACACAGGAAGAGGGAGAAGCAGACTGTGTACCAAGTGCAGAGCCCAACATGGGGCTCAATCCTACAACCCTGAGATCATGACCTGAGCTGAAATCAAGAGTCAGATGCTTCACCGACCGAGCCGCTGGGGCACCTTGTTTTTTGTTTTTTGTTTTTTTGTTTTTTCTTTTTTTCTTTCTTATTAGACAACAGTATTTTAATCAGAAGTCTTGGGTATGATGTAATGTAGATGTGAAAGTGAGAAAACAATTTGTAGATAATAAAAATATGAGGGCTTGGTGAGAAGATTTACTAAGAATTTTGAAACTGGTCTGGAAGTTGGAAGAGACCGAATTGAAAATTGTTAACAACAACAGCCCACCCAGCGTCATACACGTCCAGTTCCTGGGGACCATCAGTTGTCATCTGGGGTGATGGAGACCAGCCTCGCCCCGGCTTCTCCTGGTAGGGGAGCCGCAGGAACAGCCACGGGGTTGTTCACGTTGATGTGCACGGGGCTGCCTGGGAGGGCTCCTGGGACCAGGGGGCGTGGCTGGGGCCGTGGGGCTCTGCATCCAGAGCTGCCCCAGGGCAGGGCTGGAGACAAGGGCTGACAGGAGATTTGGCGTCTTCCTATGGGCTGCTCACCATGTTCATTGATGAGGCTGGAGGGAGCCTCTGGTTTCAGACCTGGGCCCTAGGGAGACTCTGGTGTCACCCTTTGTTCTGCCTGCCAAGAAGGCAGGGCTGCCTGGCTCAGCAGAGGTCAGGGGGCTAGGGCTCAGATTACTTTCATTCCTCCAGCTACTCGGAGAGGTCTTGGGAAAGGGACAGAAAACCTGCCTGTCGCCCCTGACGGCCAGCTGAGCTCACACACTGGCTGTGAAGTTGTGTCATTGTTTATGGAGCTATTGGTTCTTTGCCACGTTCGCGCAGAGGCTGGGAAGAGGTTTCCTGGCGCAGTGCGACCCAGGCCTTCCCGCATACGGTGAAGTTTGGTTTAGAGGCTTGGAAGATGGACTTCGGGTAAAGACATTTTAGGCCACGTTCAAATAGAGCTGAGGTTGAATTGGACGAAAGGAAGGCCGACAGGAGGACTCAGGAGGAGGATAGCCTCCCAGGGAGGGAGCAATGCGACGGGCCTGCCCTCGCTGGCCCCACCAGGCCTTCCTTCTCGCCCAGTAAACCGAGGCCTCAGCCCGTCCTAATCAATTTGCTAGAAACACCAACTTGTCTTTTGATCTTATCGTTCCAGAGCCAAGTTGCTATGATCTGAGGGACATTTTCTATGCTTTGGAAAATCTCATTTATCATTCTAAAACTTATGGTTAAGCCCGTTAACCCCAAAATGTGGCAACATGAAGTGATCAAAAACTTGGATGGCTGATGGTTCCTGAGTGCTTACAGGCGGGGAGTTTTCTGAGAACCTCATCCCCACGAGCTCGTTGACCCATTATGTACCCTGACCAGGCAGGTGACAGGTGAAGAAAGGAGGCCCAAAGAGTTTAGGTGAATTTCCCACATGGATGAAGTAAGGAGGAAGCTCACATTGAACCGGGAAATCAGAATAAAGCCCAAGGTTTTCTTCAAAAAGATTCTCTTCCGGATTGCCCTGCAGTCCTCCCATCCCACCTGAAAGTGCTGTTGGTTTGCTTTGGTTAGTGGAGTCCAGCGGCCAAAGGACAGGCCCACACACCCTGAACACACACTTGGCTCTGCTCAAGGATACAAACTGACTACAAAACAGGCTCCCATGGTTTAAGACATTCTGGAATCACAGCCTCGGATCATCACTTCCAGCATTTCCGGACAGTAACTTGGCCCCTTTCCGTGCTGACTTGGGTTCACCTGGATGTCCAGCTTCAGGAATGGGCTCTGTGGTCTCTATCTGCACCTTGGCCTGCTGTCCTCTCTGCTGTGTGCAGCAAGGCCCTCTCGTGCTCCCTGTTCCCCTCCTCAGCCAGTACCTTCCCCAAAGCTCCCCCTGATCCCACACTGGGCCCTGGGCTAACCCCAGACCCAGCTCCTGGAACTGAGGGAAACATTTCCTGGTTCCAGAGAGGCCGGGCAGGATCAGGACCCTCTGGGATGCTTCTTCTTGGGTGGAGGGGAGGGTCCTGGTCTTGTCCTTCCGTCTGCTCTCGGTTCCAGAGTCTCCCTGGCTGGAAGGGCAGATGGCGTGAACAGAGCACGGTGCACCTTTCCAGCTGGTGTCCACTCGGCAGAGCACCTCTCCGGGTGTGTGCAGAAGGAAGGCGAGGCTGGCCGCGAGGTCTGTCCCTGCAGACCCTCCATTTCCCACCTGAGGATTCAAACCCGTGGCTCAGGCCCTTCCATCGGGAATGTCCTTGGGTTCTAGTAAATACACCTGACTATATAAATTCTCCACACTTTTCTTTTAAATGCTGTAAGAAATCCATGTTCATTGTAGAAATTGGAAAATACAGATCATGTAAAAAATGATAACAAATTAAATCCAACTCTAATCCTACTGTAACTCTTACAACTGTTTTGGCATACGTTGTTCTAGTCTGTGTGCGTGTGTGAGTGTGTGTGTGTGTACACAGAATAAAATGGGATTATACTACCATATATAGTATCTTGTAACATGTTTTTGTTTAACAATAAACCTCAAACATCTTTCAGTGTTGATTTGTTTTGTTTTGCCTTTTTTTTTTTCTTTTTTAAACGAACACAGGTCATTCAGGAAGACTAGAGATTAAGGGGGAAGTTGTCAGATACATACAGACTGATTGAACTAAATCAGCTGAACACAATGTAACTTAGATACTATGGTATAAGGAATACTCAGATGTATTTCCCATCCTCTAGGAGAGTTAGGGGAGATAAAAGAGACACACAAAATTACATGGCCCAGCACCACACGATCGGATACAAACCTATTGTTGGGAAATATTTGGAGGCCTTCCCAGCAGAGGTGTCCTTTTTGCCTCACTAGGTAAACATTTGCATTGTCTATTGTGGGAGCCAGCAGGCAGGGAGCAAAGAGCCCTGACCTTGAAGCAGATGTGTGGCTGGATGCCAGGTTACCCTTTGTCACATTCTGGCTGTGTGATTTTGGGAAGATTAACAAGCTATCTGAGCCCCGAGTTCTTCTCTTCCAGATGTGGATAACTACAGACTTCATGAGGTGGTTGTGAGATTTAGATAAAATTACCGACACCTAAATACGTTGTATTGTGTGGAAATCCCCACAGCACCTGGCGTGTCCTAAATGCTCAATAAATGGTATTATTATCTGCATTTGATAAGATAATTATTCATATCTGAATCTGAGGTAAAATGGGCAGAAAATATAGGTGCTTTTAAGAAATTAGGAATTTAAAAAACAAGTGTAAGTGATTTCACTGGCTTCCAGGATATGTTTGCAATAAGCCCAAGTAACTCTTGGGAATTTTTTCTGGGATGCAGAGGGAACATATATCTGGTGTCCACTACTTAGGTTGATTGTAAATTTTGGAAAATATTGAGTCCATGCTGACTCTTATAGGTAATGGGCTAGTCCCCTAATAATATCAGGAATATTCTCAATACTGTGAAATGCTGCTGTACTGCTTATACTCGGAAATGACTGTGCATTCTGCTCTTTGTCTGGAATAAGATTGTACTTCCTGAATAGAATGTCCCCATTGAAAATCTTGTGCAATTTACACGATCACCACGCTACATCCCAGACTCCACAGGTCGAGTTTCTCTTGGTACCTTCCTGGAAGGAACCTTTGACCTATTTTGGAGAAGGATACACTTTATCAAGAACTACATAAAAAAGGAACTCATTGGACTTTGAAATCAGGCCAATTTCCAATGAATACTAAAAAAATTACAATATGGCATGTGTGTAAACATGGACTAGATAAAACCTTTGGGCTTTTAGTTGCTAATGCGATGACTTTTCTTGACGTCTGTCCAAGTGAGATGCTCTTTTCTAAAACACCTACACACCGTGCGTGCACACACACGCACACACACACGGTCCTGGATGACATGATTCTAATTTCTCTTGCCACCCGAAAGTCATGGCCAAATTAAATTAATACATAAGAGACTTGTTTTGTTCAGCTCCTGCAGTAACTGCTTCTGTTTCTTGAAAGGCCTTTCTTTTTACTGACTTCTTTACCTGAAAAGGTTTACCATGTCTCCGTGCAAGTGGTTGTCATGCTTTGGAAAAATCACAAGCAGCAAAAAGTCAGAATTGCCAGCTCAGAAGGCGCCGCCTGCTCCACCGGGCACAGCCGAGCAAGCAACGCTGGCAAACGATCTTTAGAAAAAACAGAGGATGGGAACGGCAGCAGAATGAAGATAAAAAGGATCGCCGGCTTTATTCTCTCTGAAGGCCGGCAGCAGGAACTTGCAGGAGGGGGACGCCTATCAGATAGGTCATCTGTTGGGTAATGAAGAATGGAAGACAGGAGAGGGGCGGGAGGGGCAGGGGATGTGCGGCCTCGGAGGGCCCTCGGAGCCTGGGGAGGCCGGGGGAAGCACAGCCTTCGGGAGCTGCCCACCTTTCGTTGAGTAGCGAAGCGGCTCGTGAGGCAGAGCCTGTGAGGGGAGGGACGCCCGTTTATAAGGGGACGGGCAAACTTGGAAATCCGCCTCTCGTTTCTCCACAGTCTCATTTATCATGGATTCATTCCTATCTGTACAGGGCGCTTTATTAAAAATTACTAACATGTCAAAAATTCCCTAATCCCGTGGTATTTATACTACTTTTCTCCCATCTTATTCTGTGTGTGTCGAGGGTGGTCTGCAGTTTTATGAAGAAGCAGCAAAATTGTGGTAATAGACAGTAACCATTTTAAATGTGTCTTTGTCAAGGAATTTCTGCCTCATGTTCTGCTCATAAAATGCACTGTTCTACTTAAAAAAAAAAAAAGCAAAACTCAAAAGATATATCCTCCATGAAGTTGATCTAGGAGGATCTGGTTGGAAATCCTGAGGGCATCCCTGGACTATGACAGCTTCGGGTTTCTAGAAGAAGCTTCAGTTTAGCATCTTTATTTTGTGGGAAGCCTTCAGCTGACTTGAGGACCGTTGGCCGGGCTGGTGGCTGGCACAGTCGTGGGCACGGTGGGGCCTGGGGTGGCCCAGGGGAATCAGAGATCTTTAAAACTGGGTTGTCTCTGCCTTCCAGAGGACAAAGCACCTGGCTCTTCTGTCTGGAGAATTCAGGATTTACCAAAGAAGCCTTGCAGCCAGATGAATGTTGGCAAAAGCCCTTCCCTGTCTCCCACGAGGAGCTGTTAAATCAGATTTTTCAAGAAACCCACTACGATTGACTGGGCTAGGCTGTGACTCCCAGGGGATCCCTGCCTCCCCTGGATGGCCTGCTGGAATCAATAATGACCATTTACGCTTAGCGAGAGAACGTTGGAGTCATCCTTCCTGTGCTGACCGACGGGGGGTGCGCCCCTCAGCCACACATGGCCAGTGGCCCGTGCCCCCACACCCGTCAGCCGGAGAACCGCGGAGACAGGCGGCCGGACCCCGGGTCTGCCATTCATCACCCGCCTCAGTCTGGGCTGTGGCCGGTGCCTCGCACACACGTATGCATCATTCATCAAGCCCGCCCTCCTTCACAAACAATCTAAAGGAGTGTGATTCTTTGCTCTCTGCTTCCTGACATGCAGGCCTAGCCACAGGACCCAGCAGTAACTATCTATCTGAAAGAAATTGCTGTCAGTGCCTCGTCACCAGGGGCGTTTAAGAGGGAAGTAGGAATTAAGAATTTGTGGTGATGGGTAATAAAAGATGGGTGGGCTTATGTGCGTGGCTCTGCAAATGTGTGCATTAAAACGGGTGGGAGAGGTTGCGGTAAGACGACAGTCGCTTCCCGACAGGTCATACCCGAGCACCTGGCGGTGAACTCCCCGCTGGGCTAAAACAGTGTGAGTGTCTCTGTGTGCATCTGCACCTATGTCACACCCTAGTGTGTGTTACGTGTGTACTTTTGTCGTGCAATACTGGGTGTAGTGCATTTCTGGATCTGCAGACATGCTGGTGCTCCGTATCACGTCCACACCCGTGTCACGCCCGCGTTGGGATGAGAGGCTGAAACTGTAAATTTCAGTGGCCAAGCTCGGGTTGTCTAATTGCTATGCAAACGGGGCCCGTGAAAAGTCTGCCTTTTATGGGCAGGGTTCCTGGTAGCTTTTGCATGAATAATTGAAATTCAAATAGAAAAAGTCTGTATGCCCACATTTTAGGATTTAATCTTTTTGGCAATCTGAAAGAAAAGAAAAAAAAAAAAAGTTAACCCAGGCTAAATAGCTTGGTTATCTGGCTCTATATATTTTATATGCCGTCGATACCCTGCCGTAAGAAGATTACGATGTTTAAAATCAGGCTTACGGATGTATTTTCCACTTTTAAAGCCAGAAAACCCTCCAAATTGTTAGGCCTAAATTATTTAATCTCCCTGCTTAGGCCAAAAGGTTAGCTCAGGATTTGAAAAGAAAAAAAGAAAAGGAAGAAAAAGCGAGTCACCGTTTCCACATAAAGAGGTGCTGAGGAATGTTTCAGAAAGCGATTACCTGGTTTGTGCTGCTCACGGGGGAGAAAGGAAGAAACAGCCCCCCCCCCCCCCCGGGGGATGGGGGCGATGTGGAGCTGTCGGGAGCTGGGCCAGGAGCACCCGGCCTGAGCGCCCTGTGCCCCCAGCGGGCCTGTCTGGGTCCAGTCAGAGGAGGTGCCCTGCACCCCCTTCTCCACCCAGAGAGAGACAGGCTGGGCAAAAGCCGCTCCGGGTCCTTCCCAGCGAGGGGGCACCAGCACCCCCCACCCCTGCACCGTGGGCTTCAGCCCCTCCTGGGCCTCTTCTTGGTCCTGGCCCTGCCCCTCCGTCTCTGCTTGGTACCCAGTGCCGGGAGACTTACTCAAAACTCTCCATGACAGCAACTTCCCTGTTATTCTACTTGCAGTTTAACGGAAAGTCTTTGATGTTTGGACCAGAAGGGTTAGAGAAGTGTGGGGATGTCAGTCCCCGAGAGGGCGGCTTGGAAAATCAGGGTCCGGGCAGCAGAACCTCCCTCCCTGGGAACTCTGGGCTCGAGCCTGCCCTGGGGAAGGGGACGATTGCCCCTGTGTCTAGACCCAGACAGATCCCCATGGGCTGGGCCAGAGGGGTGCCTCAGGGAAGTCTGAGGGCTGCTGATCCCTGCAAGTCCTCCAGGAGGGCTCAGGGAGCACGAGCGTCTGCCAGCGCCTGGCTCTGGGGCTTCTTGGTATTTCGGAGCAGGGATTTCCGAGTTGCTGTCTTCCAAGGGGAGGGGAGCAGACACTCTCGTCTCAGATCCTCTCCCACCTAAGTGGTTTGCACACCTGCAGAGAGAGGCACAGCCGCACCCCGGCCCCCAGCTGTTGGTCACTGTCACCTGGTGATGTCACACAGATACTGGTACAGGGAGAGTTCGTCCTTCTGACAGAATGAGGTTGGACTTAGGGGATTTCAACCCTAGTACGGTCTGTTTCTCTTTGGTGGGCTTTCAGCGCGCCTCAGCTCCCAGGGATGGGCTGTGTCTGCTTTTCCGAGAAAACGGCGCAGGAGCCACGAGTGGGACGGCAGGGTCAAGCCTCCGTCTCAGGCGCCCCGGTGCTGGGGATCCTAAGTGCCTCTGCCAGAAACACAAGCACGTCCTTCCTCACTTTCAGGCTCCCCCATGTCTTACGGGCTGCTTTGAAGGTCTCGGGGAGAATTCTTCCCTTCTGTGCGCTGGAAGAGCTTGTTCTCCTGCTTGGCCCCGTGTGCGTGGGGACGGTGGCTTCTGTTACTGCCCCAGGCCGCCCCCCACCTTTGCCCCAGACCCTCGTTCCCCCCGTAGCTCAGACCCTCTGGGACCCGCTGTTCCCCACCGTTGCTTCCACACACGCCTGCTGTTCCCTTCCTGGACGTGCTCCTACACCCAGACGCACACGCGTGCGCACACTCACACACTCCCTCCTGCCGGCTGTCCTCCCGCTCCCGCTCTCTTCCTTCCCAGGCTGGCTTCCTCGCTCAGCGGTCTCAGGTCTCCACCGCACCCCACCGCCCAGGCTGCATCGGCCCACTCTGGTTTGGCTTCCGCTCCCGCTGTCCAGGCTGTCCCAGATCTCTAGCTGACAGGCCCCCTGGCTGGTGGCTCCCCACTCTTCCTTAACCTCCCACCCTGCCCTCTTGCTATCCCTCTCCCTCTGCTGCTCCTACTCAGGTCCTGGCCCACCTGCCTCCCTCCTGTCTCTCTGAGTTGGACCCCTGGGGTCAGTCCTGGGTCCCTCTCCTGTCACTGGACACACTCTGCCTGGCAAAGTCCTTCCCTCCTGGGTCTCATAACCTCCCTTCCCAGCCACAGATGGCAGCGCCGAGTGCCCAGGGACCACCCAGCCACGGGAGGGCTGCTGGACACGGCCTCTCTGCGTGTCCAAGGCTCATCTCCTCTCCCTGTGTCAGCTTGGGTGACATCGATCTTCCACAGCGATGGAGGCTTCAAGTTCAAGGTCAACCTCTGGCAGATCTGGTGTTTGATGAGGCCTGCCTCCTGGGTCACAGACTGTCTTCTTGCTGCGCTCACGTGGAGAAAGGGCCAGCAGACACCCTGGGTCTCTCTCCTAAAGGAAGGATCCTAGTCACAGGGGCTCCACCTTATGATCTAATCACCTCCCAAATGACCCACCTCTTAATACCGTGACGTGGGGGGGTTAGGACTGTAAGGGCCGATTTAGCCAGAGGGATTCCATCTTGGATGAAACAGTCATTTTGTTGTCGATGCAGTAAAACTTAAACTGACCCCGCCACCCCCCCAGGGGACTTACTTAAAAGCAAGCCCGGGAAACCAGTCCCAGGTAACAGAGCCCAAATACAAGGGCGGGTCAGGCCAAGTGGAGGTATCCAGTCAGTGGGGCGCAGACTGTCTCCCTAGCTACCAAGGAGTGTGCGTCCCGCCTTTTGGGCGCCAATTCTGACCAAGGGGATAGGCTAGTTCAAATGTCAACTAGGGTAAATTGTAATTCAAGTGGTCACTTATGTGTGACCTAGCATGACTGTGCAGCTTTCTCTGTGTGTTACAATCTCATTGGCCACCTGTGTGTGGCCAGGCCCAACCACATGGCCTTTGCCCTTGAAAGCTAGTCTGCGAGGCAGGGAGAGGTTGCCTCTTTGCAAGGGGTGGCGCCGGCTGGTCTGTTTGATTCTCGATGCTTGGCGCGAAATAAAGCTTCGCTTGACCTTCGCTTTGTATCAGTCTCGCTCCTTTAATGACAGACCCATTATTGGGGGACCTTTCAGTTCTTCAACGTGTGACTTCTGGGGTGACATAAACATTCCGTTGGTCACACTCAGCCCCAGAGAAGCCTGGAATGATGCCCATGATGTCGTCAAGGGCAACATCGAAACACCTGCTCGGCCGGCTCTTGGATCTCCCAGGAAATGCCGCCATGAGCCTGGCTGCCCAGGATTCTTCTTCACTGGCTTCTCTCCAGTCAAACGGCTCATCGGTTCCCCTCTACTTTCTCCTCCGCCGCCCCCACCCCAGGCTGTGCCACTGTGGCCTCTTCCTCAGATTCTGGAAGCCCCGACACCATCAAGTGGCAGAGTGCCTGGCCAGCCGGCCCCTCCTTGCCCCTCTAGCCCCCTCTCTCCCCACCTGCAGACACCAATCAGACTCTCTTCTCTGGGGCCTTCGGGCCTCTTCCTCAGCCCCGCCCGGTGAGGGCACCCTAAAGGTCTCAGACCAGCTTCGTGTCCCCAGATCAGCTTTCTGGGGCCCTCCTAGAGTGGACTGGCTATGCTTCCCACCAGTGCCCCTGGACCCCTGACCCCACCAGCCACCACGGCCACCTTTGGAGCCCAGGCACGGTCAGAGCCTGGCTCAGGGCGGGTTTGAACCAATAAGCCCGATTCCTGTCGGAATTCATTCCCACCCAAATGCCTCTGAAGTTACCGGCCACGTGTCATCACTGCTGCCTTTTTCTGGGAAATCGTAGTTTTCACATGATAAAAAATGTCCATGAGAAAGTCAAAGCTTTGTGAAAGCAACTTTAAAAATGGACATTCTTCCTTAGAGGAAAAAAAAATGTGAAATTAGGCAATTTAGTATCTTCCTTGTGCCTTTGGGTTCATTTTCTTTCATTCATGATCAGAGATCCAGACCTTGGTTCCTGACCCCACAAAGGATGGTCTTTCCAAGGCCCCGGGCAGCACCCTATCGACGGGCAGGCCTGTACTGTAAAAGAAGATTCCTGTGTCCGAAGAGAAGTGTTTGACCATCGTCAGCCTTGCCTTCCTCCTCCTCGTCGTCTAAGCACCGCGGCCTGTGGCCGGAGCACAGTCCCCAGCAGATGCCGCAATGTGCTCAGTGAAACCTCACAACCACCCCGAGAAGTAGCTTTTGGTCCCGTATCACAGATGAGGAAACTGAGGCTCAGGTGCCCCGCTCTGCACAGGGGGCAGGTATCGGGGCTGATGGTCTCATCCCAGTGGCACCACTCTCATACTGAGCCTTGACCAGACATGTCTCTCCCCCGTATCTCTCGGGGTTCATGCTCAAGGCTGGTTTCCGAGAGGATGAGTCCTTTCTGTGGAGTCCTACTGCTGGTGGAGGGAGCCCTGCATCACGGACCGGGCACAGCGCAGGGACGCGAAGGCTGCTCTGGGTTTCAAGGTGCCCGAAGGGCCGGGGAAGGCAGGTGGGCAGCTCAGGGCGGGAGGTGGCTGGTCGGGCAGGGCTTTGTGGAGGGAGGGGCTCGAGGGCTGTGGGCAGGTGGGTGTGTGCGTGTTGCTGAGGTGGAATGGGGAGAGTTCCCGGGCCCCGGAGAAAGGTGGTGTTGGTGACTGACCATCCCCGGCAAGGCCCGGGTGTTAACGGTGAGATCCAGCCCCCCTGACCCATCTGCGGTTCCCTGGCGGTGTGTACCCCCGAGCACCCCTGTCCTGTACGTGGGGCAGTCCTGGGTAAGGGTCTAGGGTGCGGGGCTTGCGGAACCGAGTACCCAGGCTCGCCCGGGGGCTTGCTCAAATTGCAGAGACCTGTCCCCGCCCCCTAAATGCACCCCTGGGGTTTCTGGTCTAGGAGGCCTGCGGGGCAGCCAGAAACCCGCACCGGAATCAGCTTCCCGGGAGGCAGTGACACGGGCGGTCCCCGGCCTCACGCTCAGGGTGGTGGTCTAGTGGCCCGATCTGAGTTCCCGGGGAGATGCTGAGCCACCTGCCTGCGGCCTTTTGGGGCTGGTGGGCTGCGTGCCCTCCATCAGGAATGAATCCCATTTTAGCAGCCTGAATGCCGGGTTGTGTTTTTCAAGTGCCCCTTTCCCCTTTCTACGGCCTGGGAACGATGACGCTATTTATTTTAATCTGTGTTACAGAATGATCATATTAAAGAATACTAATAAATGTGTATGTATAAATACTTTAATGAATCTTGTAAATGATATAAATAATATTGTAGACGATATAAGATTTTATGTCTGGGGTAAAGTGGGAGCCTGGGGAGCTGGAAAAAGCCGACTTTGCAGTCACTTGCCTTGGGGATGGGGGGCCTGCCAAGGATGGGGGGAGGGAGGATAGGAACTGGGGAGAAAAGTGTGTGTTTTGGCTCTGGAGCAGGGAGAGTTCCCTCAGGAGGAGAGGAGTCTGGGATGCTGGAAGCTCCTTCTTGCTGGGCTGTCCCTGCTGCCCACTTGGAGTTGGGCTGTGACCGCACCATATCTCCGCCTCTGTCCCCTCCCCCACCACTGAGAGGGCCAGCTGCAGCCCTGGGGCTGGGATTTTTGAAGCCAGTGTCTGTGGATTGGGCTCTCCTTACCCCTCCCTGCCAGGGGGCCAAGCCTGGCTCTTTCTCCAGGGCTCAGAGTCCAGAAATGGAGCCCCCATCACCGCCCCTTGACCTGGTAAGGCTCCTCCGGCCCCCAGCAGCTCCTGGGTGGAAGCTCACACCTTCGATTCGGCTCCTCTGGTCCCATTAAGCCCCGTGACAGGCACATCTGCACTCAGCATGCCTTTCTGCAGACCACTGAGTCATTAGCAGAGATGAGATGAGTCCCAGATGTTAAGGAACATGGCAGCGCTCCGTGGACCGCCTTTGGGACAAATAAACATGCGGACGTGTGCGCATCGATCGGATACCAGAAGTTTGGCAAGTTGGCTCCCTTATGAAGGGGGAGGCTGGTGACATTTAGGGGGCTGGTGCATGGCAGTGAGGAGAAGGGAATGCGTGATTATCCGAAGTATCTCAAGGGTGATTGCTGACTTCTTGGAGGAAGGGAGTTGTAATGATTTCATTGTTGCTGACAGCAGAGGGCTACCTCTGGCCCTAGAGCCCCTGGTTCTGTAAGGGAAGTGTCTGGACTCTGAAGTGTGGGGCTTTGCCGTGCTCCTGGACTTCCCATGTGCAGGCGGGGTACAGGGTGGGCTCCGAGGCAGAGGTGACCCTGGGCTGGCTACGTGATGCCCTTAGGCTTTGGTTCTCCTGTCTCTCGGACGGAGCAAGAGATCCACCAATCTCAGAGGCCCATGAGAACTGGGACGGGACCGTGGGAGGTGCTGTAGGGGCTCGAGTTCAGGAAGGGGGTGCTGCTGCGGTGTCCCTTCGATCTCCCTGGCTCACACGCCCTTGGGGTCCAGGGCATGGCTCTCTGAGCTGGATCTGAGAGCAGGATGTGGGCTCCTACAACGGGCATTTTCAAGAAAACATGGAAATACAAATGGTGTTTTATTCCTTAAGGCCCTTTATTTAAATAAACCCTCACAGAAAAGGCCCTGGGGCGCCTTGGTGCCCGGGGGTGAAGCGTCTGCCTTCAGTTCAGGTCAAGATCTCGGGGTCCTGGGATGGAGCCCCGAGTCGAGTTCCCTGCTCAGCGGGGAGTCTGCTTCTCCCTCTCCCTCTGCCACTCACCCCCAACTCATGCTCTCTCTCTCACTCTCAAATAAATCAAATAAATAGATCTTAAAAAAAAAGAAATAAAATATAACTGCCCTTTGTGTCATACCAGATAATAAATGGCTTTGAGGAAAGTGATGGAAAATAGGGATAAATTTACACACCTTGAATTCTGAGAAAAGAAGAAATGTTTTTGCAAAATTTAGTTAAACGCACTAGAAATTTATTCAAGACAGCCCCCCTTGGAACCACACTATCAAGAACGTGATTCACTGCACGTTGAGATGTTTCACAATTTGGTCTGGTGACCTGCTCAAGCTATTTCCAAAGCAAAGATGAATGTTAAGATGAGGCCATGGTTTTTGTCTCATGGATATGTTAAGGATTTAATTAAGGTAAATTGGACTGGGCCAGTGACTGTGACATTGAGTAAACCAAGATGGTCAGGAAGGCTGCTCTCCGCACTCTGGCCACGTTTTGCATTTTCTGAATGAAGACGAGCCCTGCACTGTGGTTTCTCCCCGCCCCCGTCCAGCCATGGGGGTCCAGTAACGGGTGTGCCTGAGGACACGGTCTGTGTTTCCACACCTATGTTTACACGAACTCTCTCAAGGTGGGAATCTGCAGAAATAATAGGACTGGAAACGGCCTCCTCGTGAGTCTTGGTGAAAAATTCTTAGAGGACGTTTCATTTGATGCTTCATTTGTTCAACAGGGGAAGGACATTGGTATCATCTTGAAAAGCTTTTCTTTATTCAGTTATAGGTCTCATTCATTGGTTTGTTCAACATTTGTGAATTTAAATATTCAAGAAGGACCAGAAGCAGCTAGTAATCAAGATTTGCAGCTCAGAAAAGAGAATCATGCATTGATTTTTTTTTTCCACGTACCCATTCGTGTCTTCAGCAACTTGTCTTTGATGAATGAGATGTGCTCCCTGCTCCGTCCGTGTCCTCCAAACGCTCACAGCCTGCTGGTGACACTCCCCTGGGGCAGTGCTTACAACAGGATGTGCTAGCCAAGGGCCCTGCGAGGTCCAAGGGGACAGGGCTGGGAGTGAGGGGTCCTGCAGAGCCGGTGGGAGGGGGTGTTGGGAAGGTGCAGACTGACCCGGACTGGGGAGATAGCTTGGGAGTCATGAGGGGGAAGACTCTGTGTGAGATCATCCTTGAGCCTGGTGGCTAAGAAAGAGAAAGAAGGGGGCGCCTGAGTGGCTTAGGTCATGATCTCAGGGTCCTGGGATGGAGTCCCGCATCAGGCTCTGCTCAGTGCGGGGGTCTGCTTCCCCCCCTCTCTCTGCCTGCCTCTCTGCCTGCTTGTGATCTCTGTCTGTCAAATAAATAAATAAAATCTTTAAAAAAAAGAAAGAAAGAAAAAGAAGTTGTTTAAAACCTTGGTGGTCATCATTGTCATACTCTTTAGTCCTGGAAAGACGGAAATGTTTAAAGAGATTCTCTCTCTTTGGGTGAGAAGATTTTTCTCTGTCGGGAAATGTCGTGGCTGGTCCTGCCACTCCCTCCCACCTAGTGGTGTTTAAGCAACTAGAAGAGAGGGGCCACCTCTGGAAGGTCCTGGGCCGATGTCCCCCGAGAGTCTGGTCTGCATCACAGCTTCACGGATCAACCCAAGCGCCCTGTCGCGCATTCACACATTCACCCTTGGTCTTCCGACTCCTTTCCCCCCGCCTGTGTCTGTCTTCCCCTTGTTTGCTGTATTCCCTCATTTAAAAGTGCGTGCTCATGTCAGAGAAATTTAAAACTAGGGGAAAATAGAAAGAAGGAAAAAATTGCTTATAGCCTCCCCATGTAGCAATAGCTCTGATTACTATTTTGGTGTTTATTTGTTTTTCCAATCTTTTCCCAAATGATGTTCCTCTTATACACCTACGATCATATGCTATGTGTCCACAATCTTATGTCCCACTATTTTATTTATGTAATATCATAAACATTTTATCCCACTCATCACAAGGGTTTGGAGGTGTGAAGTGATCATCACGTACTCATCTCTACCCCCTCCTCCTTGTTGGACATGATGTGTTTTCAATGTTTTCCTAATATAAGCATCACTATCCTGGACATCTTCTTGTGGAAAACTCTGCATTTGGGGATAGATATTCTTTGGGGGGGGAAGAACCGAAATGGAACTGCTGAGTTAGGAAATGCAAACACAAACATTACTCATATTTTTAGCACCGATCGCCGCACGCGTCTGCACTGCCCGTCTCCATCGGGAATGAGGCTGCCCAGCTCACGGAAACCAGGGGCCACAGTGAACACCCAGCCAGCTCACCCACCGACAAACACGCTCAAACTTTCACAGAGTTGAGAGATGAACTCTTTACGCTTAAGCTCCACGAACACAGACATCTGGTTTGGTTTTGTTTTGTTTTCATGGATGCCTCCCAGTCTGCTGGGACTAGCCAGAGCTGGGCCCGAGGAATACCGGAAAGAAGGGAATATATTTCTTAAAATGTCCCTTTATCTAGGTGAGGGCGTACAGGGGCTTCTTACCTGATACCCTTGGATCGGGACCGAGATGGCCCTCCTTGCTCAGACGTCCTGCAGTCAGGGCTTCACTGGAAAACTCAAGCGCGGGCTCTATGTCGACTCCAGGGCAAGGATTCCTGGAACACAGCCCTGCTTTCTTGCTAAGGTTGAGCCTTTCATGGCCGATCCATGAGGCCGGGCAATGTTCTCAGAGTCTTGTTGCTGGCAGAGGAAGGAGCAGAGCTCAGAGGAGGGTGGGATTTAAATGCCTTTGGGCCCAGGTGGCCGACAGGGCTCCAAGCTTTGCGGCCTGGTGAGAGATTCAGAGCAGGGACTCCCTGGGAGGTAGGTCTCTGGGTCAAGGCCAGCCCTGCCCAGGTCCATCCAGGCTTCCAGTCACCGACACACACTCTCTTTACCGGGAGCCTCTCTCTCTCTGGTGGCCTGTCCTTCACTCTCTGGTTCTTCCCCCCAGCTCCCATGCATCCTTCAGCCTCAGTGGAAATGTCCGCACCTTGGTAAAAAGGCTTCCTTTCCAGTCTCATGCACGGCCTGAGCACACAGATGCCTCCACTGTGGCCCATGTCTTGCTGTGCTGGAGATGTCCAATTGCGAGTCTGATGTCCCCTTGCACATGAGACCTGAGCACCGACCCGGAGAATGACGCGTCAAGCTAGCACGCGGGGTGTGGCTGGGGTCCCCAAGCCATGGTTTACCTTGCTCCCCTCATGATTGCCCAGAAGGAAAGGCTAGTCTAAGGCAGAACATTCTGTGTGTGTTTTTTTGTTTGTTTGTTTGTTTTTGCTACTTACATAAACTGTAAAAGTTTTTTTTTTATACAACAAAATGAAAATAAAGGGTAAGTTATAAATGCCACCTCTTAATAGGACAGCAGTTAAATTGGAACTGTACATCATTGACCACTATGAGAAACTACTTTCATAATTGTTTTAATTTTCTCTCTTGGTGTTATGGAGACCTTTATTACACAGTTCTATATTAGCACCTTTATTTGTAATGAAATAAGGGCTGGGAGAAAATCGAGGTTAAAACATGGCCTCGCTTCCCAGGGCAACAAGTAGAGGTAAGCGGTCGCAGAGGAAGTAAGCACCGGCTGGGCCCTCGGCAACTCGGGGCGCCCCCCCCTTCCTTTAGTTGGCGCCCTTCCTCCTCTCCAGTGTTTCAGAATGCGGAGCTGGTGCGCGTTGTCATCCTAAAGAGCGGAGAGGCGGCCACAAGTGTGCTCTGT
The DNA here is from genome assembly GCF_002288905.1 of Enhydra lutris kenyoni. Taxonomy (NCBI): domain Eukaryota; kingdom Metazoa; phylum Chordata; class Mammalia; order Carnivora; family Mustelidae; genus Enhydra; species Enhydra lutris. The sequence goes on from NW_019154096.1 coordinate 76,816,782, forward strand.
TGGCGCTTCAGGTTTCCGGACGGAGGGATGTTGACTCATGAGACCCTCCTCCCCAGTGCTGTCTCTAGTCATGACAAAAAAGCTTGCTTTTTGCTAAAAACCAAAGAAGAGTTTGTCCCTTGAAAAGCCCCATTTTCAAAGTTTGTTTTTTTTTTTAATTTTAGCAAAGTCAGCAGATCATTGGATTTCCTAGTTTTTTTTTTTTTTAAAGAACTCTATTTCCTTCACGTTTAGTAGAAAAGTTTTACATTGCACTACATTTTTGGGAGGGAATTTTCAGCAGCTGGGAACAGCAGCATAACCATTGTGAGTGTGAGTGTGAGTGTGTGTGTGTGTGTGCGTGTGCGTGTCAGAGTAGGGGGGACCGGGGGGTGAGACAGAGAGAGGCTGTGGGGTGGCTGCGGGTGGGTCTGGTGGTTCCTTTTCAAAGCGAACTCCCTTCTGGAATAAAAGTCAGGGGAGCCATCGCTACGGGAACATTTCCCTGCTAAGTGGGCGTCAGGGGTGGCGATCATTCTGCGGCTGTTTTGGGGCCACACTAGAGACCTCACTTTCATGTTCCGGAGAGCCCTGTCGGAGTCCTGCGCCCGGAGACCGGCAGCACAAAGCCCGGCCCTGCGCGGGTGTGCGGCGAAGATTTCAAACAACCTCGCATCCCCCAAATGGAGGGGATGAATATTGGAACCGCAGAGAAACTAAGACACTTGAGATCATTATTTGAGGTCAGGAGGTTTCCTGCTAAAAATCTCCCACTTAAACCCAAGGGGACTGAACTCAAAGCGTTTTTATCAGAAGGCTCTGGAGTCAGGGATATGCTTTGACTGCGGTGTAAGGCTTTTGACCTGGAAAATTCCAGAGCCAGCATTTGAACTGAAGCTTTAAGGCTGTGTGTGCTGTGCGTGTGAATTTAAGAAAGCCGCCTGTGTCTTTTCAGGTGCATTGTGGAAGGGGCTGCGGGTGCTCATAAATCACGTTACCTTTTCGAAGCGTTGGCATTGGGGCCAAAGATTGTTGGCCCCAACAATCTTGGGGCCAGGGAGGCGCCGTCAGTTCGTTAAACAGCCAATATTGCTGCCCAACTCACTCTGGGTGCTGACTTGAATAATACTGTTTATGGATTAAAAAACGAGGTGCGACCCGGATGTCTTGGGACTTATAAATGGATTCTAAGCCGACCCCAGAGGAAGAGTCTGAAGCTGGCTTTGAGCAGAGGGGGCCCCTTTGGAGCAAAGCAAAGCCTGGCAAGGTGGCAGCTTTCAAAAGGGAAAACCCTTATTTAGATGTGTAAGCTTTAGTAAATATTAACAAAAAAACAAACAAACCCACAAAATCTCATGGTTTTGGAGTCATGCCTCAGACAGTTCTGTTCCTCCCAGTTGGTGGCTATTTCCCTTACCTAAATAATTACCAAATGAGACTTTAATTTTTGCTGGTTGAGAATTAATAGGATTGCCGCTGTCTTATGAATGAATGAAACAGGATTGATTAGACTCCTGATCAAAATGAGATCAATGACTCGCTCCTGTGCCATTGATCTGGCTGGTCACCGGGGTTGGACGTGGGGTTAAGCCCCGTGGCTGCTTCTAGGAAGTGCGGTTTGGGATCCTCTAAAGGCTTCAGTCTTGTCATGTTTTTAGTCCTGTCCCTATTGTCCCTTCATTCACAACTGAGATCACGAGGACAGTCCTTTGCTGGAGGAAAACTGTTTCCAAATCAAGAGCATGGACTTCCAGCTTGTAGGGGATGAAGCCAGAGCTCCTGCGACTTCCGCAGCCTCTGCCCCGTGCAGTCTCAGAAAGGCCACAGCCCTGTGGAGTCTGTTATTCAAAACTCCGTTTTAGGATTGAGGCTGGATCCGGGGGTCCGGGATTGCAGAAGAACGGGTCACCGTCCGGGCTGTTCCATCCGGCTCCAGTCTGGGCCGGATCGTCAGACGGTATTTCTCTTCATCTTTCCTCTCGTCATCTTTCCTCACTTTTAACCTGGAGCAGTTTGATCCCTCAGAGGACTGTCTGGGATGTGCATGAACACGCGGCATTAACAATATGCCTCTTCCAGACTTTTGCTTTCTGATGGTCTCTGCGTCTCTGGTATTTATCGTCGTCCCTACTTTGGGAGACTCAGGCAAATAGGTCGGGGCAGAGGCTGACAAGGTGGCCACACCCCAGAGCAGTAGGGACTCGTCATGACCTCTGACCAGGGGGCTATGGGGCTTTAAATAAATGTGGCCAATGGGGGCTGTCACCCCCAGGTCATCTTCTTCACTCTGTTATTTGCTCGCCCCTTCAGGTGACAAGAAAAAGCAGAGCTGGCCTCCTGTGGACCCTCCTTGAGATTTGGTTTGAGCTAAACACCAGGCAGGCCAGGGAGGTCGGGAACCTTCTGGAATAGATTTCCTGACATCCAGCCAGGCCTTTGTTGGTGTATCTTAACCGTGGTTGGATTGGGAGGAATTTACCACTTCTGGAAAAACTCTAGAGATGTCCTGTGTGGGATGGGCAGTTTGGCTTCTAGAATTTTCTTTAGAATTTTCTAGAATTTTCTCTCCTGTCCTGCTTTTGCTCCTGCTGCACACATCCTTCCACTGTCGAGGATGATGGTGCCCCTTCAGGATTTCACCTTTTTGCCCTTAACCGTCTGATTCACGAAACCATCCTTCGTGTGTGTGTTTGTCTGTTCACTGTGATGGAGACGATGGGGTTTGTAATGGTCTCAGTGGTCTGTTGAAGAGCGTCACAGCTAGAGTGACCTCAGCAACCGTAGTCGGCTTCTCAGTGCTTCACGGGCTTCTCTCCTCACCCTGTTAGCCGTACTTTTGGGGAATGTGGTTTCAAGCATTCTTTCTTTTTTAAATCTCATAACCTGAAGCTCTTCTGGTGATTCTCTCCTCCCTCCCCCAGGATTCAAATCTCAGTTTCCCCAGGCCATGGAGGCAGCATCCCTCCTGCCATTCCGCCTGTGGGCCTCTTCAGAAGCGGGGCTGGCTCTCCCACCCGCTGACCCGTTGGTTCTCCTCCCGGCCGATCTTCTCTGCCTCTGTCCCGTTCTCGTGTCCTGGGACTCCAGCTTCTCCGGGGTCCCCTTGAGCCCTGATGCGTGTTTTCCAGCTGCCTCTTTGCTATATTGACCCCTACTCTCCTTATCGGATGGATGCTGTGGAAGGGTTTATTTCCTGGGCTCAGCACGGTCCCATGATCACAGAAAATCGACCTAGAGTCTTCCTTCACGCTTACCCAGGCCCTCGATCCGAGCCTTAGAAGGCCGTTCTCCGCGTGTGGCAGGACTTCCCCTGGCGCCCACAGTAAGCTTTCTGACCATACAGAGATGTCCATTTAAAAAATTAATATATTTAGAAATTTGTTTTCTATTTTACAAGGAAAACTAGCCTAGCACATCCAGGATTTCACAGGTGAGGCTAAAATAGACCATTGTTTAAAAAAGCCAACAGAGCGGGAAAGATCTAGTGAATAATGATAGGGGAGTGGACTCACGTCACCTGTGAGGTTGGCGGAGGGCTGGCCTCAGGGGGACACTGCAACCAGCCCCCTTAGCGACCAGTGAAGGGAAGCGGGGTCTGGGAGGGAGGCAATGGGCTGGCTTCTAATGAGCTGAACTCTGAGGAGGGCCTCTGGTGCTCTTGAGGAGATGAAGGGAGCTAGCTGCCTCGTGGAACCCCAGGGGCTGTCCTTGCCATTGTTTCCTGAGTGAGAGGAGTTGCCTGGAGCCCAGCAAGGTGGACCCATTAGAGGACTCACACTGGCGTCCTCACAGGTTCAGGGGCTGCTGGGCACACACACTGACAGCGTTCCCAGCACAGTGTGCTTGGTGAGTGAGCGCCAGGGACAAGCAGTTGGTCTGGATTTCCTCCTCTTTGCTCACTGCGCAGTCACACAGCCCTACCGGACACCACTGTCCTGGTTTCTCCTGCCACTGAGCGCCATGCGTCCTACTCATGACAGAAGCACAGCTCATGGAGATACTCATTTGTGCTTGGCTTGTTTTTCCCTTTCAACCCCTGCCCACTGAGTAAGCCAGGGTGTTCCAGGTACCCTGTTGGGGACCTAACAGCTAGACTTCTTTCTTGAGTACAGAACCCTGAATTTTGGGGTCCCAATTCTAGAGGGTGAACATGATCTTTGTGAGCATTCCTGGCAGTTTTGTTCACCTTTGCTAGTGACTGGTACCTAGACTACCATGTGATCTAGTTCTGGCCAGTAAATCCTACAGTAAGCCTTCAAGGGACTTCTGGAAAAGTTTTCATTTGTTAATAAGATAAAGAAGAAGGAGGAGAAGTTCCTCCCACTTGGGACACTGTGGTATAAGTTGTGATATTTGACACCGTGGCCGCCATTTTGGCACCATGAGGTGATACACGGACAGCTCCTTAAATGAGAAGGTATTAAAGGAACCTAAGTCTTCATACGCTATTGAGTCACCATAGAAGCATTTGGGGTTCCTCTGGAGGTCTTGCAAGATGAGATAATTAATGCTTGTATTACTTACATCAGTATTTTTTTTTTCTGAAGTTCCCCTAAATGACTCATAGTCACATTTATTCTCACGTGCCCTAGAAGTGATTCTGTTTTGACCAAGGGTAAAGTTGGCTGCAGATTCTACTTATCCTCACTTTTGTTTTCCAAAACCTGAGCTCCTAAAGAATTTATACCTGGAAGGAGGAGAGAGGTTATAGTTCGACAAAGGTTCCGGTTCCTCAGAGGTAGAACTCTCCATGGTGGACTCAGAAAGACTAGTCCCCAGGACTGGGTCTGCCAGCCGCACTGGGTTTCCTGTCCCATGTCTGCCTCCATGGGAACCCTTGGGATCAAATGATGAGGACATCTGTGAAGCCCGTGATCGGCCGAGGATGTGCTGGGGATGCAAGACCTCTGCCCATTTTCTGGATGCCCCAGAAGCCCTAGAACCCCTAAGTGAACTAAAGGAAGGACAGAAGCTCCGGGTAATGGCTGTGATAGAATTCCTGCCAGCCCAGTAGGAGGGATGTTTGGCATTGGATTTAATTTGATTTTGAGGAAATCCTGAGCCTGTGGAGGAAGATCTATTCTTGCCTTACCATATTGTGTGTCTTGCTGAATTTTTCAGAGCATACTTGAATGGGGACGATGCCGAAGAGCACTGGCCAAAGACAAGCTAGGGTCTGAGTCGCCACCCCATGTTTTGTGACGGTTGGCCAACCATTGCCCTGCTTCTGATACCACCGTCATTGGGGATTGCCGAAGCCACAGGGCACTGGGGACTTCCTTCTAGTTAAATCACCAAGGACAATGCTTTTCTGGTCTTCCTTTTTCTAGGAGGATACCATTCTTTAGAAGTCCTATTCTGAGTGCGCTATTTCAGCATTTTAAGATATTACTCTCTGGTATCCCCCGATGGGTGAGCACTGGGAATAGAATATCAATTGGTATACTTCCCTTACTCTTTAATGTCTTTCTCTTAATACGTTTACTAGAGTTCGTGGCATAATTTTTTTTCCCCCAAATGACTGGGTTTTTTCTTGATGAAAATTTCTAGCACTGCAACTGGGTTTCTTTTCCTGAATCACATTTTTAAAACTTTTTTATTGTGGAATAATTTTAGATTTACAGAGAAATTGCCAACATAGCACAGACGATTCTGTCTACCCTTCCCTTAGGTCCCCTCATGTTCCTATCACATGTGGCCCAGGGCGTGTTTGTTGCCACTACGAAGATGACTCTGTCACATGACTGTTGGCAACCTACAGACTTTATCCAGGTTTCCCATGTTTTTTCACCCTGCAAGTGTCCTTTTTCTGTTCTAGGATCCAATCCAGGATCCCATGTTGCCTTGGCACTAAGTCATAGTTAATTCTGTTTTTGAGATAGTTGTTTCTTCTTTCCTACCCTGTAACACATGGCTTTCAGTCACCTGTCATGTTCCTCTCATGGCCACCAAATGCCATTCCTGTCATTGAATAGATAAGTCATACCAGATTGTATCTATTTAATAAAGTTCCCAACTTCTGCACAGTATCTGCAAAGCTTGTGAAACTTTGGCAGAATCTAAAGACAGACTTGCCCATGAGCCAGACCATGAGTGCAGCTTCAAAATATGATCTGGACAAAAGTATTCCCCAGAGAGCAGTGTGGAACAGAGTTCATATAAACCCTCATGAGTTAAAATATTTTTTCTTCACATGCAAATTTGGAAATTTCCATTTTCCTCCTTGTTTATGGGCAGAAGGGTTATGAGGCAAATGGCTTCATATCTGTATCCTTTCTGTGAAAAGATTAGCATACGCTGCCTTAAAATGCTCTTAATAGTTTTTAATATCCATAGACTTTCATATATGATTGTCTAAGTAATCCAATTGGGAAATTAATTGCTTGATCTTGTGAGTTTCTGAGTATGAGATGTGGAAGGGATATCAGAATGTAATTCTGTTTGATGGTATCTTGAGATAGACTCACTCTTGGAATTGATTTTCAGGTCCATAGGCACCAGCTGTGATATCATGTACAATGGGGGAAGGCCGGCATTGCCTTTTGATACCCTACATCTGCATTTACACTGTGTCTACATTTGGCTTCGTAAAACTGTGGAGCAAAATTACAAAGTGAACAAGAGGTCCATAATCAATTATTTTGTCTTTCTGACACCAGTTCTGACCTGTGAGATCCTTTTCTCGCTGAATTGCCTGTGCTTTTTTAGAGTCATGCGCGTACAGTTGTTACTTCAGCATCGAGATGGAGCTGTCCCTGGGCACCCCTCTCTGTGGGGATCTGGTTCAGTCCCATCCTGAGAGCTATGAATCACACGGCCCCAGCCTCCATATTTAAGCGCTTCTGTGCTATTTTCCCTGGCGTTCAATTTCCCCTCAACTTACATTCTCTGTAAGATGTAGACATAGTCTTCACGGGCTGGGTATTTGACTCTGGGTTAGATGAGTTTCCTCTTCATGCCTTCAGAGACCTTGATCCTTTAAAAGCACTTCCTTCTTTGAGTTTTCTCAACTACCTCTTTGGATAAAACCTCTCCCTCTTCAAATCCCCTTAGACCCAGGATCAGACTTGTTTATTTCTCATGAATCACAAACTTCTTGGTGGGTTTCAATTTTCCTCCAGCCGCAGATGGTTCTGCTTCCATCCCTGACCCACTCCTCCAGTCTCATAGCTTGTAAGACTAACAGAAGCTGAGGGACGTTTTGCACGTGACCTGTAGCTGGTGAAGGACATCATTTCTGGAGCAGTTTCTGGGCAGCAGACATCACCCACACCACAGGATCTCACGAATCTTCCCATAACCCTGTAAGACGGCTTCTACGATTCCCCCCATTTTGCCTGAGAACAAACCAAGAGCTGAAGCGGTTGCTCTGGGCCACATGGCTGGTCAGAAAGCCAGAGCTGGACCCGCTTATATTAGGACTGGAACTGGGAGTAAACTTGTTTCCCAGGAGCAGAGCTGTGCCCAGCACCCACCGAGCCTATGATACATACTTTTAGCTTTATTGGTCTCATGCCCTTTCTTAAGCAAGGAAGAATTCACTCTTCTAAAGCACATTATGGCTGCATAATGCAGTCTCCAGTATATTGTTTAACTGCCCCCTGATCTTTGAGTGACTTGATTGTATTACCTACTGTCATTCTTACATTCTGAAATTGATTTTGGAGCCATTAAGTCTTTCCTTGCAACAGAATAATATGATGTTCCAGTGTTGCCAAGATCTCTCCATCATGCACAGGCAAAGAGGAAACTCTCCAAGCTCTTGGAAGTTTCCTGATCATTTTCGTTAGTGACATGGGGGGGCTTGGACCACCACCCTTCTTGGCCCCTTTCCCTGGGTTGTGGCCCCTTCAGGGTTCCTGAAGCTGCCTTTGAATATTTGGATTTCCCTAGAGGTGGTTGGCTGAGTCTATCTGCTTGTGGTGTGGGTAGGCAGGATTTTCCCGGGGGGTCCCTGTGGACATTTCTGGAGGCAAGGGGCCAAAGGAGGAAGGGCCATTGCCTTGGCTCTTCTTCCAGTCTCTGATTCTCATGGGGGAGGGGCTCTCAGGTGGGTCAGCCTGAGCCTCTGTTCTTCAGACGTGACCGTTCTTGGGTCTCTCTTCATTTGGACCAAGCTACGTCTGATGTTGTAGATTGCTGGGTGACCCTCAGTGGGGTTTGACTTCCTTGTACCTGATGGGAAAGGCTCAGATGACTTTGGAAGCATGAGTTGGGTACTGGCTGCATCTCAGGGAGGCACAAGGTGGTAGAAAATTAATTAAGGTCGTCTTAACCTTCTGCTGTGCCCCGATCTAGAACCTGATAGGTCTTGGTAGTAGAATCAACTGGAACTTTGTGGTATTGCCATGTCCCGCATTGACACGGATGTGCCTGGTGGGTCCTGAAGGTCATTCTGGAAGGAGGCGGGCAGCTTGTCTGACCGTGAGCATCAGGCAGGAAGGACTCTGGGGTAGCCCTGTGTGAGTGATTTCTCCTCTGTCCCGTTTCCTGGGGGACAGAAGGAAATTTATAATTTGTCCCCTCCTCCCTCTGTCTCCTCCCCTCCGCTCTATTCATGCCCTATTAGCTGAGCTTGACATGGACTGAAGGCGGCGTCCCGTCCCACAGACTGCACCAGCCAGAGCACAAGAGGGGGCCTCCCAGAGGGTCATCCCCTTTCGAAAGAAGCTGCTGCCCATGTTGTCTGATATTTTACCTTAGCCAACTGTGCGCTCCTGTCTAGGAATCTACCTCCCAACGGAACTGCCTTTTGTTGCTCGCCGCTCCCTGGCCGAGGCTGGCCACGCTCTTCTTGGTTTTGCTCTGGTGATATGGCCAAAGTGAACACCGGAGTAAAAATCATCCCTTACGTCTGTCAAGCACTGTGAACTGTTTCAAAGGCATTTTAGGCCTATTATTTTATTTGATCTTCCTAACATCCCCCAGACATCAAGTCCGGGAGAGGTTAATTGTCCTTCCTGGGGTCACAAGACGGAGCAGAGCAGAATGGGGCCTCCCCACTGATTGCCCTGCCCCCACCTCTGTAAGGACTGGATCCCTGCCGTGCAGTCTGGGGACTCACCAAGACACTTTCTGGGAACCTGCAGTAGGGGAGGCTGGCAAGTCACCCCAGTATTCCCAAGTTGCTCCACAGCAAGGGCCCACAGCAGGATCCTTATTTCTGGAGGGTCACCCCCAGGTCTCAGCCTCTGCTGCCTGGGGACATTTCTGCAGGGAGCGGCAGGTGCTTCATGGGTGGGTCCTGGAGGCTCAGGCTGTGAGCCGACGTCTGTGTCCCCTCCTCTGCCTTGTCGCCTTCTTGCCTCTCACTTTCTCCGCTCTTGGGAGCCCATGCTGCTTCCCTCTGGGAGAGGGAAAGACCCCTGGGAAAGGGCCCAGGGTCTCCTTCTCCATGTTTCTGCTCTGGCTGGAGGAAGGTCCGCGGTCAGGGTCGGGGGCTGCTGAGCTGGCAGGGGTCCAGGGAGCAACACGGGGCTGGGTGGCAGGTATTCCAGTGGGAAGAGTGGAGAGCACGAAGCAAAAATGAAATATGCAAGCGAGACACGAAGGAGGAGGGATCCCGGGGCCGCCTTTGCCTAGTGTCACGCTAATAAGGTGAGACAGGATGATGGGTGCGGAGCATCAGAAATGAGTCTCTGGCATCTGGGGGAGGCGAGACCCAGCGGGCTACCGCAGCCGAGGGAGGTGGCCGCCCAGCACCACTGCCCGCCCTCCCTGCGGCTGGGGGCAAACCGCACAAAGCCAGTCTTCCAGGAGCCGGGACAGTGCCCCGGAGGCTGGCGGGAGAGCCCGCGGCGCTCCCAGGGCCCGCCACGTGGGGGCAGCAGCTTTAAATGTTTCCAGCTACCAGCCGCTCTGCAGCAGAGGCCCCAGCAGAAAAAACAAAAAAACCAGAAAAAAACAAAACAAAAAACACTTGCCTGTGAACAGAAGACATCTCAAATATGAAACAGTTTAGGAGAGAAATCCTGTTTAAACATCAGTCCAAAGTTTCCTTTGGTATTCACATTCAAATTTATCTCTAGAAAATTATCCATACAGTTAAGACTGGGGGAAGGTAATTGATAAAGACTACGGGGCCCAGCCAGGCAGGAATGACCCCGAGAAAATCACAGTATGTGGCCGGTTTTCTGAGTCAATGAAACTGGGCTTCTAGTAGATGCTGGGAGTATCTGAGCTAAATTAAGTCATGAAAGAAGATAATACGATGTACCATCATTTTAAAGTAATTTAATCACGAAAACTAAAAATTTGGAAGAAAACAGATATTTTACTTAATAGAAACCATCTGTACCGTACAGTAGGCAAATTGTATAAAAATGAATAAAACTGTCTCTGGAGGAGCAAGGCTCAGGCACCAGCTTATATAATGAAGATGTATTTGTGCCTTTTAGCATTTGCATTGTCTATTAGACGAGGTAAATCGCACCAGAGTGTAAGGGAAACAGTTACAAATTTTATTACCATCCTATGACTGATGACAAAGGCAGCAATGGAAATAATGCACAGGAGTCGGGGGTCTGTTCCCAACTCCACGCGGCTCTTGGCTCCAGATCCGTCCTGGTGGCTCAGTCTCTATTGACCTTGGGGTCACCAGCATCTTTTTTGTCTAGTTAGATTGCTGTAGTGGCTGGTACCCACAAGGGCCATCTTTTAACTTGTTTAGGCTCCAAGTGTGTTACACGATTTGATTTGGTTCCACCAGGGAAGGAGCTAATTTAAACGCGTCTGGAGTGGCTTTTCACGCTGGACTTTTGGCTGGAAGGATCCGGGCGGATGATCTGAAAAGCGTCCCTTTTCTCCTGTTGACCTGCATCAAAATGCATTTATTTGACAGGATACTTTTGTTCTCTGTAAGAGGGGCTGGCTCATTCCTTTCGGCAGCTGAAGGTCGAGTGGCCACATTTTTCAGAACAGGCACTTGTTCCTAATCTGCAAATTAACTAAATAATCACAACTGCTAATTATACAGTATCAGGCCCGGAATACATAGGGCTTGAGTAATAATCAGCTTTTTAAATTAAGTTGGTGACAACCACTATTAGCTGCTGTGATTTAATAATCCCAATAAATGTGCACATTTTAAAAAGGGGCTCTTTGTAATTTTTTCCCCAGCATTTGCAACTGAATCTGTTAATGAAAAGAGAACACAACAGTTTTATGTTACAAATGATGCCATAATAGGTAAATAAAAGGGCTCCTCCAGAAGCTATTAATAATCGAGATGCCGTGGATATGAATTGGAGAGGGGAGTCAGAGCGAGACTGGAAGTCAAGTTTCTATTTCAGTTTGTTATGATGAATTAAGGCCAGAAGGAGAATCTGATTCCTTTTGTATATTAAGCATTTTGGGGCAATAAGAAACAGACCCCATTAACAGATATGTAAAGTCAAAATATCTCCCAGAAGATTTAGACTTTGGCAAATTTAGAACAAATGAGATGCAATTTTCTACCTCATATGCTCGCCCGGTTTTACCTAATATTATTATAACGTATTGGCTCAAACGGAGGACCCGTGCCGCCAGGAACTGGGGCGCGCGCCTGGGCGGCAGGTGGGGGCGCCCGGAGGGTCCGGCCCTTGGGCCCACCCCGCCCAGCCCGCCCAGGCAGCATCCCGCCCCCTCGCTGGGAGGCCCCGCCCCCTCTCACCCCCTCCTCTGCCGGCAGCGGGCTCGCGCGTCCCGGGGCGCGGGGGCACGTGCAGCTGGGCTCCGGAGGCCCAGGTGGGGCTGGCGGGGACCCTCACCAGCCTACTGGCGCCCTCCTCCTGCCTCTCTCCCCACCGCTGATGGCTCTGTTTTTTTCTGGTGGTCAATTGAAATTTTATGGCTAAGTTATTTAAAAGAGACTCTAGAAGAACGAAATGAGGGAAGGATGATGGAAATGCTGCCTGTCTTTTACAATAATTACTCTTGATAGCAATTTGAACTAATTTGCATTAAAAACACCCATTTAAGCAATCTGCTGAAAAGGGCGACTTCGCATATACTGTTTTGTAAGACCTCAGGACTCTTTTTTTTTTTTTTTCTCTCCGAATAGAAATTTAGGTTAAATTAGGGAAGGAGCAGAGGACATTGTATTCGCACATCCCTGCCTAGGCTGGGGCCGGGTGTGGGAACTCTCTGCTCCCTGTTAGGGGGATTGTATTTCATGGTCAAATGGGCTCATTTCTCCTGATTGGTCCTTTCTACCCGCAGCGACTTTAAAAGGCGAGGGCAAAGGTCAGAGGCAGGATTCCAGCTCTGCTCTCTCCTTAGCAGAACCCTGGACAAAATCCCTTCTCTTCCTGTCTCTGGGTTGTTTTACATCAGAGCAGGGAAGGTAGTAACAAATGCCTTCGTCTGGCGACTCTGCAAGGCCTTCAGAGTCGGCAGGCGTGGGTAGTCTGAGCGGCTGTTGGCAATCGGACATCCGTGGGCTTTGGGCGGGGGTCGACTGCCCCTGACATTAGGACAATGGAGCAAGATGCTGTCTTCCACCTACACCCCCCGCCCCGCCCCGGCTGGGTGGCTGGGCTCCAGGCGCCGGGATAGCACTGGACAGCAGCTCCCTGTCATTCAAGTGACAGCGCAAGCCGAGTGTGGACAGTCCCCGCTCCATGGTTTTGAGTCCCTGGTGCTCTACTGTGTCCCCCGCCCCAGCATGCTTATTTCAAAACAAGCCATGTCAGTCCCAGTCTGGCTGTCCGGGAAGTGGCCATTTGGACCCTCACTTCTTCTCCTTTAGTTTCTTCCTTTCTGCCAGTTGGTGTTTGTTTTGTTTTGTTTTGTTACCTGAAAGCATTTGCATCTAAAACTCAGAGAGGGAAAGAGCAGAAATTCAAAGCAGGCATTTCTGCCTGGCGGTGGGCTAAGTCTCAGGCTTGGTGTGCAGGAGGTGGAAAGCAGTGTCAGGAGGTCACTGAGCTAGATTTCGAAGAGGCTGCAAGTTCCTCACGTTACAGATGGAGAAACCTCAGTTTCTCCCAAGGACAGGTGTGCGCCCGAGGTGAGCCAGTGGGGAGCCTGGGTGTTTTTTCAGCATGCTTCTTTATTGGCGCCGATCCCTAAAGTGACCACGTTCTCGGTACCCATAATTTGTACACTCTGAATATGGAACAGAATTTTTGGGGTCAGAAATTACGGCCGAACTCAGCTGAAAGCCAAGTGCAGACTGTGTTGCCCTCTCCCCTGGCTTTGTTCTCACCCTGGCCCTTCCAGCCCCTCCCCCTCCCCTTCCTTCTTCCTTGCCTTTCTCTTCTGGGCAGGCTCCTGGCTTGCTTTGCCTTAAGCTGAACTTCTGATTTGTGGTTCACTGCCATGGAGAGTTCAAAGCCCCAGGTGCCTGTGGGTGGGCCGGAAGGAAGCTGGGCCCCACGGGAGGGGTACACGCGGGTGCCCTCCTGCGGGTGCAGGGTCAGAGGTGGGGTGCGAGGGGTGCAGGTGTAGCAGGGGCATCGCTGTGGCTCCTGCATCCAGCCGGAGAGCCTTCTGGCTGCGGCGGGTCCTGTCGAAGCCAAGAAGGTGGCCGGGCCAGAGAAAGAAGAAAGGAAAGGCTGGAGGGTCGCTCCTGCCCAGCGGCAGAGCGCGCAGTGCCTTGCGGTTGCTGCCTTTGGCCACAAGATGGCACTCTTGAGCTTTACAAGGAGTTGGGTGCTCGGAGCATAAAAGTGACATTCCACCCTTCCCCTGCTGCCGCCTCTGGAGAGGCTCCCAGGGAGGCAGGAAGAGGGGAGGAGAGCTGGAGGCCTCCTGAACGTTTCCTGGCGCCCACAGCGTGGGGCCCCGCTGTCCCCCTGGGCGGTCAGAGCTCCCAGAGACCCACGGAGCAGCTCCTCTCAAACGCGGGAATTGGCCTGTGGTCCTCAGCGAGGGCCCTGCTGGGGGATCTCAGGCTTTGTTTCCCAAACAGGCAGGAAGCAGCAGCGAGCAGAGCTGCCTCTGACCCACAGAACCACATCAGGCTGGCGGCCACAAACGGGCAACCTCCTGTCCTTGGGCCACAGTCTGATGGGAGGCCCTGGGTTTGCTCACCTGCTGGTTCAGAGCTGTGAGGGTGGCCTCTGGGTGTCTGGAAAGCCCTGGGTCCCCGGTGGGGGGTGATGGTGAGGACCCCCAGCACACCAGAGCCCTTCTCTCCCAGATCTTGACATAGTCCGGTGCACCTCCCAGGGCGAGAAGAGGGTGGCTTGGTGCCTGCGGTGGCTCCTGAGGCCAGGATTAGGGCAGATGATGGGTCAGAGCCCGGTGCGCTGGGGAGACAGTGGGGTCCCGTGGGGCCCTTGTGATAACTGTGTGACTCAGGAACCAAAGCAGAGGGATTGTGGATGCCCAGGAGGAGCAGGGAGACCCCAGGTCCAGGGCCACAGGAGCTGGGGCTGGCCTGGGGGTGGAAAGCTGTCCCCAAGGCAAGGGTGACAGGTCAGGATGCCTGAGGCTTCACACCTGTCAGCCGCGGCCGGTGGGTGATGCGGGGGAGGTCTCCGCATCTCAGCTCAACCATCCATAGAAGGAACATGAGTTTCAGATCACATTTCGATTGCGGGTCGTACGATGCACGTGAACTTGAACAGATGAGGAAATGCTGGAATGAAGCGTGGGGTGGGCATAAGCTCTGCTGCTTGAAATTTCTGGTGGGGCTTATCTGTACACAGGCCCAGGGGCGGGCGCGTGCACACACACAGAAGCACGGAAGCACGCGCTTGCACACGCATCTGTGTGCGAACGTCAGACCTCGGGAGTGTAGCAGCGTGAAGCGTCCGCCATGTGCCTGGAAGGCTGCAGGTGCCGGCGCGAGCTGGGCTTGAGCTCCGCGTCTCCGGGTCCCCTCGCGGCTTGGCTACTGGGTAGCCGGGGACCCCGCACGCGCCTCACGTCTTGGCTCACCGCTCTGAGCCTTGCCGGCAGGTGGGCGGCTCGTGGTTGCTTTGAGGTGTCACTGGGCAGGTTGGAAAGGAGACTGACTGGTAGCACTTTGCTTTCTTCCAACTCTGACGTTTGCTCAAACTTTACAAACCGCGCCTCGCTCGCTGCTGTGGTGTCTGATTGAACTGCTCCTGCCAGGAGACCCTTGTGTCCGGTCCCCATCCCAAGGTGCGTAGTGAATCAGTGAATTGGCGTGAATTAGTGGAAACTGAGGACCTTTGTGGACCAGCTGGTGGGGCTCTTGCTGTGTGAATCGTGCCCCGACCAACGCTTTTGTCGAGAGCATAACCTCCCCGTCCTCTGCAGCTGTGGGCGCCCTCCTTTTCATGGGGTGCTGCGAGCCACGTCACCTGCACACGGTTTCCTAGGGCTGGACAAGTTTACCTGGACCGAAGACGTGCTGGCGGGGCCTGGGAGTGGTGGGTAGGGAGGGCTTTGTGGATGTGGGGTGAGGACTCCAAGGCTATGCTAGACCAAAGGCTGGGGAAAGGGGAGCGACAGCGGACGGATGTCAGGGCGGACCAGGTCAGTGCTCCTCTCTGCATTGAAGGTCAAGGGCACCTGCTCTGGGAGGTACAGCCGACTCCTTCTGTCATCAGTGGCTGATCGGCTTTTGCGAAGGTCTGTAGTACTGGTTTGGACAGAAGTATAGATGTTGTCTTTGTTTTTCATAATCCGGTGTCCCAGGACCAGACTGGGCAGAAGGCAGAGTCCCGGCCCAGGCAGAGCCACGGCGGGGAGGTGGCACTTCCTTCCTGGTGACCCGCCTCTCAGGTTCCGGCATGGCTGTGCTGCGGAGCCTCTCCCTGTGTGCTGAGCTGCCCGCTCCAACCCCCGGCCTCCTGCATCCCTGAACTCTGGCCAGTCTTCTGGGATTGCCAGCACATGGCCCTGCTGTGGTCACAGGAATAGAGGAACCCTGAGCTTCTGGAGGTCTAGGCTCCAGCCCTGGTCTAGGTCCCTGGGACACCTTGGACACGTCTGTGCTCTACGTCTCAGTTTCCTCCTCTACGTAACAAAGAGGTCATGTGGAACCCTGCATAGGCCCTTCATGGCTCTGGAAGCCATTGACTCTGAGGCTGGCTGGGGTGGGCTTTACTCATCTGCTCTCCCACAATGTGGACATGGATCTTCATGTCTCCCCCCGGTCCCAGTTTTGTGGTTCACAGCTTTACTTTGAACGAGACCAGAGGTCCTCAGTTTAATTCACAAAATCTTTGGTCTGATGATTGGGATCCTGGCTTGGACTCCCTTACCTCTGTTTCTGATCCAATGAAAACTTTTTACCCTTCAAGGATGTCGTGCAACCGTGTCCCTGGAGTTTCCTAGTGGCTTTATAACCAACTTCACTTGACCAACTAAGAATTGATATTCAGCCCAAATGCATTCTTGTCAAACTGCATAATTTTACCTGCTGGTTCTCCGACTTTGTTCTATGTTATTATAGATAACATTTAAGTAGCATTGCCTTAATTGTGTTTGCAGAACATTATTTCTACAAGATATTAGAGGGCGTTTTGCAAGGAAGTAGAGGAGTGTACCATAATGCAATCTATTTGGGAGGCACAAGTCAAATACATTTGGACTGATTTCATTAGCGCGGACCATTTCCAGGGCTTTATCTATGCAAGGAGCATGGGGTGTGGGGTGGGGCTCAGAGTGCGGCACTCCTCCTCTTCCTTGCTGGGACGTTGTGAGTCCACAGTCAGGAGCAGACTCTCTTTGAGGTCCTGGTCAAGTTCTTCCTCTCCGTAACCTTCTGTTCTGTAATTTGGGTTCATCATCTCTTCTTCCTTATCAATTAAGAGGATTTTTGGGGTGTTTACAATATATGAGATACTAATTCATCTACTGTGGAAGGACCAGACGTGTGAGACATGGCATCTGCCCTCTGAGAGGTTACACTCTTGGGAAGACAGGCCCTGCCGAGAGTTTCCTGATTACTCAGGTCACCTGTGGGACTCTACGGGATTGGTGGGAAGTACAGAGAGAGAAGAACAGTGGTCTGGGCCCGTGATGGAGGTTTAATGGATGAAGTTGGACCTTAGATGGGAATCGTAAGAAGGTATTTGGAAGATGGAGAATGCAGGGGGTGGGGTGCATTGGTTCTGCCTTCTCCTTGGCTTCGTTCTGAGATGCAGGTGTGATACAGGCTGGTGTGTGGCTTTGGGGACCGAAGTCAAGAGTGACACTTTTCTGTCATGCCTGTAAGAACTGAACCATGGCAGTACAGAGGAAGTATGGGACGGGTAGAGTCCCATTAAGTGATTTTAAAAATTAGTTCACTCCTTAATTAGTTCTGCTAATGCATTTATTTGAGCCCCTTCCACATGCTGTGCACTTGTGACCCGGGGCGGGCGGCGGGGGGAAGGCAAAGGCAGAGTCTTTGTTCCGGAGGCTCATGGTCAGCTAAGAGAGACGACCACAACCCACCAATAGACTAAAATACCCTGAGACACGTGACACATTGGACTTGGTCCCCATTCACTGCGCCCACCCTCCAAGCACTGTACCAGAGGCTTTATATTCCTTATTTTCTTTTTTCATTAAATGCTCATAACAGCCCTTTCCAAGCTCGTATCCTTAGTCCGAGGCTCATGCGCTGATGCATTTGACAGCAGCAGAAATGAACCAACAAAGCAGGGTGGGGACGTCCTCCCTGTGATTCTATGGTATCTGTTCTTGTTCGAGCCTCAGAGTCCCGATCCATATGGGAGTGAAGGTTCTGGACACAGAGGAGACGGTGACTCTGCCTGGAGAGCCAGGGAGGGCTTCATGGACAAGGGGATATCTGAGTTGGGTCTTGAAGGATGAGTAAGAGTTTTTAAGGTATGAACTTGGGGCACGGAAGGGAAAACCATTTTTGGAGCAGGGACTGATGGACATGTGGAAAGTCTACAGGTCAGAGAAAAGGGGATTAGGATCTGTCTAATGCTGGGTGGGATTCTTGGAATGGTCTAGAAGGGAAGAAGCTGAGGGCTGAATAGGTCTATTGTAAAGTTTCTTCCATGTCAGGGGAGCCCCGTGTCTTGCAAGCTGTTTATACCTTATAGATATGTTACATTTTTTCACTTAAAAAAAAAAATAGGCTCCACACCCAGCTTGGAGCCCAACGCTCGGCTTGAACTCAAGACCCTGAGATTAAGACCTGAGCTGAGATCCAGAGTTGAACCTTAACCAACTGAGCCACCCAAGGTCCCCAAAAACATATATGTTAAGCGACAGGGGTCCCGTGAATCTGTCTCCTCTTCTCCCCACCTTTACTAAAACCGAGTCTCATGGGGCTAGGCAGTGGGAGGCGGCATGTCTATCTAGGGCAGAAGCCTGGAGCAAATTATGGTTCTTTCTACGAGAGACTCTCCTAGAAGCTTGTCCATGGCACAGAGCAGCACGCATGCCCTCCCATCCTCACCACCCCCTGCCACCTCCCCCCGTCCACAGTGGCACTGTTTCATTGAGCAGAGCTTTCCCAAGACTCCCACCAACTCCCCAAAAGTCAAACATAGAATTACTCTGGGTAATACCACTCGCAGGCATATGGCCCAGGGAGCTGAAACAGGGACAAATATTTTTACGCAGATGCTTATATCAGCGACATTCACAAGAGCCACAAGGTGGCAACAAGCCCAATGTCCGTCAGCAGATGAAGTTAAATAAGTACGGCGTGGCATGCCCATGTGCTAGAATATTACTTGGCCATAAACAGAACTGAAGAATGAACTCCTGCTACAATGTGGCTGAGCCTCGAAGATAATCATGCTGAGTGGGAGAAGCCAGTCAACAAAAGGCTGGAGATCGTATGATCCCATTTCCGTGGAAGGTTCCGGAATAGGCAAATCGGCAGAGACATAGAGCAGATCCCTGGTTGGCAGGGGCTGGGGGGCGGGGGCTGGGGTTGATGGCTAACGGCTACAGGGTGTATTTATTTTGGGGTGATGGAAATGCTTTGAAACTAGACGAGAGGTGATGGTCGCACGATGTTATAAATCTTATCAATGCTATTGAACTGTGAATACTTAATTTTGTGTTATGAGAATTGTACAGTAATAAAATAACCCACCCCCATTGACACCATGCTTTGGTGGGCACTGCCTGTGATCTCAACAGGAAGCAGCATGGCCCCGAACTTCCAGTGGGCAGTGGGTGTCCCGGAGTCCAAGTGGCCCCGTCCCCATTCTTGCCTCAGAGACTGTCCCACAAACCTTCCTCCCCACCCTGCCCACTGGGGAAGAAAGGACTCTTGACCATGTAGGGTGGTTATTTCCAAGTTGACCCTTCTGACTCTGTAAATCACTTTCTTGAACGCAAGATAGTAAAGGGCAAAAATTATTCCTTTTCTATTCTTTTAATTGCCAGAATCAATAGGCGTAATTGATTTGAATTGAGAAATAGTCTCCAGGTAACGTTTAGGAAGAATCATTGAGTTTGGCGTGCAGAGAGTGACCACCTGCTGCCCTCCAAGGGTGTTGCCTTCAGGGTCCCGGCCCTGGAGCTGGCACAGTGGTCAGAGTGGGAGAGAATGGAGGTATGGCCTCAGGATGGTCCTTTGGACAGACCCTGGCTGCTTCGGGTCGAGTGAGGTCACTCACAGGATTGTGCCCTAAAATCATGCTGGGGGATGGTGATTCTGCCCTCTACCCATCATGGTCCAGGGCTGGGCAGGAGCCCCTGGGCCAGCCCCCCAGGAGCACGCAGGCTGGCCCAGATCTCCCGCTCAGCTTCCTCTGTCAGAAGCCCCTCTGAGCAGTGCGGTTGACGCCTGGTGGAGTTACTGCTGAGACCCCTTTCAGAGGGAGTTTCCTGCCACGGCACCTAGCGTGCTCACCTTGGACGGGAGGGCGACCCTCTCCTTCGGGTGTCTCTTTTGGGTATTAGCCTGGCTGGGGTGAGGCAGGGACAGAATGCCGTGCTCAGAGCGCATCAGTGACCCTCTGGTCCACCTGAGCCCTTCTGTAACTTGGCCAGTTTCCAGCCCAATACCTGGGGAGTAATATTTTTAAAAAAATTCTGTTGACTCCTCATATCCGACGTTGGTCAGACAGCTCATCAATTGATTGGGGGACAGGATTGATCTTTTACTTATAATGCAGAACATTGAATGGATGGCAAAAGTGCTTTAAAAAGGGGCCCATGGAACACTTTGAAAATATTAATTAGTGTGTTGAAGCATTCTGCATAGCATATCACAGTGAAATTGCTCCAGGGGGTTGCTTGGAATGAATTATTAATAAGAATCCCTCTCCGCCCTGTACTTCCCACCCTGATTTTCTGGGAGTGGGTGTAGGTTGGGTGTCTGTGAGATACACTTGCTACTCATTTCATGCAACTGGGGAGAGAGATTGGGGTTATCCAAGTTTGGGGACCTCTAGGAAGGAAGATGTCCCTCAAACACGGAGGACAGCCAAGGGGGGAGAAAGGCAGTGTTATAAGAGGCTGTATTGGGTTTGGTACTTTATATTCCAACTGGAAACCACATGGATATGGCTTTTGGGTGTGAGTCTAGGTTTCTAAAGGATCCAAGACAGAAGGAGCAAAAGGCTCAGGGAGCAGCAGCTTTTCATACGGATCAGAAAAAAAATCGGAGCCTTCTGTCTGCGGAGATCCCCACTTGGCTTGTTGTCACCGGTGGGAGAAACCACTGCTCCCCTCCCAAGCGATCGCGGCCGTGTTTACTGAGCGGCGGTGAGAGCTCGCCGCAGCTTACCAAAACGCAGCACCCCTGCGCACGGCAGCGGTCAGATTCCAAGCTGAGAGGGGAGCCTGCTTTTGCCTGTTTGAAGGCAAAAGCAGATTTGTAGACACATAAGCACATCAGTAAGGGAATTTTGCTTTAAACTTTTAGACTAATTCAATTGAGGATGATAGAAGCCCTTAGAATTATGCGAAATGGAACAACGAGGATCAGGGCCTTGGTTTAGTTATTCTGAGCATTCCTCACCGTGGAAACTTGCCAAAGCCTGCGTTTGCGGGAATGCCTGGGACGGGCCTTGTTTGTGCCTCCGCGCCCTCCCCAGCCCTCTCGGTTCACGCTCTGCCCTCACACACTCCCTATCTCTGCTCTTCACAAAACACGGGCAGATGTCTGAGCTTGGCTGAAAGCATTCAAAAACGAGGTCGGTAGTGATGGAGACTTCCGACATTTCGGAACTGTAGACATCTGGATGAAATGGTAAATTTTCCACTCTAATTTTATTGGTGTGCGCTGTTTTCAGGGTATAAAAGAAATGGCTTTTTCCAGTTTAAAAAGGAACGAGTCAACTGGACTTCTTTGTTCAGTGGGTTTTACAAGGATAACTCTGGTTTGCCTTACAAATGTGTGTCCCCCCCCCGGTCCCCCCAAAGTTTGAGGTGTCACATTGGACTCCTTTGTTTAACCCTCCAGGGAAAACCACAAGCCGTAAGCTTAACTGGAATTTTCATGTTGACAACTTCCTGCAATTCCAATAGGAGCAGATCATTTGCCGTTGCCTGTGTTCTGGCAGGAAGGGAAGGGGGAGCCTTGCAAGTCTGGTGAGGCAGCGACGAGGATGCTTCTGCTTTGTCCGGAGTTGGGAGAGCGGCTCATTTTCTGAGCAGTGTGTCCTCATGCCCTGTGGACCTTCCTGCTACCATGTCGTCTGAAGCGGGCTCTGGTCCCGACTGATGGATATTTCCAGCATGTAGGCGACCTCTGGACCTTCTCAGATGAATTTCTCTCTCTCCATCTTTCTCTTTCCATGCCTTCCCCTCTTGGGAAAAAAAAAAAAAAAAGAAAAGAAAGAGAGGGAGAGAGAGGAGAGAGAGGGAGAGAGAGAGAGTTCTCAGCTAAAGGTCTTTATAAAATTTCACATCCCTGGTGTGAGATTATTATTTTACTCACTTCATTTCATCAGAACTAAGCCCAGATTTAAAGGAGAAAAATCAGCTCGGCAAACAGGGAAAACCATATCTGGACCCCTGCTCCCCCCCTCTCCGTGCCCCCCCCACCCCGGGTCTTGATTTTGGAGAGCGGGACACGACCAGCCTGTGGGCACAGCCTGTGTCCGTCTCCGGTGGAAACAGGGACCAGCCCGAAAGTGCCAGGAAGTGGGCCCACGTCCTCACCTCCTCCACGGACAAAGGCATCTCAGCAAGCAGTTGTGTGTGTGTGTGTGTGTGCGTGTGTGTGTGTGTGTGTGGCCTGCTAGAAATTACAAAGTTTTATTTTTATTTATTGTTTGCTGATGATTTAAATACCCCGATGCCAAATCATACGCAGAAAGAAGCCTGCGTTTGGCTTTTGTTATCAGCGAAGAGAATTAAGGTTATTTTTTTTCCTTGACTCTTTTTTTTTTTTTTAACAGCCCAGCACCTTGGCTGGATTCCAGTTCAGGTAATTACATTCTGTCTTCCTAAATTCCCTTGTAACTTCAATTGGGCAAGCTGCTCTTCTTCACTCCCCTCCTAGAAGCTGATGTGCGGGGTGCCTGGCATCGAATGGGGTGGCATTCCAGTAGTGGGTCCCAAGGTGTTCCTCTGGAAATGCGTTTCGAGTGGCTTCTGCACGCAGGGCTGGTGTGCAAATGGAAACAGTGTTATTCATTGCTGTTCTCCAGCAGCAGCTGCCAGCCCGAAACTCTCTCTGAATGTCGTTTTAAATATGAAGGCCAGGGTCATTAGGATGATTAGATACAAGGGTCCGTTTTGTTCACCTCTAGAATTATTGGGTGACAGGAAACAGAATGGGGAGAGAAAAGGAAAGAAACCCGGTCCCATCCCAGGGAATGATTCCTTTCCTGTGTTTCATATTTCCACAAAACGGTTCTTTGTGTGTGTGTGTGTGTGTGTGTGTGTGTGTGTGTGTGTGTGTCTTTGCTTCCCCCACCGCTTCTCTCTCTCTCCTGGTTAAAATTTAGGAGGAGGATTATTGAGCTTTTTGTTTTTGTTTTCAGGGATGCATGGGAACGGGGGTGTTTTCCATTTGTAGGAATCAAATGACATCCCCTTTTGAAGAAAAGTCTGAGAGTCAATTCATTTAAAGTTAATTCTTCAAATATGTGCAGAGTACTTGTCAGGTACAAGGTCTTGTGAAAGGGTTCTTTTGGCCACAAAGTGCTTACTGTTTCTATCCTTTTCATTATTATTTACTTTAATTATGGACGTCCCTGTGTTTTTCAGAAGCAAGGAATGTTCTTCCTATGAAACAGCTTCTGTATCGATGACCCAAGTAAGGAGAAGTGTGCTCGGGCACACGCAGCCTGGAATGATGCCCGATGTGGACAGCTGACCCTGGTGGAAAACACATCTTCCAAGAATGGCACCAACATCCACCGCAGAATGGAACTTGAGACGTTTACTGAAAGGCAAGAAAGAAAATCTGTGTGTGAAAACCACTTTCCTTTGAAAGACCAACACCGACAGCAACGTGATTTCCTTTTTCTAGTTGTCCTGAGAGAGTTAGGAAACTGCTTCCAGGGGCCCGTGGTTCACTCTGCTCGTTTCCTGCAAATCCAGGCTGTGAGGGTTTCAGAGACTGCCTTTCTGCGAGGGGCCGGGCTGATGCCCCGCGCTGTGCCTGCCTTGAACTGCAACCTGCTCGGGACTCTTCCCAGGCACCTGAAGGCTGCCAGAGCTTCCCAGTGTTTGCAAGTTTTATTTTCTGTTGGCTTTGATTCCCCAGCTCTGCATCCTTCCACCACGAGATGCCGCAAATCGAAGGCAGTAGCCGCTTCTGCGGTGTGGTCAAAGCCACTCGGAGGAAGCGGCCACCACGTCCAGCGTTAGATCTTATCCTGTGTTTCCATAATAATTTATTTTCGCCCTTTTACCCCCCAATCGAATCATTCTTTACAAAGCACTGAGCCCGGGCAGATATTAAACAACTCAGCTCAATCTAGTGATCTCCTCTGGGCTTGTAACTCTAGTGAATTGCATTTTTTCCTAATTACAGGAAAAATAGCAAATTGGCAAACATCAGGAAGTGGGTACACCCCCTCTGATTTACAAGGAAGAGTGCAGGGTGACTTTATAGCTCAGGAATTCAGTCAAATAAATTTATGGTTAGAAAAATTCATGTTTTTAATGTGATGAAGGTCCTTTAACTTTTAACACGCTTCTCCAGTTAAGCTTCTCGGGACTCACACGGAAATGGCTGTCTACAGCTGCTGCAAATTGATTTATCCCCAGATAATAGTCGGAGCTGCAGACCAAATTGTTGGAAAGAAACAGTTCTTTAATTTCGGGGTTTGGGGCTGTCTATATTGTTTATGCATATTCCCGTTGTGTCTGTGAGCAGAGATTTGCGGTGGACTCACTTTTCTGGGTGATTGGGGTAATTTCCCTGTAGCCCAGAGGACCTGCCCTGCTGATAGTCCCCGCACATAGTCCCCCCCACCACCGACCCCCTCCAGGGGGACGTGCGGCCCACATCAACTCCTTCCTTGACATTTGCGAAATTCTTCCAAGAGTTAAGTGATCTATGTGAGAAATTATGGCATTCATGTCTATGGTGATACCAATTTGGGTTTTGAAAATTACATCTTGAGGAAGTGTCGAAACCATTTACACTGTGAGAGTAAGGCGCTTGTGTGGTTTCAGCTCCTTTCTGGGAATGACAGAGGTGTCGCCCCAACCCTGAGCCTGTCTTGGCTTCTCTGGGGCTTCCCCGTCCATCACTCCAGAGGGAGCAGAGCTAGACACCACTTCCTGGTTTCTTCCTCCGTTAAATATTTCCTGAGCACATACTCTGGGCAGCACAGAGTATGAAGGCCCTGGAGCTGGGGTTCGGTGAACCAACCGCTCCTGTCCTCTTGGGATTCGCAGTCGATTCAGAGAGAGCACATAAGGTAAGGGATTGCAGGAATAGTTACCAGTTTTAGTAGGCACGTTGAAATTAAAAATACAAGGAGTTAGGAGGGCCCGGGTGGCTCAGTTGGTTAAGCGCCTGACTTCGGCTCAGGTCATGATCTTGGGGTCCTGGGATAGAGTCTAGCGTGGGGCTCTCTACTCAGTGGGGAGCCTGCTTCTCCCTTTCCCTCTGCTTGTGCTCTCTCTCTTGCTCTGTCTTGCTCATGCTGTCTCTCTCTCTCTTGAATAAATAAATTTTCTTAAAAACACAAGGAATTATAAGAAGGAATACAGGATCAGCTGCTATAGAACGGGGGAGGGGGACCTCCAAGGGGGTGGCAAGAAGGCGGAGACATTCAGTCCCCAACCCTGTGTCTCACCTCTCAGGGGCCTCTCCTGCCTCTCTCCAACAGAAGGAACCTTGGGGAGGCACTCTTGATGGGTATGAACCCAAGGCTAGTCATGGGACCAGGCTCAGCGGGGCCAGCCTGCCACCCTGTGAAGTGCCATTTCAGGTCCTGGGCTACCGCGGGGCAGGGTGGGGCCAGCTGGGCTGTCTTCTGTCATCTCAGCTACTCGTTGCTTAGGGGCCCCTCGACTTTACGCTAAGCTGTCCCTCCCCCCCCAGGGTCCCCCAGCAGCACCACACTGTGTTCATCTTCCCTGGGGTTCACACTTGAGGTCAGGACTCCCTTCTTCCTCAGTCTGTGCACACTTGCCCAAGCACAGATTGGCTGCCCCAGTGCTTGGTCTAGATGAATGACTGCCTAGGACTCCGGCTGCCTGATTACAAGATCTGATTTTCTCACTTTTGTATAACTTTAAACCTAGATGTGTGGTGTGATTGTTTTTTTTTTTTTTTTTTTTGTTTTTTTTTTTTTTGTGGGGAGTTGAGAGCAGGGGAATGCAGGTCTAAAACATTTTTACCTTTTATGCAGTTTTTTCCTAGACAAAATATTCACTGTTTATTTATTCATTTCAAAAGATAACTACATAAAAATAACTGAACGACTTTGTACCCTGGTGCGGTAATGGATGTCAGTTGCACTTGCGGGCACGACCATTTTGCGAAATATACAAATGCCGAATCATTAAGCCGCACAGCGGAAATGAATATAATGTTTTATGTTAATTATAATCTCAATTAAGAAAACCTAAAAACCTCCCAATTCTATGAAAGTTTTTCCGTTGCTTCTAATAAAATTAAATAAAAAGGTATAATAAAAACTCACAAACAAATACAGACATGGATGAATGACAAGTAATGGAGAATAAGAAGAAAGTAATTATGATGGCTAATTTGTTTTGTCTCTTACTCCAGGAATGTTTACTGAGCACATGCTATGAAACAGGTATCTTAGATCTTTATCCCTCAGACCCTCCCACTTGTCCACAGCCTCTCTGCTCTCAGCAAGATGCTGCTGGGCCTGGTGATGCTCTGATGAGGGTGATCTTGTTTCTCCAACTTCGCGAGGCACAGTCACCTGGTTCATGGGACAGCTCTGTGTGCAGTGGCCTTTGGCAGAAGCCGGATCAACACGCACCTTGCACAGGTGAGCGTCGGGTTCAACCGTCTGTGTGAGTGCAGAGGAACGAGTGCCTGGAATCACTTGGGAAGCCTTTCCAGCAACACTGGTACATGGTTTGGGCCTTGAAGGGTGAGTGAGATTTTACTAGAAGGAGCCCTGGGGAGAAAGACACTGCGGACAAAGGCAACACTATGATTGAAGGCAGCAGAGAGGAAGTGCTGGGAGCAAGGGGGACAGGTAGACCATCTGCCCTGGTCTCCTGGGGTGATTTATGGAGCATCCCTTCCTGTTGAACCTTTCTGGGACCTTCGCACAACCTTGAACACTTGGCAGCACCGTGCGCCATCCCACGGGGCCTGCCTGCGCTGTCGGCTCTGTGACTGACGGCTCGATGAATGAGTGCCAGGGCACCTGGGGGTCTTCGGGGTCCTGACCGCAAAATGACCATGACCCTAGATGAAGGGTGGAGTCTTGGAGCACCAGGTAGGAGTGGGGGGGGTCCCTCGACCGAGCGCGCCTGTGTCAAGGCAGGTCTTCGGTGTGGAGACTCGTGCTTCACCCCACAACGGTCTGTGGGACCGCCTGTTGTTCTGGGCGGATTTGTGCCTAGAAGAGAAAACACTGAACCCTTCACTAATGTTTGCACTGCTTTTTATTATTTAGTGCATTTACATTGGGCTTTTCCAGGATATCTGTGGGAGAACTTGCTTGACGTCCAAGAAAAATGGTTTTCGTCTTAGTTCACCTTTACGTCCCAACTCATGGGAGTTACTCTTTCTGTGACAAATTGAAATGCTTTTCATTCTTCTCTCTTAGTTAATGCACAGAGACTCATCCCTCAATGCAAACCTAATATGTAATGGGTACCTTTCAGTGGGGGCCCCCATCGGAGATTTTTACTTGTTGGATGCATTCATTTCTTTATCCAGGAACGTTTCACTGAGGTCGAGGGTGTGCTAAGTAAGCAGGGGACCTGATCCTGCCTCCAGGCACTGCACAGTCTGGTGGGGAGTGAGAAGATCCCACACGTAACCACAATGAGAGCTAAGAGAGAACATGGTCCTAAATGCCACTAAGGGTTAAGCGTGGGGAGATCTCTCCTGTTGCGGGACCTAGGATGCCTTCCCAGAGTGATGCTGGCAGGATGTACGGGACCTCTGGAGGCAGAGAGAGGAGGGAGAAGGCACTGTGCACAGAAGAGCTCTGGGCGAGTCAAGGAGAGGGGCCGGGCAGGATTGAACCAGGCTTGGCCAAGACTGGCCTGGGAGGCCCATCCTCAGGTAAGCTGTGGTCACCCTGGGAGGGTCCTAGTGCCATGCTGGGTGATCAAGTCTTCCTTCTGTAACCCTGTCTTTATTTATCCTCAGGACCTGAGGAAAAGGTAGGAAATAAGTAACAGCAAGCCATTAGGGCTTCAAAGGGAGGGTTTCAGGAGAGATCGTTGATTTGGGTACCCAGTGGGGTAAAAAAGAAAAGCAAAAAAATGGGCCCCGGGGTATGTCTGTGTACAACCAGCATTCAGAGAGGGGTGAGGTCTGCGAGCCGGTCTTCAAGTCAGGACCCACACAATTCACAGCTCTGCTCTTCGTTTCCTGGTGTCTACACTGCAGGCAGGCAGCTCCCAGCCTTCCACCTGCCCCATCGCTGGCTGGTCACAGGTGCCCACTGTGTGCGGAGAGTGCGCAGAGACACAGGCCCACGGGCCGCCCCAAGGAGCACCTCTGGCTGTTGCCTCTGGAGGATGGCAGAGCCGTGTTTACGTGGGCACTTACCCAGTTTCTAATCTGTTTTACACAGCCACACTGCCTCTTTCTCCCAGGTGCCTCCACTGACAGGAGCCGTCCCCGTCTGCCTTTGGGCTGATGTTTGGGGTTGCGGGACGTGCCCTGTTCACGCAAAAGCCCGAGTTCCTCCTGGGCCTTCTGTTGGCCCATTTATTCTTCAATTTATGATCCAGACACGGCAGAGAGCGGTGTAGACCCTTCCACTTGAAGGCAGCGGTGGCGGCCACATGACCTCCAGGAGCAAGGGGACACATTTCAGGAAACCAGGATCTGTGACCTGGGGGCCCCCAGGCTTGCAGAAAGCCACTGGCTCTCTTTGACCTTCTCTCACAGCTGGGGCAGTGACTGCAGACCACAGGTGAAGGTCTCCCCTGCTACCTTGAATCAAGCTTGAGTCGGAATAATTTCCAGCCTCTAGCTGGGCTCAGTCAATTCATCAACGGAGCCATCCCAGTCCACACTTTCTTCGGGGTTCTCTGGTCCTGGCCATGGCAATTCCAGAGAATTCCTAGGTTAGGCTTCTTCCCATTTAGCTGATAAACAGGGAGGATGGAGGAAAGGAGACATTAATAAACGTCTCTTGAGCATCCGCTGCGTGCCGGCGCGGGACAGAGGAAGGTAGCGGGAGTGGGTCGTAAACCAGACACACGCAAGGGGCTGTGCGGCAGGTGCTGAGCAGGCACGAGGACCGTGAGACTCACAGGTGTGGGGAAGGTGAGGCTTTGGGCCTGGCTCTCAGGAATGGGCAGGACACCGATCAGCTGAGAGAGAGAGGGTAGGGGGGAAGGCTTCCCGGGCGGGGCAGCCTAGGCGGTGGGCAGACCTGCTCTTCCCAAACAAGGGCTCACGCAGGGGAGATAACAGAGAAAGTTAGAGACAGCAGTGTGGCAGAGAGAGTTCTGGAAGCTGGCTAGAGAATCACGGCAGGCTTCTGAGCAGGGCAGGGGACTGGGGAAAAGAGGGAGGGGAAGACAGAGGGGCCCGCCGGCCTCTTCTCATGTGGGCAGCACCCTTCCCGGGCTGGGAGAGTGGAAGCCTTTGGAACAGCCATGTCCTGCTCTGTGATGTGTGCTGCTTGGTGACAGGGACCCGCTCTTCTGCCTGTTGAACTGGACAGGGAAAGGTGTCTTCTGCTCCCAGGAGCTCAGGTCAAGGTCAAGCTCAAGGTGACCTCCCGGGTCAGCAGGAATCCTGTTTGTGCCATTCAGGTGTGTGCTGGGATGGCCCAAATGGGAGCACCCGCTGCTGGGCTGTCTCCTGCTCTCGGGCCTACGTTGCCCACTGAAGAAGGAGGAGAACAGAGAAGAGTGAAATTGTCTGGCGGGTTTGGCTGTCGGAAAGCTCAGAGGAAAATCAAAACCATCCCAGGGAAAGGCGGCCTGGAATGGAGATGATGTCGGACTGACCTTCGAGTCTGAGCAAGATGGATAATTACACAAGAGAACTTGCGACCACCCCCCCCCCCGAAGAAATAAAAGCAAGGGGAGCAGGCCGCTTGGTCAGGTCCCTGTAAAGGGCACGCCCCTTCAGGCTGAAATGCAGTCATGGTATTTTAAGAGCTCTGTGTGTCAGGACAGGTTCAATCAGCGGACGCCTGCAGTGCTGGCTGTGGTCCGTGAGACTAAGTATTTGAAAATGTGGAGCACAGTCTCCGGCTACAGGAGCAGGAACGACCAACAAAGAGATGACCTTATGCGGCAATCTTCTGAGGGAGCAGTCCCGTGGTTCTGCTCGGAGCAGGTTCATTTTTCTGAGCATTCTGGCTCTTCTGAATGCACCCAAGTTCACCGGTAGTGTGGTCACCCATGTCTGCCTCCTGGACACTGGACACTCGGGGCTCCTTGGAACTGTTCCCCAGGATTCAAGGACACAGCATGGCCCTTTCCAATATGGACAATTAGGAGAGTGCCATCCACCTCTCATTAATCATGATTCCTGAACTAAGGGATGCAGAACTTTAATCTTGGTGCAGGAATTGCAATTGTG
This sequence comes from Enhydra lutris kenyoni, assembly GCF_002288905.1. Taxonomy (NCBI): domain Eukaryota; kingdom Metazoa; phylum Chordata; class Mammalia; order Carnivora; family Mustelidae; genus Enhydra; species Enhydra lutris. Next base: position 76,846,771 of record NW_019154096.1, read on the forward strand.
TTTTGAAGATACCAAATATTGCTGAACAGCTCCAGCGGGGGTGCGGGTGCGGGTGTGGGTGCTGAGCGGGGAGGCTTCAGCCAGGCGGGACCCGGCGACTGCTCCTGAAGCGCTCCGCGCGCCTGCTATGTGCACTGGGGCCTATCGGCACAGTCAACACAGAAGGACATTCTTTGGTTTGGAGTTCCTGTGCTTTGACAAACGTCATGCCTCTTTTAGGAAGGGTGAGCCAGTTTTCCAAACTCTGCCAACACTTCCCCTCCTCGCACCCACACCCTGTCCCCCCACCCCGCCTGTCTTGGGGGGTAGCGGGTGATCCGGGGTGCAGAGCGCACAGGCCCAGGCTACTGGAGGGAATGAAGCTCCCCTGAGTTCCTGCTTGGCCTTGAGAGGAGGCTCCCTCCGGGCCTGGGCCTGAGCTGGGGCTCTCCCTAGGAATGCAAAGTAGCTCCCAGTCATCCATGTCAACAGGGGCCTTTCCAAGGCACTAGGTAAAGTGCTAAACTGCCCCCAGAAAGGCTCGATCCACCAGCACAGGGGCCCTGGCTGCCCGCGCGGGGGTCCACGGGGCCCCTGAAGTGTGCCGCCCGGGGGTCCCCCGCGCCTTGGCCGGTCCCTCTGGTTGTGCTGTGGAGGCCGCACCCCTGGAGAGCGGCCACACCCCAGGCCTGCCCGCGCGCCCCCCTTCCCCGAGGGCCCAGTGGCGGGCGGGGAGCGCGCTGTTCCCCGGGTTAATTAGAAGCCAGAGTCGCTGAGCCCCGCCCGCGGCCCGCGCTCCGCCCGCCGGGGGCGCCCTCCCTGCCGCCCGCCGGCCTTTGATCGCCCGCGGCCCGCGGCCCCGCAGCCCGCGCCTCGCCGGGCAGGTGGCGGCAGCGGGACGCGGCGCGCTCCCCGCCACGCCGCACATCAAGGCCCGGCCGGCCGGCGGGCGCCTTCATTAGCAGCCTGAAATTATAATATTATGTTAAAGAACAAAGCTGCTCCCCGGAAAAATATGTGCTGCATATCTGACAAAGATAAATTGGATTATTCAAAATATTCTTGATGAAATGTTACATTTTGCAACTAATTATCAATCTGTTTTATCTGCAGACCAGCTGGGCATTTTTGTGCATGCAAGACCTGCCTACGCAATGATCTTAAGATGTCACTGTAGCGTTTACATCTTTTATTTCAAGATTTAAATAACTAGGAAGTAGCTAATGTAATTCACTGCTGAGAAGAAAGGCGAGCTCCTTGATTCCTTTCCAAAGCGATCTCCTCCTAATGAACTTCTTTGGACTGTGAGTAATGAGGCTTTATTCAAATAATGTTTAAGGAAGTCTCTGTCAGAGTAATTTCTAAAAAAAAGGGGGGCAATGTTTAATACATTTAAAACATCTCTATTCATAGGATATTAGCTCTAGAAGCCCACACTAGCCCTCGCCAGTGAGACTTCTGCGTTGCTCTTTCTGCTGAACTTGGCCTGGGCCAAGCCCTTCCAGGTCCCTAAAAAGCAGAGGCCTCAGCCCTCTTTTTTAACTGGCGTTTTTTTAGAGCTGATACGTTTAAGATACTCTAGGCTGATATAAATCTTCCATGAAGAAGGTTCAGCTCTTGGTTCTTGTCTCCCCATCAAAATCTCTCTCCTCTTCTGATCTGTCTTGGGGATTGGGTCAATATAGTTTTCTTGTTGTTTTGTGAGCATTTTATGGTTCAAGGCAGCAGCAAAACAGAATCTGACAGTTTCCAGACCCTTCACGCTCTCTTGGAGGGCAGGGGCTGGCTGGAAAGTACACTCCACCTTTGTGTGTAGCGATCCGTCCCCTTGTTCTGATGTGACAAATGCAGGCTCCATGTAGATTAAGGAGAAAGAGTGTAAGCTATTGTGTGTAAACACACAGCGAGATGCTTTTGGAGATGCTCTGGTCTCAGCTCTGGTCTCTGGTGACAGCGGCTAGTGTAGGAATATCCCCACCTCTGAGCCATCTTAGGTCTTCAGCCACAGTGGACACTCTTGGCAACAGTGGATGGAGAAGGCAGAGCCGGGCTTCGTTCCCACTGGACAGATGAGAAAGCTGAGACTCAAGGAAGTAGAAGCAGGGACTTGCTCCAAGGTACCCTGGGAGGTAGAGTGGGGTCAGGGCTGTAAGCCTTGGCACCCCCCCACCCCCATCGATGACACGTGTTCTAAGTGCTTCACTTAGACGGATGAAAGATGAGTTTGTAATTGATGGGAGGAACACGTGGGAACCTGTCAGGATGTGGATTTCCCTTCTCAGTTGAGAGGTCTTCAGAGTGGTTATGAGGGAACACGCCAAGGAAAATCAAGCAGCCATTTTCCCACTAAAAATGACAGAACATACATCCTTCTTGCTTTTCTCATTGATTTCATTCTGACTGCTGTTCCATAAAATTATCCCCAGACAGGTTCTCAGAGCTGTCACTAAGCCATTTGAAATTTTGCATGAAGTACATTTACGTGTGCTTTTCTAGATCTATCTATATAAACCCCCCCCACCCCTTATTTGGCTTGGTTAGAAAATGTCTTTTGTTCGGATTGCAAAAGAAAATTATACCTGATCTCACTCTCTGCCTGATTTGACTCCTGGGTATTCTATTTTGACATTCCTGTATTAATAGTCAAATTGCAGAGCTCAAAATACAGAGGCTTAGCCTGGACTGGACTTCCTGAAGTCTGTGCTTTCCAATGAGTCTCATCTTGTTTTTAAAATGCTCATTTCTGCCAAGATGCCTCTTGTGGGAATCCGTGGTTGTCCCCAGTGTGGAGGTGCTGGGGCCGTTCAGGGCTCAGGGGAGACCCTGCTGGCCATTGGGTTTTCCCAGTCTGTTTGCTGGACCTTTTGTCCAAGTGACTTTTGGAATTTATCAGAGGATGAAAACAATGACCACAACAACAATGACGACAAAAGAGTCTGAAAGGAGAGTGTGATTTCCCTGTCACGGAGAGGAGTGTTTGTAAAGTGGCAAGTATTGGGTGCTGTTTTTATTTTTTCTAAAATAATTTCTAATCTGAAAATTGTTCATTTATATTTTGGAAGCCATAAAAGCAATTTTTATTTTCTCTTCTGTGGAAGATTATTGTGTGTATGTGTAAATTATTCAATTATCTTAACAGTATGTGGTACAAGAAGATGCTAGAATTCTCCCGAAGTGTTCGTTGTGCCTTTCTCAGTCATCCAGACAATATCTCTGTTCTGCATTTGTGGAGGGTACTGTCTGGGTTCTCAATGTTACTTTGAAAAATCCTTCAAGGAACCCAGATCAGAACCCAGATCAGGGGTCAGCAAACCGTTCCTCTAAAGGGCCAGATAATAAGTATTCGGGGTTTGCAAGCCATCCTTTCTGGGTTGCGGTTACTCACCTCTGTCAGCATGAAAACAGCTGTGGACAACATGGACATGAATGAGTGTGGATGTGTTTCAATAAAACTTTATTTATGGGCACTGAAATTTGAATTTCCTGTAATTTTCATGTGTTATGAAATATTATTCTTCTTTTCATTTTTTTCAACCATTTACAAAATGTAATAACCATTCTCAGTTTGTGGGCCGTACAAAAACAGACGACGCCTGGATCGGGCCCGTCGCTGGTAGCTTGCCTCACAGCTTCATTTAGAGTGTGAAGTAGACCTTCCCAGCTGCTTCGAGTCCTCTGCTGCTCTTGAAGGAGAGAGTGAAGAATGCCCCTCCGTTTTTTGGTAATAAATTCTTATCCGCTTTCAAAATATTAATATACAGTTCTTTTTATTGAGATGCAGTGGGCATAGAATGGTTTTCTGAGTTCAAGGTGCGCAACGTGGCGATATGAGCGTACCGGTACTGATATGTTGTGCGGTACCGGTCCCAGTAAGTTCACTTAAAGTCCGTGTCACTTCACATGGTTACAAAATGCTTTCTCTTGGGATGAGAGCTTTCAAAATATGCACTTTTAGCAAATTTCCAAATACCATTCAGGGAGGATGTCGTGGCTCTGGTGAGGGAAATCCAGCCAACTGCCAGTTGGCAGTGATGCCATTTCCACGGGCATTTCCAAATCCACCTCCTCCACCATGTTCTTCACTACGTCCTTGACCCTCAGTCGCACTAGGTTTGCGGTCCTTTGGAATTCCACTTTATTTAAGCTTTGACCCTCGTCCATGCAACCAGGCTCAGAATTTGGGCCCCCATAGTCGAGGGTGGTGAGGATGTCCCAGCCGACGTGGTGGTTTCCAGGCGTCTCAGCCCAAGGGGGTCTCCAGGAAGGACCTGCTTTCTCAGTGTAGCCTTTTGAGAGGCCCCATGAAGCCAGGGTCAGGTTCCCGCCACGCCAGCCCCCGCCATCCCAGCACTGAGCAGGTGCAGGCTGGAGCCCAGCCCCTGCTGGCCAGGGAGGAGGAACCGAGGGACCGAGAGTGGATGGTCTCTGGGGTGGGACCAGTCTGAGACACAGACTGGAGCTCAGCCTTTGCTCTTGTCTCTGGCTTTGCCTGAGCAGTGACAGGGGCTGCATCTCCATGAGGTGGTAGATAACCATGCTGTCCTGTGAGGGCATTGCTGGTTGGCTGCAGAACGGGAGGCCAGGCAAGACAGCAGGAGCTGGAAGTTCTCCCGGGGCTGGAGTGGCACCCAGCCACACAGCTGGCGGAGCCGAGGTGGAGGATGGGCCCTGGTGTGGCCCTTGCCATGTCCTGGGTCCCTGCAGCTGGGGCCGTGGCTTCTGTGGTCCATCTTCTGATGATGTGAATGGGTGTAGAGCTCTCTGTGTGGCAGAAGAACAGAGGCGTGGAGGTGGGAAATGAATGTTCCCGAAGTCTGTTTACCTAGAAAGGGGAGAAGGTGGTGCATAATGGGGCTGGGACTTAACAGCTCAGACAGGTCTGGGGGACCTACACCCACCAGCTCGCTGCGTTGGTTCCCACTTCTTTTTCAGAACACAGCTTTGATTCTTGCTCCTTTGGATGGTCAACGGTGCATCCTGCCCTCCCACTGCTCTCCGGGTGCAAGCGCAGGGCGGAGAGCAGAGGGCGTGGCCGACTCGGTCGGGTCCGGGTCACTGGGACTGTTCCTGCCCTCAGGGATGATGAATCCAGGTCTCTGGGCTCCCCACGGCTGGGGCCTTCTCCCACCTTCTCCTGCCTTCCTCCAAGGGTAGATCTTGCTTGTTCCTGCACCTGCTCTGAACTAGATCATGTGAGAGTCTCGTCGCTGGAAACACGCAGCGAGCAAGCAGGCCCAGGGAAGAAGCTGAGAGAACCCGAGGCGGGGCTTCTGAGGGCTCAGTTAGGAGTGGCCCGTGCCGCCTCTCCCCCGACAGCAGTAGCAAAGGGCCATGCCCAGTGGGTGCCACTGCCTGTGACTCGTGTAAAGCTCACGGCACCCTGGCACCCTGGACCCCGGCACCCCCGCACCCCTGCAATGCTGTTACTAAATCTGTTGGTGCCCAGTTTTCAGATGAGCAAACTGAGGCTTAGCTGGGATCAGTACTGGGCTCCCTTTGCTCCCGCTCTAGGGGTTTGCTGACACGTGTGTGGGCACATGCATGTGTACATATGTGCATGCATATGTGTGCAAGCATGCCTGTGCACACATATATGCACGTTTATGTGTGCCGGGGTGTGCACCATTGTGAATCTGTACGTGTGTGTATGTGTGTGCATCTGCATGCAGATGTGTCTGCGTGGACACCTATGCCTGTGTGCGTGTGAGTGTGAATGTGCGCATGCGTGTGTGTGTGCATGTGTGCCTGTACGTAAGCACGTGCGTGTGGTGAGAGGCATGTAAGGCCTCGAGGAGCCGGCTCTGTGGCTGCTCTGGTCTGTCCCCACCTGCACTGTCCACACGGAGGCCCAGGACACTGTGGGGTGTGTCTTTTCTGAGAGCATAGCTGGCCTGTCAGGGAAGGGAAGGGCAGGCAAACCCCCAGGTGGGGAGGTGGTTTGGCTCTGGCTTTGTCTGCCTGCCTCACGTGCGTGGGCACCATCCTGAGCTCGCCCTGGGTTTGCCTGTGCCGGCCGGGCCCTTGGTTGGTGGCATCAGGCTTGGCTGCCTCTGGGTCTGCTTGTTGGGGGGGCTGGGGGTCCAGGGTCCATGGCAGCAACGTGGAGAGTTTAGGCCGGAGGAGGTCTGCCCTAAGCTGGGAAGGTGCGAGGGCACCGGAAGGAGGCAGTGTGCTTCCTGGGACCCGTGGTGCATCTTCTGACCTGCCCTGGGCCTTGGGTATCCGTGAGCCTCTTGTATTTAAAATAAATTGATTTATGAATTATCAAGCTAATTAATTAAAATGGAATTTAAACATTGAGTTTCTCAGCGGCACTTCCTTCATCTCAAGTGCTCAACTGTCACGTGAGACTTGTGGCTACCTAGTCCAGTGACACAGGTAGAGTATATTTGTATGGCCAGAAGTTTCCCCTGGACACAGAGCAGGTCTCCATAGGTCCCCATGGCCTGGGTCAGATGAAGGATGGCTGTCGACTCTTCGGGGACCCACTGGCTTTGTTCTTGGCCTCCATCTATACTGCTACCCACCAGGTGAGAGAAGGCTTTCAACATGCAGCAGAGGCCGTTATAGGCAAGGCTAGACCACTGGATTTTGTCTGAGTTACAGAAGAAGACAGGAGGAGCACAGGGAATTGTCTTTGCGGCTCTTTTCTTTCAAATATGCTGGTCACAGCCCTCACATTTTGCATGTGTTACTAATAAGCACAGGAGAGAATAAGATTATTCTTTGGGTGTCGAATGTGTTGAGGGTTTAAGCTCATACGTGCTCGACGCCGTGCCTGTCCCCGCTCTTTCACCTGCTGTCAGGGGTGGGCTGCGCCGACCCCAGCCTGTCCCCTTGTGACCATGGCCTCCACCCGGGGGGAATTCTGACTCTGGAGCCCATTTCAAGAGCCCCTCAGCCCCACATTCCTTCTTTTATTGGAATAATTTTAAGGTTTCAGCCTGCACCTTAATCCATATACTCCATTTTGCATTTAAGATGACCTGGAGACAATTTCGCAGACACTTCCATGACCCCTGCCCTTTGTCCTTCGTTCTCTTTGTGGGTCAGCAGATCCTCTGAGTTCCAACCTTCCCTTTCTGCTTTATAAGCTGTCATTGTTTGGAAAGTTATTTAAGACCAACGGTCCTTGGACGATCAGACAGGTTCTTTTCTCCTCTGAAGAACTCGACAACAAACCGTCTACACTAAATATTAGAGTGTCTTTACCGCAGCCGTAAAATTCAGTTGTAAGTGTGAAGGTGAGCTCTGAGCATGGTTTTCCGTTGCTGTAACTGTTCATGACACTGTGGCAGGGGGTTTCAGTTTAAAATCCCCGATCGGTCAGAGCTTTACTCTCAGGAGGAAATTAAAGAAATCACTTGGAAAAGGCTGAACAGCGGCGGAAAAAAACAAAAACAAAACAGAACAGAACAAAAAACAAACAAACAACAATCCCACAACCAACGAAACCCTCTTGGCTCCAGGAGGTGTTCTGGAGAGGTGGATGGGAGGTCTAAGCGCTCTTTCCCGCCGAAAAGACGAGATGATTGCTTCCACGATGACTTCCGGTGGGCCGTCCCGGCTGTCACAATCAGGGAGTTCATACAGCAAGTGTAGGGGCGAGAGGAGGACTCTCGTTCGGGCTGGTCTAGGGAGAAAGGAAACAAGCTCCGTATCTGCTAAGAGATCAGTTTGCGCCCGATTTGGTTTAAATGCTAAACCCTATGAAATGATCTTAAGCAGAAAAATCAATTTCCCAGAAGTCTCAGATGTACACTGGAACTCTTATATTTGAACTAAATCTAGGTAGAGTTAAATAATTGAGCTTGCTCTCTTTAAGTGATACAAATGTATTTCACGCTACAAGGAACTCAGATGAGCGGGGTAGCTCCAGGGGTGTCCCAGGCGCCTGCGCCCTGGGGAGGCAGGAGGCCGCTGGTCGAGATCACACCCGTCCCGACGGGCAGCGCCAGGCGATGCTGAGTCCCGGGCATTTTCCCATCGAGAATGAGCTCTCCAGGATAAGCTCGTGGACAGAGCTGCGTCCTCTGGGAATGGCCTGCACCGCTATCAAGGGAATAAGGGACCTCCCATGGGCCTGTGGCAGTTGAGAGGCCGGGGGGACAACCTGGGAATGTGCTGGCCCTGCAGAGGAGCCGAAGCAAAAGAAGGTCACTGTTCCTGACCCCAGCACGGCACGGTCCTGACTCCCGTTTCCTGCTGGTTGACCTGCAATCCACAGCGTCTCAGAGCCTCTGTTTTGCTTCAGGGAAATGAGACTCGATGCATCCCTTCAGCTGCGTTTCTTGACCGCCCCGGGCCCTGGGGTATGGCGGCCCACACGGCAGATCACATGCCCCTCGGAGCTTGTGAGTCTGCTGGCGGCGGCCAGTGGCACAGACCCCACAGGCTTGCAGAAGCCTTGCGTTGTGGAAACTGCGGGAAGAACCACACTTAACAAACCCGGGGCTTCCGAGAGCCCTTGGAGGGGCAGAGTCAGGTAATACCGCAGAGCTGCAGGCTGCTCGGAGAATGCTCGTCTCACCGCTCCGGGCTCAGATCACGACCGTTACTCGTTCGCCATCACCGTCAGCGTTGCCTTCATCACGTAGGCCCGGGGGAGGAAAGAGAGAGGAAAGTAAGACACTGGGAGAAAGGGGTGAAGGGGAGACACAGGGCTGTGGAGGGGCTTGGCCTTCCCATCTACCCCATGCAGGCCCGTGAGGCCGGCTTTCGTCCCCGTCTCCGCCTGCCCTCAATCCTGCCGCCCCCCTCCCACCTCAGCTCGTCCAGCGAGGTTCCAAGGAAGTCCTCTGGGGTCAGAGATGGGTCTCGGGGGTCCCCTCCTGGCCCTCGCTGCAGCCCCATCTCTGTGCTTTACCTGGGGAGCATATCTAAGTGGGGGGAGCCTCTGGCTAGAGCAGGTTCCTGCTGGTGGGGGAGCAGGGGGCACGGGCCGCTCAGGCTCAGAGCTGGAGGCGCCCCCTGTGCAGGGAGCCCTGGTGTGCGTGCTTCTCATTGGATTTAAAAGCTGGCCCTTGGGGTGCATTGAAGCTGAAGCCCTAGGCCCCATGGCCCAGACATCTGGACAGCCCTTTGGGTCTCCTTATTAGTGATCCATCCCTCCTCGGAGGGTTTTCTGCAGCTGGATTTCTGCCGTGCCAATTTCGATGATGCGGGCCCGGGACCAAAGGCATCGATAACCCGTTGTAAGGATGGCATGGCCGGCGTGGATGTGGCAGATAGAAAGCAGATGAGGGTTACTTGGAGGTGAGCTGTGGTTTTTGATGCTCACAATGGAGGCTCTGAAATCCAAGCTCCCCCTGAGTTTCAATGGCCGATATTTGTTGCTTATTTTGGCTGCTCTCTCTGCCGTTGGAATCCCCCCCTCCCTCCCCCACCGTGGGGCCAAATGACACACGTTCAGTCGAAAACCGTGAATTGAAGGGTCTGGGGCCACTGCTGTCGCCAGCTGTGTGACCCGGGCAGCCGGCTAGCCCTCTGGAGCACTCGGGGTCGCGGGGTCCTCACGGGAGGGAGTGGATGCCGCGGGAACTCCCTTCATTTAGAGAATGAGACCGCGGGAGAATGAGATCACGGGAGGCCCTCCAGGGTCTGCGAACTAAGGCAAGGAACTGGGGAGCTGATCTTTTTTATTTTTTATTTTTTCCTTTTTTTTATGTGTATTTGCACAAAAGCACACCCAATGTACTTCAGCCCCTTGGCCCTCAAGTGCGCGTTTAATTCACGTCCTTCCCCTGGAAAGAGCTGGTCATACTTTGATATGCTTCCATCTCTAAATACGTCTCTGCGTGGAGAGTTCTGAGCTCCCTGAAGGAGGCACGACCTCAGCGAGGCGAGTGCTCTCCGACGGCGCCCCAGGAAAATGGATGCGAGGACACGAGGAGCGCTCTCTCGTCCGCGCCGCAGGCCGCCGGGGGACATCGGTTTTGGCTTTTATCCAGCAGGAAGGAACAGTAAATAAATGAAGAAGTATATTAGGTTAAACTGCTGACATTTGTATGCAGGGCAGTAAATGTTTGTAGATGAAGAGCAGAAAAAGATTTTTTAATAAATGCTTTTGTGACGGATTTTACACTAAATCATTTCTTGACATTTCGACTAAAACCAACAGCTTAGATAATGGATCTGATGTTCATACCGTGCATATACTCCGGTTTGATAAATCCTCTGCTAAGAGGACCTCCCTGAAACTGATTCCCTCCAGACCGGGAGAAGATTGTATGTGCAGTAAATTACTGGGGGGAGCCGGGGCGGACCCAGGGGTCTGTGCTCCTGCCCACGCTCTGGATCTGTGCTCGGGCTCAGCGAACGCTCTCCTTGGGTTTGGAATTCGGGTTGGACCATGTTAAATAAACTCCGTGGTAGAGATGACTTCATGACGGTTCTATTTTCTGACGGGAGTATTTACTTAAGAAAGCCAGAGACGGAGAGACTGAGAGGAAATGAAGGAGCCAGTCAGGCAGCACGTGGAGAGGCCATTTTGAACAAAACGTTGCCCTGTTTTCCCTCGTACCCTGTGTAGGCCCTCCGCGGCACCCCCCACCCGCGCCCCCCGTCCTCTCTGACCTGCAGATGGCAGACGGGGACACATGGGTGGCTCTCCTCAGGCTCCTCCGGGAGGCCCTGTTTGGTCGTGGCCAGCCCTGGCTCACAGGGTGTTTCTCCCTCCTTGTCTGGCCTTCAAGGTCCTGGGTATAGATGCTGGAGTATCTTCTCACCTCCCTCTTGGCTTTTCCTCCCCTCCTGCCTGTCAGGGGTTCCCTTTGTCTTCTGTGTCCTTACCGTTGTCCTGGACTCAGCAGACTCTCCCTTGTCATCCCCCTGGGTCCCTGGCCGCCACCCCCTGGGAGTTCCCCGCATCCTCCCTTTGCTGCAGGCAGAGGGGGTGCTCTCTCCATGCCAGGGTCTGAATCTGGAGAGTTCCATGGGCAGTGTGCAAGCGGTTTCTTGGAGTAGAGCCTGTGTGGCACAGTACCTCCTCCTGAGCCCGTATCTCCGGGGACAATCTCCCACGATCACATTAGGCCCCTCTCTCTGGTGTCCAGCCCACACGAGGCACCCAGTGGGTGTCTGTGGAATGAACGAAGGGGCCCCTGGAAGCTTCTGGTCTTAGACTCAGGGCGAATGCCTCATCTTGCATTTTACTGTCACCTTGCACGTGTCATGTAGTTTTCAGAGACACAGAGTGACCTCCTTCGTGATCCGCTTGGGTGTAACAGATAAAGCCATCCTTGAGAGAAAAATTAAAGAGCCTTGACAGTGATGATTGCTGTTAATATCACTCTGGACATAGGTTTGCTGATGGATGAGTTTAGAAAATTTGTTTCCAAAACACACAAACTAACGTGAGAAACAGCCCATCGTTTGGCTGGTGGGTTGGCGTCTGCAGGACAAGAAATGGCATCTCGGGGGTTGGGCAGGAGGTCCCTGGCGAAGCCAGTGGGAAGCACGGTCAGGGCATGCTGCCCTCCGAGCCGGGCCTGGACCCCGGGATCTCTGTGGGGTGCAGCCCCCCAGGGGTGGCCCGCCATCCTGGGGACACCACGGGGCCGCGTCCCCCAGGTGGGCTGAGAAATTCCCAGGGCCTGCAAGGGGCATCCAGCACCTTCCTGCTCTGATTTCCTTTTCCCGTTTTACATACTCAGTTTCCCTGGTGAATAGTCCTTGGCAGGTTTCCCGAGATATCAAATTCCGGGAGAGAAAATACACAGGTCATGTGTAAGGACTAAATAGAACCCTTAGTTGGAAATGACTCTTGTCAGGTGTCTGGGAAGCAGCTCCGCCTTCAGCTACGAGTTAATCAGACAGAGCCGCGCGCGAGGAGCGCAGCCACCGGGCCCTCGGCGGCCTCCCCACGCCTCCCTGACTTACCTTGGGCAGGTCACGGCGTTTCCCGGGGCTGCAGCTTTCTCATCTCACTAATGAGGGGCTTGCATGAGCTTGGCCGCGTCGCTCGCAGGCCCACGAGTGTGGAATCCCACCCGCCGGCCTCCGTCCCTGGCGGCCCCGTCCGCTGCTGCGGTGAGCAGGGCTGGGCCGCGCTTCACACCCTCGGTGGCTGGCGGGGCCACGGAATCATCTCTGGTTTGCTCTGCAGCTCGCTCGGGCTTGTTTCTGATCGTGGAAACAGGGGCGGAGAGCGCGTTAAAAATAGTCACCAGGTAGGAAAGTCTAAACGCTTTCCGCACTGATGGCGGTGACGACTAGGCAGGTCAGGACCCAGGGATGCCGGGGTGGGGGGAGTTCTGCACGGGGGCGCGCTGCGAGTGTGTGCCTTGCACTTGGCTGGTCAGGGCCCTGGAGGCCCTGGGGTAGTGGTTGCTTTGTGGGCCAGCGTGGCTTGTCAGGAGAGGCTTTGACCCTGAGCCTCGATATTCTCATCTGTGAAATGGGGATGCCAGTTCCCTTCCAGATGTGTGAAGAATGCCAAAGCAGTCACGAACGTCGTGAACACGCACACGGCCCTCAGAAAGGTGCTTCCCTCCGCGTGATCTGAGCCTCAGGTGTTATGAGCGCCGGTTTTCCTCCGCTGCCTCCCTCCAGTAATGAGCTTTTCCCCGGACTGGGAAGAAGATGGAGCCTCTGATTTCGTAGCCCTGGTGGTCTGGCTGTCCTTGGTGACTTCAGCGTGGAGATGGAACGCTGGCCCAGGGTGGGCAGAGTCTGCATAGGCAAAGAGGCAGGCGCGCCTTTGTTTCCTGGGCGTTTGACCCGAGGGCGCACGGGGCTCATCTTTTGGTTGGTGTCCAGGCCAGCGTGGGTGTAATGTAGGCCTTTCATGAGCCCCCAAAGCACCAGAAGTAAGAGCACCTTCCAGGCTGACTGGGTGGCCAAGGCCATCGCTGACATTGCTTTGCCGCCTGCGTCCCGGTGTGTCAGTCCCTGCAGATTCTCAGTTGCTGTTTGTTGAGTGAGTGAGCGGTACAGCCTCACTTGGGGGAACACTGCATCCAAAACATCTCCTGAAAGTGGGGGCCCATCGGGTCTTGCCCGGTGCCCTTCCCAGTGCGACGGTGCCAGTCCTGATGTCTTAGAGTCTCCTGGGAGGAGACGGGGGCCTGTGATGCTGTGAAAACTCACCACCTGTGTGTACCGGCTTCTGTGTGACCTACCCAGACCCCTGCCACAGGCAGTGTTAGGGAGCCGCTGTGTTTCTTAAACAGCCTTATTGAGCTACAGTTTATATAGCATAAATGCACCCATTTCAATGTAAATGTCAATGATGTTTAGTAAATTTACTGAGTTGTGCAATCCACACTATAATCCAAATTTAGGACTTTTCCATTGACCCGAAGAGATCCCTGTTTTCCCTTTGCAGCCACTCCCCACCCCCACCCCAGCCTTGGACAGGCACACACCCACTCTCTGTCTCTAGATTTGCCTTTTCTGGACGCTTCCTATCAGTGGAATCGTGCAGTATGTGGTCTTTTCCAGCATCAATACTGGCGCCTCTTCATCCTGGTTCCCGGCAGGAGACAGTTTGTGTTTGTGGCTGGAAAGTACCTGGGGGTCAGGGAGAGAGGGAGAGAGCTGCCCTTGTCCACACCAGCTGTAGCCACAAACCCTTGCCCCGTGCCCGCCACCCCGCGGTCTAATCCAGCCCCCTTCCCATCTGCTTTCTGTGGGCCGTCCACTCTCCGTTCTTTTGCTCATCCCTGAAACCAGAGCCCTGCTCCTGTGTGGTGACGCACAGAGCCTACATTCAACGTGCTTATGCCAGTGCTCATCTTCCCTCTCCACCCAGCAGGGACCATGCTGCTAGTGAGAAGTGTGTCCTTCCCCTGGTGGACAGACTCTGAGGTGGCCCTCGCCTGAGTGTGGGTGGGGCCTGTGACCCACTTCTGGCCGTAGCCCACCGCAAAAGAAGGTGATCCTGCGACCTAAGATTGTAGCAAGTCCTCCTGCTGGGAAGCCTCACATGGCGGGAAGCTAAACATGCTTCTGGAAACTGAAGGTCACCCCCAGGCAGCCCCCCAGACCCAAAGCTCCCAGTTTTATACCTGCAAGGAACCAGATTCACCCAACAACTGTGCGAGCAGGAAAGCGGATCCTTCCCCAGTCAAACCACCAGATGAGAACCCTGCCCTGGTCAGCACCTTCCTGGCAATCTCTGGAGGCCCAAGCAAAGGACCCAGTTAGGTTTTGGAACTATTAGATGATGCATGTGTGTATTTTTAAGCTGCAAATTTGAGTTGATGTTACGCAGCCATAGAAATATATTCATCCCCCACCTGAGGTGGCCATCTCCCAGCCCACATGCCTGCTGCATGGTCTTCTTCAACCCTTCTGCCCTTTCTCACTTTATTTTTATTTATTTTTTAAGATTTTATTTATTTACTTAGAGAGGCAGAGAGAGGAGGAACAGAGGGAGAGGGAGAGAGTGTCTCAAACAGACTCTGTGCTGAGGGCAGAGTGCAGGACTCAGTCCCACGACCCTGAGATCATGATGTGAGCCAGAATCAAAAGTCAGGCCCTTAACCCACTGAGTCATCTAGGTGCCCCTTCCCTGCCTCACTTTCGGTCTCCCATCCTGCCCAGGATTATTGCAATGGGCTCCCACCGATCTCCCTGCCTGTGGACTCCCTCTCAACCTGCATCTCCCCTCCCACTTCATTCTGATGTGGACAGGTCCTTGTGCAAACCAAGCCTTGCCCTCGCAGACCCCTTGTGGCACAACATGGATCTCACCTTGGGCTACAGAGATCTCATAATCTTGTTCCAACACCCTCCTCAAGCTTTATTTTGTCTCTCCCGTTCATATACCTATGTTCTGGCCATGTTGAATGACTTGGCCGTTCTTAGCCCTTCTGGGTTTGTCCTGCCTCTGTGACTTTGCATCTACTGTTCTCCTTCTCTGGAATGTTCTTCCATCTCTTTTCAGCCCGAAAAACTCTTATTCATTCTTCAAAACCCCAGGTTCAATAGCACCTCTTTTTGAAACCTTCCACGGACTCCCTGGAGGGGAAAGATTTGGACTTCGTGTGGCACACTGCTCTCTCACCGACTGTCACACTATATTTTAGTTTGTGTCCCCAGAACACCCAGTAGAGTGTGGACAGGAATTTGGACTTGCTCTCCCCAGCCCTATAACTTGATCAACACCTATGGTGTTTCATGAACACTTTTAGAACAAATAGCTCACTATCTGCTCAAGTACCATGACCTCATGTCATGGGTGTCCTTAAGGGTCTTTGATTTCCAGGGAGTTGGGTGTGTGGGTTGGGTGAGATGGGGCAAAGGGAGAGGTCGGTTCCAAATTTAGGGACTCATTCTGGAATGTGTTGCCAATCTGCATGTCCCTGTCATTGTTTTACTGAAGTTCCGTCCTGAGCAGGGGGCCCCGTGAGACCCAGGGCTCCTGGTGCTCTGTCCTTCTGGTGCCCTCCTCCATCCCTGGTCGGTGTCCCCAGCTTGTGGTTACCAACATGATAGAAGTCTCAAACTATGCGGAAAGGATCCAAGATACTGTGGACCCTTGCCTGATTTATCTCTGCAACTGCCTCCAGGTATCCCTGTCGCGCCCCCCCCCCCCCACCGCCAGCTACTGTTTTTGTCTCCCTGGTGCTCCTCCCAGCCAACGCACATGTTTTCCTAATTTACTTGCGTGTTTTCTGTTTCCCCCAGGGATAGCCGGAAGGCTCGTGGGGCTGGGGGCCCCATGGGTGTTCCTTTCTACATTTCCGGTGCCTGGAAGCATGGGACATTCCGGGCACTCAGGGTCATGGGTTGAATGAAGTGCAGGGAGCCTGGTCCCTGAAGCCCCGCTCTGCCCACACCTAGGCTTCCTCCCATCCCTGACTTTGTAAAATTCAGACCCAGGGAGTCAGACTCTTGCTTACGCCACTTCGTGGCCGTGCCGTTCCCCTTAGAATAAAGAAAATAACCCTCACCTCTAAAAATCTTTTATTTACCCATTCATCCCAGATTCAAGATTTTTAAAAACCCTGGCTTTTTGTGGATTGCCCTGAAATTTAACCAAACTAACTCTAGCGTTAACCCTAAAGTCTAGAAGATACGATATGAATTCTCTTCCTCGAGCACTTTTATTTTAGAAAACAATTTCAGTTTGTCTTCCTCTATGATACAATTCTGAATACTCAGAGCCTGCCAGTAGGCTTTGGCGATTACAATTTTAGGGGCTTAGAGCTTCAAGGGTGAGGGTAAAGATGGTATTTCCCACTGGGTGGCGCTGGGGGGGTGGAGGTCTGATTATAATCCTTTACCTGGGTTATCTGTGACCCTTTGCCATCCCATTCCTGTGTGATGATGGATACGGGGTGGGGTGATTGATTTCCCAATGCTGTTTCTATCAGTTTGGTGTTTTTGCAGAGGGCAGAGGGAAGCCCCTCCCATCTACTTCTACTGGGGCTTGTTAAGCCGTGGCCTTGGGGGCCAGCTGATCAGTGGGGAGAAGCAGCAAACTACCAGCGGTTTCTGCAGTCAGCGGGCAAGGCCAGCCTGTGGCTACTCCAGCCCACGGCCTGGCTGTACTTTACGGAGACGCGTCACCTTGGTGGAGATATAAAGGCAAATCATGTTGGCATGACAGAGCCTACTTAACTCTCTCTGGCCTGATATTTGGGGAAGAAGTCAAGGACAGACAGGTCCTGGGCCCTGTAGTTGGGTAGTGGCCGCTGTGCCCTGCAAGGTACGCAGGTCAGTGCTTCTCAGGGTGATTTTTTTCTATCACTGGGTCCGCGGAACAGAAAGGCAACGTCCTTCCTGTCTATCTTAGGGAGCATGAGGTGAATCAGACGGCTTCTCCTAAGCCAGCGCTGCTTGTATAATAAGTGGCCCTAAGACATTAAGATTATTTCTTTGTGGCCCACTGGAGAGTCCCTGAGGATACTTGCAGTCGGTGTCTCGTTGCGTTGTCAGCCTTGGATCGCACCCGCGCTTAGAGGAGGTGTTTTTGGTGTGGGGCCAAGCCAAAGGCTGCCTTCCGTCAGCCGCGTGAAGGAAGCCGGTAACTGCACGGGCCTGTCTTCAGTTCCAGGGGCTACAGTGAGTGGCAAAAGGGGCGTTCGGTCCCAATCTAAACTGTTCTTGAGGAAGTGCTGCCTGACCCAGGGCTCCCGCTGCTCTGTCCTTCTGGTGCCCTCCTCCATCTGTGTGCCTCCTGTGTGCCTCCAAGGGACTCGTGCACCCCCCGGGCAAGGCCCCATCCTCGGCTGGGTGTGACAGGTACGCAGCCACGCCTTGGGACCTGGGGTCCAAAATGACAACCACAGAATGAAGGGAGGTGGGCGTGGGGACGTCCGACCTCCAGCGAGGGGACGAGATGCCGGGCACAGGTGTGCGGAGAGGAATGAGGCTCACTGCTTGCCCTTCGCTTATAGCCGGGGCTTCTCCACTGGTTCTCCAGAGTTTCTTCCCGCACTGCCTCGGCATCCCCCGCTCTGTGCAGGGGTAGCTGCCGGGAAGCCTGCCTGGGTTTCCAGGGGCGCCTAGTTCCACCCCACAAAGCACGTAGAGTATAGCTGTAAGTGGCCCGTCTCACTCACGCACCTCCTGTCCTCTCCAATAATGCGTTTGATCTGGCCTCTAAAGGCCTCCCAGTTGCCCACAGAGTGGGGCTGGGAACGTGCCGCCCAGGGGAGCCCCCTCTTGCTGTGATCACCAAGGTAGCACGGGGGCTCTGGGGGCCACGCTGAGCTGAACTGCTAATTGCCACCCCTCAGTGTCCCTGTGATTCCTGCCAAGCCCTCTGGTCAGCGAGAGCTCCACGGGAGGTCCAGGGGTCCGTCTTCACTTTTACGGCACCAATTAACTTCCTCTGCCTTTTCTTCTGGGTTCGTGGAATTACTCTGCACTCTTTGCAAGGATGTTTAGTAATTCTCATCGACTGTCGAGGAGCCTGCTGGGACGCTGCCAACTGATCTTAACAAGCCCACTTACTGCAGGATTTCCCACTGCTTTCCTGGGCTAGGAATTCCTTAACCAAAGGCACATCTCCCAGGAGAACTTTGAGAAGGTGCCTCGTTATGAATATTTTGATGTTGAAAATGTTCAGCGTGCAAGTTGGTTGTAAAGCCGGCCAGTGTGTTTGGAAGAACAGGGTGGGCCTTGGGCAAACTTGGAGCAGGGTGGGATTCTGATCCCGCCCCTCTGCCTTTCATCCTTGGCTCTTCTTTCTTCTTCCAGAGCACCCTGGGAACCCCGGCTCCAGCTGCTCCCCGCTCCTCCACGCGGCCGCACTGAAGGCACGCGCGCTAATTGGTGATTAGGCGCTAATGCATGGCGATTGTTGGCTTGTTTCCTCTCCTGGATAACTTTTCCTCCTTTTCATATTAGTTAGACCCTTTCATGTCTTAACAAGAGGGGCCAACTTGTGTAAGATTTCAGGAATGGTAGGTGGGTGAGATCTGAGCTTCTGGCACCCCTCCCAGATGCACAGTCTGAGTGACCCCGTGTGCCGTTCCGAGCTGCGGCTGGCCCTGGGACCGGGGGTAACGAGAGAGACGGGGTGAGGGGGTCACCTCCCCAGTCCTGCCTGCAGAGGGTACGAGGGGAGGAGGGTCTCTGGCTGCTGTGGGGTACCTTGAGGGGGGGAGGATGAAGCTCATGTGTGTTGTATCGGGGTGGCCAGGCTGACAGAACACCGGCAAGGGCAGACTCTGGGGCGTTAGGTAGGTGGAAGGAGCTTTCGGCTAGAAATATACACAGTGGGGAATTAGAATTTGCCATCAGGCAAGCTGGGGGATAATCAGCTTATTACACGAGGAGTCTTGCTTATCCGAGAGCTGCTGAAAAGACTCAGGAACAAAATCAATCCGAGGAATGGGGAAGAAGGAAGCTTATGAATTCACCATGAGGTTTGATTCTGAGACCTGATCCGTCTTTATCTCCCAGATTCCGCAGGAATGGGAAAGAGACCGCATGGAGAAAGATCTTGGTTCTTCGAAGAGACAGACAGTGTTTTCTAGGTGTAGTTTGGTGCCGTGAGAAAGCACCTGCCGGAGAGATGGGGATGGCCTACACCTGAGCCGTGCAGGACGGTGGCGGTTCGCACACTCAGATCTTGAGCACGTCCAGTGTGCCAGTGTGCCTGAGGAACTGAATATTTCCTTTCATTTACCCTGAGTTATCTTAAATGTAATCTGAGTACCCACCTATGGCTGAGGGCTCCTTAGTAGATAGTGCCTCCCGGAGCAAGATGTGCAGGTAGTAGTGGGAGGGGCTTAGGGATGGGGCCGAAGGGGAGTGCAGGGAGGTGATCTGGAACGGTGGAGGGTGACAGAGGCAGAGGACGTTGTACAGTTTGTGGACACATCTGGTCTAGCCGCTGGGGGCGATGAGAAGCCACAAAAGTACCAGAGTAGTGCACTCGGATTTAGAGTCTAAAAGACCCCCCTTCTGGAGTCCTTGTTCAATTAAGACCAGGGGCTGGAGGGTGAGCCAGGGAAGGTTGCCGTGGAGGTAAATACACACATAACATACATAGCTAATGGTATATAATTATGAGGGATACTTAGTGCCAGGACCTGTGCCCAGCACTCCTCACTGATGATCATACCACCTGTAGAAAAATATACCAAAGTGAAAGTTGTCTGGGCTTCGAAATCAAGCCACTGGCTGTTGAGAGAGAAAGATAAACAGGAAATGAAGAAGCCTCCGTGCCCAGCTTGGAGAGGGGGTGGTGTTCTGAGAGAGAGGGAGCCTGGGCCGGGAGCAGGTGGGGACACACCTGTTGCTGGGTTAAGTCAGACTCGGACTGCTGCCCTCCCTCAGGTCAATACCTCCACTGGGGGCCACAGGGCAGAGCCAGGAAGGTGGCTTCTTGGAGAGTAGGGGAGGATGACCCTGGACGGAGGCAGTGACAGCTGGCAGAGCTGACTGTCCTTGTGTCACGGGTATGGCCCACTCCTCTGGCACTGGCAGCAAAATGGAGGTCTCTGGGAAGCAGAAAGGGGGCTGGCCACATCACACGGTGACAGAAAGAGCTGGTGTCCATGGGACAGAGCTGTGATCTAGAAACTCACCTGGGCAGGTGCTCCGAAAACCGGTGTGGCCACTTACTAACTCATGAGGTTACTATTTATTTAATGCTTCTATTTTTAAGAAGTGTTTTCTGCTTTACATTAAAAAAAAAAAAAAAGGCACAACGTTTGAACGGACCTATTTCTGTCTGCATTTATCCTTTCTGATTTATCCTAAAGAAATAGTCCTGTCCATGGGCAGAGCTTTAGTCTGCAGGACGTTCCCCACAGCCGTGCTTATTGGACGCCGGGCAGGGGCGTTGGGGAATTACAGGGTGCTGTAGCCTTGAGTCCTCTATGTGATGATGCAGGAAAATATTTAGGAACTTGAAAATTGTTCAGATTAGGTGGATAAGTGAATAAAGGACCAGTTATGAAATAGCACATAGCGTTTACGCACATTTTTCTTTAAAAAAGTTGATGTGGGGGCATCTGGGTGGCTCAGTCATTTAAGCCTCTGCCTTCGGCTCGGGTCATGGTCTCGGGGTCCTGGGATCGAGCCCCGCATCAGGCTCTCTGCTCAGCAGGGAGCCAGCTTCCCCCTCTTTCTCTCTGCCTGCCTCTCTGCCTACTTGTGTGATCTTTGTCTGTCAAATAAATAAATAAAATCTTTTAATAAAAAAAAAAAGTTGATGTGTTCGTGGAAAAAATTAGGATATTGCAATAAAAAAACAGGTTACTCCAGGAAGTAATTACAAGTGTTTCTGAATTTCCTTTTTTTTTTTCTTTTACTTTTATAAATTTTGTAAAAAACATCCTCTTCCTAAATTAGAAGAAATATCGTTTTGTTTTGTATAGGAAGGATGGAGGGGTGAGGTGTCACGGGTACAGGGGGAGGTAGAGAGGCTCTGCCCAGGAACGGGGCTCCATCTCCCTGAAGCTCAAGGTAGTAGATGGTTTTTAGATGTGAAAACATAGGAAGGCTGTTCCCAGTGAAGGCTTTGTCCTCAATCAAAAAAACGTTTTCCTCCTTTGGAGAAAGCAAAGCACAGGTTGTCTCGTCCTGGGCATTGAGCTGGCCTTGTGGCGTGGCGGGGGGCCCAGTGGGACCATGCCTCTGTGAGCAGACGGTGACTCTGTGACTCCCGAGCACTCAGCCGAGAAAGGCAACTCGTGCCCAAGCCTGGATCGGTGAGATGCTGTCCGAGGGTGGCCGTGCAGAGCCCCGGGTCCTCCCGGTGACAGCAGCTCGCTGAAATGGGATTGCCCACTCAATTAGCTCGCAGGATTCCCGTTCCCAAGGGTCCCGACTGTCAGACAGGATCCACAGGAGTGTGATGAAGGGCGCATGTCATTAGGACCCAGGCTGGGGCTGGGCCCCTCCATCAGTGGCATTCATAAGCCAGGCAGATGCTGGGCCACAGAGCTGGGCTCGTGCAGACGGGACAGTTAAAGGTTTTTTAATTGGATCCCTGCTCCCTTCTGGCACAATCATTTGGTGATGCGTTGGCTTTCTGTAAGAGAAAAAAATAGGAATTCTTTAGCTATGGTGCTATGTTCTAGGAAAACCCGCATGGGTGCTGCTCCAGTCCCCTGCCCCGGCTGGTTCTGGGCATCTGGGTGCTTGCAAACCTGACCGCTCTGGAATGATCCCCGAGGCTGTTTCCGAACTTGGAGAGACATGAAGATCGGTCATCTGAGGGGGATGGTTTCCTGGCCTACCCTGAAAGTTTTGGTGTTAGCTGCGGGCTGTTTTCCTTATTTTGTGCCGAGGTCCCGTATTTTTCTGGGTTGAGAGATAGATGTTTTTCTTCCAATAAAATGGCCTGCCATTTAAAACGGTGCCTGTGTGGACATGGCCAGAGCAGGGTTCACTTAGCACACGCTCCCCGGGGGGTCTGCTCCCCTTTTGAGGGGCAGGGACTCCTGCGCCCACCCAGAAGGTAGGTCCCGGTTTTGCTGCCTCTTATGAATTATTTGGACTTTATCTTTAATATATATTCAGATGTTGATCTTTTCATGAATTCAGAAAGGGCTTTTACCTTCCAGACTCCCTGCGTGAGGTTCTGGTGCACTGCCTGCCCTCCGTCGCGGCTGCAGGTGTGGTCTCCAGGAAATATTTGCCGCGTGGGCTGTCGTGGGTCTTGACTGTTCGTGCTTTTTCCCAGGAGTTTTAACGATTTCTTTTAGAACGACAAACTTAGAATTTTGGGTTCGAGTTTTTGTGGTATTTCTCCTCCCCAACTCCTCCTCTTCCTTGTCTTCTTCCTCTGCCTCTTCTTCTCCCCGCCACCCACCTTGCCTCTCACTGTCTCGCTCTCTCTCTGTCTCTCATTAGCAAGAACTGATGCAGTTGGACCTGACATTCACAGTTGCAAAGGCCCCCAGGAAGAACGGGGCAGTTGTGGTCCATTGCAATGGGCACCACAGTAGTCTGGGGCCAGCCGTTGGTGTGCCGAGACATTTCCAAGACCCCCATAAGGCCACGATCAAGGATAGAGTGATGTGAAGCCTTTGGAGGCCAGCAGGTACCTGCAGGAGAGAACTCAGGAGCCAGAGAAGGTCTGGGGCAGGAGCCACACAGCAGTGTCCCCACGCTGTCCCCACAGACAGAAGTCATCATCTGGGAAACAGAGAGATGTGAAGTGATTGTTTAATACCATGGCCCAAGAAGATGGCATGTTCTGTAATTGGAACCATAAAGCATTAATGTGGGTCTGTAACAAATACCATTAAGAGGAAGTATTTGTCAGAAAGCTGGAGAATCAGGGAAAAAAGGAGTGATGCAAGGCATTTCTCTCAGCTCAGTGGAAAAATAGAAGATCGCTTGCATGTAAATCAGCCAGACTGGGGGAGCAGGGAACACACTCTTGCATCCTAGAGTGTTGCTTTTGGGTTTGCGAGTAGTCTGGGATCCCAAGACCTCCGACAGCTGCTTGGGCGGAGAGCACATCTCCCTGAGCTGTAAGTCACGAGGCCCTGACTTGTCCGGTCCCTGCAGGTGAGCCTGATCTGGTCTGGGTCTGGTCATGGGTGACGGTGACGTTGGGCTTCTGCTGACCATGGCCTGTGGTAAATGGTGTCAAGGCAATAAGTCCCGAGCTGTCCTGTGCCGACGTCTCTCCTCTCCCGAAATGGGGCTGTTCCCCGAGGCCCCCCGCTTGGCTCTGCCACTGCTCCTCCTCCTCGACCTCCCATCCTCCCCACGCTGTCTTGCAGAAGGCTGTTTCTTTCTTGTTTTAATATTTTTAGAAGGAAAGCAGTGGCATCTTCTAAGATAAGGGTTGTTGGCTGATCTGCTGATGCCAGGAATCAAACCGTCTTCGAAAGCTGCCTTCTCTGCATGGTGGGTTTTCTATCCTTGGAGCCACAAAGCTGGCATTGTTTTGAGAGGGTTAACTAAGATTAATGAGCAAAGAAACACGAAACCATAAAGGATCAGCATTTCCAATCAATGCTGAATAAATTTAATGTGTCTTCCATCTGCAGTTTCTTTGGCGCAAACATCCAGACGCCGATTCTGAGAGGTTTTGCCTCTTTATGTTCCTAAATAACACACCAAGACAAAAACAGTGTGTACTTCCATTTTAATAGTGCTTTATTTAAGGTTTATACTGCAGTCGATGTATCGATCAAGAGGAATTTGTAGAATACAGAGGTGTGTTTAATAAGAGCTGGACAGAGTACCGCAAACCTCGCTATTCCCAAGACTTCAACAATTGCGAACTGCAACTTCAGCATCTGATCTGGGAGGGGAGAGGGAAGAAAAGTAATTGCAACGGAATAATGGAGACAGCAAAGCGAGAGCTCTCACACCCGCCGAATGCCCGAGTTATGAAACCAACGAGAATCTCCGTGGGTGTTCTGAGAAGTCTGCGCGCCGGCTTCTTCCGGAATGCGTGTTTCAGGAGTGTGATTACACACCAGTTCCGGAGGGGGCCACGCAGAGCCTCTGTCCGCTGTATATCTGACATTAGCCCGTCCCAGCAAGAGACCATCTCTCTCTTTTATCACGCCCAGATTAGCCTACAGTTGCCTCCTTCCTTCCGACATTTGAATAACAAGCCTGATGAAGCCACTTAACTCCCTCCAATTACAGGTGCCAAGTGGGGGTACAAAAAAGAGAGGCCTTTCACGTGTGTGAATGGTTTCACAGTCCGTGTCATCATCAGATTCGAGAAATTGAACTTGCAGAAAGTTTGTGCTAGCCTTGTGGGTTTTCATTTCAGATGTTGTCAACTCAAGGGCATTTGGACCAATCAATATCTGTCTGTCTTCTCGCACATAGAAAGTTGGCTATTAGAAAAGAGAGGCTTACAGCAGACTCAGCCAATACCATTAGCCCTAGCCTTAGGGCAGTTCTGTCCATGTGCCCGGGTAGGCACCTGCCCCCTCCCCTCCCCCACCATTAGGGAGGCCACTTGGGATGTCATTTGGACGGAGCGGGCAAAGAGCACTTCTTTATTCTTTCTCTTTTTTACACCCAGACTCCCCCAAAATCAATAAATCTGTTCTTTGCTTATTTTCAGAACTTTACTTCAATATAGGCAAGGACTTTCCTTCCAGCAACAAACTTGACTAACACCATGTCAAGCTTCTGTGTGTGTGTGTTTTCTTTCTCTGTTCCAATTTGAAAAATAATTGGAAATAATATCTGATTGATGTTCTCCCTCTCTCTCTCTTTTAGCTAAAGATTTCCTCGATGAAAGACCTTGATCCATGGCCACTCATGATTCAGCACTTGATTTTCTGCTCCAGGTGTCCTGCTTCTCCGAGGCATTGTGGGAAATTAGGGAGATGCAGTCTTGTTTCTTAATCAGAGAGAACTTCATACAAATTGTGTTCATTGACTGCGGTTTTGCATTTCCTTGTTACGGATGTTTTTCTTGTGATTTTTGTTTTGCACTGCACTGCTCCCTGCCCGAGACAAGAAACCCTGAAGCAGTTAAGATACCAGGAAAGGGAGAATTGAGAATTGGTTACTGGAGATTTGGAGTATCTCCTGGCAGGTCTTAGAATTTTGTTCAGTTTATTGTGATATTCCTCCCCCTCCCCTCTTTTCACTCCTTCCTTCCTTCCCTCTCTCTCTCTTTCCCTCTCTCTCTCCTTCCCTGTCTCCTTCCTTCTTTCCTTCCTTCCTTCCTTCCTTCCCTCTCTTTCTCTCACTGTCTCTGTCTCTCTGCCTCTCATTAGCAGAAATTAATGAGAAGGGCACAAAACGATTGCACCTGGCATTCATGATCACAAGTGCCCTCAGAAAGAACAGGACAGTTGTGGCCCATGGCAACGGCTGGTCTGGGGCCAGCTGTTGGCACACTGAGACATTTCCAAGTCCCCTATAATGTCATGGGCAAGGATAGAGTAATGTGAAGCCTTTGGAGGCCAGCAGGCGTAAGCGGGAGAGAACTCAGGAGCCCAGGCAGCTACCCGAGCCAGAGAAGGTCTGGGGCAGGAGCCACACAGCCATGTCCCCACGCTGTCTCCACAGTCGGAAGCCATCATCTCGGAAACAGAGAGAGTTGAAGTGATTGTTTAATACCATGATCCAAGAAGATGGCATTTCCTGTGATTGGAACCATATAGCATTAATGTGCGTCTGCAGCAAATACCATTAAGAGGAAGTACTCTTCAGAGAGCTGGAGTATCAGGGAGCTCAAGCAGGCTTGCTGGCGGGAGCCAGCCGTGGGATACCTGACCTATCTGCGGACAGAAAGGACATGCTCCATTGTGAAGACATCTGTGGGCAGAGAAAGTGAAGATGTGAGTTTCCTTTCAGTTTCCTGAGTGAGCGCAGTACCTCCAGTTGCCCCTTTTAATGCAACTCTGGATGGCTCCTTCCCTAACAGTTGCTGTGGAGATAGCGTAGGCTTGTTGCACGGCACAGAGGTACTCTTTATCTCATTGTAATTAGCAAGGGTAATTTTCTGGCATGGCTCTGGAATGGTCCATGAGGGTTTTTGTATTTGAAAGCAGAGGAGAGCTCAAGGTGAGATGCTGAGCGGTAGCAAGGAAGACCAGTTGGAATCTGGAGCTAGAAGCGAGAGGCTAGGGTTTTGGTGGGATCACTGCTACGGGGTCTCTCAGGTCTCTGGGCCAGAGTTCTCACTGGGTTCCTTCTGATGCTTCCTCTGGCGTGCTGATTGGGGTGGGCCCACGGGATCTGGAAAGTGGATGGCACTGTCTGCACCATGAGGTATTTCCTCTTCAGAAGCCTCCCTTGAATCGGTCTTTTTTATTTTTTTCCCTTTTATTACGTCATGTTAGTCACCAAAAAACACATCATTAGCTTTTGATGTAATCTTCCATGATTCATCATTTGCGCATGAAACCCAGTGCTCGTTTTGGAATGAGAACATAGATCCTTCATTCGGGGCTTTGCTTTATTGCCTTGAAGTCATGCTCATCTGTTGTTCTTCTGCGGTAACTGTCTGTGTATACGTCGATCTCTCTTACCAGATGGTAAGGAAACAGCTTGTGTGGTTTTTAGTCACTTCTGCATCTTCAGTATCTGCGAGAGGACCTTCCAGAGACATCACCCACACACGTGAAGACACATTTGTCACTGAGCACACTCTTTAGTCCAACCGACTTTTTTGTTCGTTTTTGGATAGAAAGACTTTCAATAAAGCAGTGGTGTGCCAAGTGGTGAGGCGCGTCTTGGCATGCAGCTCCCTGGTCCACAGACCAGATTTTGGGTGACATGGAGCCCTGAGGGAGCACCCTGCTTGCTGGCCTGGATCTAAAGCCTATATTGCACACTGCCCTCCACATCCATACATTCCCTCCTTGTGATGGGGGGGGGGGGCGGGAAGGGCACTGAGGCTGGGTCAATCCCAGTGCCCCTTTTTCTGGGGACGTGTTTGGTCTCCCTGCGGTCAAGTGTCAAAATCGATTCTAAGTCTAATCAAAGCTGAGAGACTTAAAGGAAATCTTTCCTTCCTAGTTGTGGAGCTGGGGTGATAGCAGCCTGGAAGGTTCCAGAAGCCCTGGCCTTGGACTCAAAGAGAAGCTCAGCTGGGAAATCAAAGCAACCTGAGTAGACGTAGATATGGCTCTGGCATTGGGCTGTCCCTACCCAACTCTCTGTGACTCCCGGGCGTGTGCATCAGGCATCCCTGCCTTCTCCCCAGCTTGTTTGGGTTCTGTTTTTGTCCTTTCTATCAAAAGAGACTTAGTGAGGAATCTTAGGGTTCCATGGGAGTTTTGAAAGTCTGAATGTTTGAGTTCTCGCTTTTTCGACTATTATTCCTAGAAGGGAGGGGTTTTTATGGTCCAATAGGTAAGGAATTTCTATAGATGCTCTGTGGTCTAAGAAATTTAAATAGGACAGTTTTTCAAAATGTTTAAACTACTGGGTCTTCTGGCTGTTCATTTTCAAATGTAAATGTGGTTTTTGGCAAATAAGAGACTATTTGGAGTAATCTGTGACCTGTAAGCACATTTCCCTGAAATCCTTTTTCTCTAGATAAACACGGAGCTTCTTAAACCTTAGAGGGAAATTGCACTTAGGTTTCACTATGGATTCCTCCTTCATGAGTAAAACGAATGGGTTTGGGGCAAACAGTCTATTCTTCAACGACTGCAATACTGAAATCTTTGTTTCCAATGGTACTTGGATCCCACAGTACTTTTTCACTGTAACAATGAGGCTGAGTTAAAAAAAATAATGAAGTCATCAGCATGTTCAGAACTGTCCCCTTGAAGCTCAAAGCAGGGAGTTTTAGGTCTTACCTCCTGCTTCTTTTCCTTTCAAAAGATTCTGCAAATTAGGTTCTCTGTAAGTGTAGTTTTCTTTCTATACAATCTGGACCTTTGCTGCAAAATTGGGAAATTTCAAGTTTAAAAGTAGATCTACATCTGAAATAGCTACACAGGTCGACCTTTGGACCAGCTTTCAGAGGTAATGTAAATGTGCTTAGTGGACCTAGATTTTTTTGTGTCTGTTCTGTATCCTTTTCTTTGAAAACATAAGCTCTTTTGCATTCTAAAATGGTCTTGCTCAAATCCTGGGGGCCAGCTGGCACCTCCTCCTTCTGCTTTCTAACTTGGGAAGCCCGGCATGCACACTTGACCTCCAATGCCCAGAGTACAACTTCCAGCAGCACCAGGGATTGTCTTTAGATGGGACCAGGATCCCTGGGACCGCAGGGAGTCTTCTGGGTTTGCGCTTGAGCTCTTAGGAAAGGGACTCACTTCCTCTGGGATCATGAACTGCAAGGACCGAAGTTTAGAGCTATAGACCAGAGTTATAGCTGTAGACCAAGTCCCACGGGAGGTGTTGGCAGCTTTGGCATCCCTGGCCGGCTAAGCACCCAGGTTCGGGAGCATGGTATCAAACCTAATGAGCAATCCCAAATTTAGCAGCTCATGTCCAGGATGATTATGCAGCCACAACCTCCTGGGGACTCCTGGCACCAGCCCCTCCCAGGACGACCTGGCCAGTCTCATCCAGACCAGCCAGCACTTCACCCAGCAGAGGCAGCAGCAGATTCCAGAGTTGAAAGAACAGCTCTGAAGTCAGATCAGGAGTGGGACCCCCAGAACCAGCAATGACGACCAGCACGAGCTACAACCCACCCCTCCCAGAGCTGCCGGCTCCTTCCCACCGACTGGAAGCCTTCTTGCATTTTGCCATCCCCTCCCCCTTGGACTGCCCAAGAGAGAAAAAGAAAAATCACCTGGACCTTCATGTTAGGATGGACTTACTCTAATGGAGGGTGGAGTTTTTAACCTGGCGAGGTTGGACCCTAGGTACCAGTCATGGAGGAACTGGATACTTCCACTGCCCCTGGACATTCCAAATTATTTGAGGCAATGGATTATCTTTTGTGCTTAAGATGGTCCGAGTTGTGTTTCTGTTACTTATGACCCAAAGAGCCCTGGTGACTCTAGTGTAGAAGTGAAGAAATTAGGAACGATTTTAGTTTTTAACCTAACTTCTGTCAAAGTGTCTAGACATGCTATTTATGGGTCTGGGCTAGTCTGGGAAACTGTGTTTCTTTGTCTGAGCCCTGGGTTTCAGACACTCAGTACTGGTCAGGTGTAGGATACCCGGCATGCCTTCAGTGTTTGGTTGTTTGTTTGCTCGTTTCCCTTAAGTAAATGGCAGATTCAAACAGTAGGGTTAGAAGCATCAGCAGTGGGTTGGGGACACTTGAAGATCATCAGATACACAGACACGTTCAAAACTTTCAGGGGAAATGATAAATGGGTTGAGAATCCGATTTAGGCTAACTAAAGCTGACATTTAGTGGGAGAAAGTCATAAAAGCTGCCGTACAGCTGAGTTGGGCCAGATTTGTCGTTTGGCTTTGAGACAGAAAGTTTCCTTGAGTTCTGGCAACATACTATCTCCCTTACAGGATTTGTAAAGCCAGGAAGATATATGACCTATGCTACCTGCAGAGAACGGAAACGGCAGACTTCGGCTATGTTCCTGAGCATTTCCACATGTGCGTCTGCTCTGTTCCAACTTCCAGACCTGGTCTTGTCTGACATAGGCTGGAGAGGAGAAGTGCTTCCCTTCAGGGAAGGGCCCTATTCTGGAAGGGAAGGGTGTGGATGGAAGAGAAGTGAAGATGGTGGTCGAAGACACACTTGAGCTGGTTATATTTCTGAAATCAAAACAAACAAAAAAACCACTTTTGTCTACTCCTGTGATTCTTGATTTTTAAAGGTTAAAAAACCCAGTATACAGAAGTCTCTTCATTTCCACCATGATTGACCTTGCATGGGACAGGCTGCTCTGACTGAGGCAATGCTTGGCCATTTCGGCCTTGGCTTGCCCTCCTGGCCCGCTCTTCAGAACAACCAAATCTAATAACTGAACGGTGTCATGGAAGGAAAGGTCTGGAAATGTGGGAACAGGATCCACAGCACAGAGGGCTGCAAAACAGCTCTCTAGTTGCAAATGCTATGAGTATGGAACTCAGCCAACTGGTCACCTCTTGTGATTGCTCCTGTGACAGCCAGAATCCTCACCTGAAGCAATGGCTGCTTTTTCAGAAACAATATATTTCATTTTAAGATAATTGTAGATTCCCATCGGTTGTAATAAGCAGCACAGAGAGATCCTCTGTATCCTTCAGTCCCGTCTCCCCTCGTGGTAACACCCTGTCCAGTAACCGTATCACACCCAGGATATTGACATTGATACAATCCATCCATCCTATTCAGATTTCCGTGGTCTTACATGTGCTCATGCTTTACAGACTGGTGTGATCTCCACTGCAGTCCAGACGCGGGGCAGCTCTACCACAAGGATTCCCCTCCTTCTAAACATTTAAATCTTTCAACATTTTTGTTGTGGTCGTTAAATGTGATATATCATTGATTGGAGCCTCGATGTTTTCATGAAAGACAAAGGGAAAGTAGGATTCCAGGCACCAAAGTTTGCCTTCAGCCATCTCCTGGGATCCCCATGGGACACTTGCCTGTGGTTTCCACAATTAGGCTTCTTGAGATGGATGCGGAGGGACACCGTGTCTGGGAGGAATCGTCCTTTCGATTTCTCTGCACTGAGCTTCCTACTCGCCGGTCATTATTCTTGAAATGAAACCACGAGCTCTTCATGTTGAGATGCCAATACCTTTCCCCTCAGCCGTGCTCCTCGCCTGTCAGCTCATTTGGTTGCAGCCTTCTCACATTTACTTAACTTGATGTATAGGAATGATGGAATATAATGAAAATTCTTTGCAAATGATTGATTTTCTTCTGCATGCATCCACATGGTCCACAGAATGTAGTTATTTTTAGTCTGTGCCATTCTCTGGCCATATCTTCAGTATAATGTTATCGTGAGAAAAGATCATGGATTTAGTTAGGGATTCTAAAAATCAGTGCATCCGTAATAAGGAAGAACTGCCTGTTCTGTGACAGCCCTTTCCAGGACCCTGCCCTGAAGTCTCCTTCTTTGCACTCCACAGGCTCTTGGCCCATGTGAACTTGGCCCTCTGGACCAGATCTGCACACCCCATCAATATGCCACAGCTTCCTGAGCCTCAGGATTTTCACATAAATCTTGTACTATTATTATAAACATTAGATGGACTAGCAGACACAGGCGAGGTCCTTAATAAATGCTAGTTTTATTTTTAGTTCATTTGTTAATGAGACAGCACCTTCCACAGACTACGTATTTGCCAGAGGGTAAGCATAGAGGAATAGTGAAAGTATCCTGACCTTCAAGAGAGGGACAGTCCAGTTGGTTTCAACAGTTGTACTAGTGCATTCAGTGCTTTGAGAATCATTCAGGGGGTCCATGCTTGCTGGGAGCCAGGGAATGGCTTCCTTGAGTTGATCATTCTTGGCTTATTTGGATCCTGGGACAGATGTTGAAGGACCCAGGCTCAGAAAAGAAGGAAGGGCATCTGAGGCAGAGAGGAATGCATAAGCAAGTTCCAGAAATGGGAGAGAACTTTGGCGTGCTCAGGAGCCCTGTAGGGATCAGAGAATGTGTGGGAATAAGAGAGTGGAAGAGGATGTATGGAGGGGTCTGGAGGGACCAGAGTTTGAGGGTTAAATGGACCTGCAAAAGCTACGCTGCTCAACATGGAGGCCTGAGTTTTGGGGGGCAGAAGGGTGGATGGGCAGACCCGAGATCTGGCATCTAGGCTGATGGGGTTTGGAGCCAAGACCTCAAGTGTCTTCTTGA
Organism: Enhydra lutris kenyoni; assembly: GCF_002288905.1. Lineage (NCBI taxonomy): Eukaryota > Metazoa > Chordata > Mammalia > Carnivora > Mustelidae > Enhydra > Enhydra lutris. The sequence goes on from NW_019154096.1 coordinate 76,878,330, forward strand.
GGCCCTGAGAGGCTCAGACACCCTTCTGCTTGTGGGAGGATCCCAGCTCCAGACCCCAGTGCGCTGATGCCAGCCCCCACATTGCTGCCAGTGAGTGATGGAGCTTTGGGCAAGTCACTATGTGGATTAGAGACTGGGTCTGAAACTCCTTCCTGACCCAAGATTCTTTGATTCACAATGGTTCTACAATACCACTGAGTGAAAAAGTCAAGAAGAATATAATAGTGGATATTTTCTGTTGCTGTGAAAATTATGTTCCGTGTCAGAAACCTTGCACAACAGGATTTACCAAGGATCTTGACATCTGGCTATCTTCTCAGACAAGACAAATTCTATCTGATTATGGCTACTTAGATTCAGTCAACTTTTGATCAGCTTGTCATTGAGGTGGGGCTGGGGTTCCCATAAGAGGGAAATGCAGAGGGAAGGTTGCCATTGCTTACAGGAAGTGGGGTTGTGTTTGGAAACTTCTGGCCTCGTGTTACTTGATCCATTTGAGAAGAGAAAATTTTCCATTCAGATGTGCATTCCCAGTGTGTAGAGCGAGGGATTCTCTCTTGGGGAGCGCACCCCTCCCCCAGGGCCTCTCCCAGGATGCCCCTGGGATAAAGCTCTGGCTGGACTTGGCTCAGGTGTTCTTGGTGGCACCACCGATGCCTGCCGTGTGGGTTGGTGTCTGGCATGTCCAGTATGGCCTTCCCGGGTCAAGCCTTGGAAGCAGGACACAGGAGCTCTACTGTCCCGCCTGTCCATCACTGGTTGCTGTGGCTGACTTCTCTTCCTGTTCCTTCACCCTGTCTATTTACCTATGTGCCTTTCCTGCAGAGACTACAGCTGTAAGACCAGGCCTGTATTTTGATGGCTGCGGACAGTCAACTGAGAGAAGTTTCACACCAGCAAAGCAGCATGAGGAGGGGGAAGCCAGTGTCCTGGCTGAGGCCAGCCAGTCCCTGCAGCCTCCTGCAGTAGCCATCAATGTCGGGGTTGGCATGCCCAGAGATGCACGCCATATGGCTTGGAAGGAGCCCTAGTGGGCCAGACCGCCAACCTTGCACCCATCCCCTCCGAGCAGTTCTCAGGAGCTCTAAGTCCCAGAGCATCTCTCTTCATTACTGAGCAGCCAGCCCCGGGTCTCCCACATTGCGGGGACCACTTTGGATAGATTACATCCTCTAATGGGCTCTATAATGTTTGGCATGTGATCTCCAACTGTGAATCCATGGCAGACCCAGAAGATGTGTCCTCCATGGACCTGGGAGCCGCACAGCACTGCATTTGAGATCTGTTGTTCTCTGCACACAGGAAGAGTCATGGCATCTGTGGTCACCTGAGACCCAGCTAAGGGATACATGGAGCCTGGGGCAACTTTGAGCTGTAGCCCATGGGAATCTAACTGCCACTGGGTTTTTGTGTCATACATGTAGACAAATGAAGGGCTTACTGGGCTCACGACACCAAAAAGGGCACAAGGAATGCAAATTTCCCCAGACACTTCAAGTCCTGAGAGCAGAAATCCGGCTTCACGCCCTGTGTGAATTGCATGCCTGTCTTGGAGCAAGGCACATAGAGATGCCTTGCACAGGCCATGAACCTGACCCTGATTACTGCTTTCCCTATGTTGATCAGAAACACCTCCTTTTGCCCACCAGCTTGCTGCCATCGAACCGCCCTTCGCATCTCTGTAATCTGAAGCAGAGTGGATGGGCCCCACGACACGCGGAATGCAGACATGGGGGCGGTGGAGAAGCCCGTGCCTTTGGGAGCAGATGGACTGACAATGGGACACGACAGAGCTTCCCACATGAGGCTTTCCTGACCTGTGTGACAGTGAGCCTGCCTCTGGAAAGCATTCCACTGAGATTTGCCTCCTCTGTCTGACTCTGGGCCTCCTCCCTCTGATCTCAGCCAGCTTCCTTTTCCCCACACATGACCTTCACTTCTGCCTAGAGGGACATGTCCATTCATAGCACGTAGAGTTTACTGGTATTCCTTTATATTTCTGATTGAAAGAGTAAGGTATGCCCGTTTTAGAAATAAAGAAGAGTACGAATAATAAAGAAGTCACCCTTATATTTTCTTTCTGTATTTTGATCCGTCTCACTCTGTGGATATGTCTGTTTTGTTAACATATGTTGGAGCATCCCCTTTATGCTGTCCTAATGTCCTCCAGAAACGTCCTTGCCTCTGTACCTTTGGTCTTCCTGCTCCCTCCTCGCACCCCTCCCCCTCCCACACGCCTTCTTCGGACTTGCCGCACTCCCGCCCCCTTGCTCCTTGCAGACCCTCTTCTCTGACCATCCAACACTCAGGGCTCCTTCTCTGAGCACCGGAGCCCTGTTTGTGCCCTTTGTCGCGTCCTGACTTGTGCTGTTCTCCGATTTTGCCCAACCTCTGGGGTCAGGAAGGCACACTTCCATTTCTTTGTGTATCCCGTGGCATCCAACACTGGGCTACGAAAGGATGCTTTAGCAAGATATAAGAGGATGTTATTGAAGACTAAAAAAAAAAATTAATATATTCAGAAGAACACTCATCTTCATTAGTCTCAGCCACTAGTCTCTTTTATGTCCTGCTGGTAAAAGTTCATGTGCTTCTTGATTTTATTCCTGGCAAAGTTGACTGTGGACTTGACTACACTCGGTGTTCTCTCGACAGTGTTGACGGATACTGGAAACAAGCACTTCCAGCCTCCTGCTGGGTGGACCTGTTCTTGTGAGGGCGGGCACACGGGGTGGAGGTGGGGGTTTTCAGGCCATCAGCCCCGCTCCCGACTCTCGCCTTCCTCTCCCTCTGGCTGATGCAGGATGAGGAGCTGGAAGCACACAGGACAGGTGGGGGGTGTGTGTGATTTTTGTGGGGTAACCACTTTGAAAGACCTTCCTTTGGCTAAAGAAAAAAAAATGACAGGATCCTATGCAGCTTTGGTTTGTGACTCAGACATCAGCGCTCCCTGCCGTGGCGGGGGCAGACCCACGCCCATCTCTTAGTGATCTGACCCAACGGAGATCTCCTGGTTACAAAGACACAGCCTCTGAATTAAAACAAAACAAAACAAAACACAACAAAAAAACCTAATAAATAATTTGTTTTAGTCACAGGGTGTCGCGTTGCCATGTTACTTATTTATTTATTTATTTGCCGTGTTACTTATCATGGAACTAGGATAATATTTAAATTGCTTATTTACAGCATCAAAATAAATAGTGCTTGGGGCATTTTGGCAAACATGAGGCCACGCGTGATGATCCCCCCGCCTCTTCCCCCGTCCCTGGCTTCTGCGCCGCACACTCTTCCTTCCTGCCGGGTCTGGGTTCTTTCCCCGGTTGCAATTACTCCAGTATGCTATTAAAGTTCAGAATGTGCAGCACGCCCGACCCCTGAAGGCATTTGCCAGTCATTTTTTTTTATCTCTCCTAATACCTGTAGCTCCCTTTCTGTGCTAACATTTGACTGTGAGCGTTCTGTACCATCTGCCGGTGAGCTGTCTCTCCAAGGCCAGTGGCCTCTGCACCTCTTAAGGCCACTAATCGGGCCCCTGTCAGATCTCTGAGGGGGGTGGCGGGCAACACAGTGAATTAAATATCAAGCAAATCAGATCAAATGGCAGCCTGGCCCCCCAGGTAAGGAGCAGGCTCGGGATGGCTCGCGTTTGGACGGGCGCCTGTCCTTCCCCGGTTCATGCAGGGCGCGGACCCTTGTTACATCAAGTGCCCCTCGCTTAAGCCCCACTAATTGGGTAGGATTGCTGCCGTCTGATGAGTCATAATTAGGACGAGACGGCTCCAGCAGGAGCCGTCTTATCGGGAGAAGGGTCAGGGACTAATGACTAGCAGAAGGTAAGGGTTTTGTTGATGCCTGTAGTCTCTGTTGGAAAAAAAAAAAAAAAAGGAAAAAGAAAAAAAAAATCCACTCCTGCTGCATTTCTTCCGGCAGCAGGCACTGAATCTTTCCCCTCATTTGATTCAGTGACCTCTCAAGTGCATCATCGCCCTGAGGGCTCCGGGCCGTCCAGCAACTGTTAAGCCCCTTGGGCTGATAATCTTCTCCCACGTTTGCCCTTAACACCGGTCACCCCACCATTAGCCGCAGCTGCGCTGGTGCTCATTAGAGACGATCGATGCCGCGGATCTAGAGCCGGCCCGCACGTCCACGCGGCGAGCGCCTGCAGATTTATGGCAGGCCCACCAATGCCTTCCTGGCAGCCCCGAGAAAAAGGGGCTCTTAAAAAAATGCAAAATGTGGACAAGGATGAGGAGAAAGTACTTATTTACCTTCTTGGTCTCAGGATGTTGTGGACTGTCCAGAGGAAATTTGGTTTCCGCTGGGATGTGCAATTTTCACATCTTTACCTCTGATGCTTCCTGGGTCGGGCAAGGCCAGAATCGGGACGTTTCCTTGGGAGAGAAGGACCTGGGTCCTGCCGAAAGAGGCACATGAGGTGGTGTGGACTCTGGGCGCAGTTTTCCGCGTGGCTCCTTCCAGAAAAGGGCAAGCTGGGGAAGCCGGCAGTGGTTGCTGGAGTCCTGCTTCTCACCAGAAGGTGATGCCAGAGAGCCTGGGAACGCTTGCTGCCCTCCTGCCCTAGAAAGGAATGGGGCTCCCATTGTGCACTGGAAGCAGGAGAGGTCTGGGGAGGGGGGGTGGCAAAGGCTAGAGTCGGCTCTGCTCCTCCGACTTCCTCAGGCCAGCGTCCTTCCAGGAGGGCTCAAGTTGCCCACCGGACCATTCTTTTGTGATGGGCTGGGTGGCAGCTGGACCTTCCTGAAACGAGGAGCAGCCGTGGGCTCTCTCTCCAGAGTTAGCAGTGGGCAGCACAGGTGCCTTTGGCAGGTGCATGGTTGCTGACCCCTCGCAGTTCCTGCTACCCATGGGAAGGATGGAGAAATGTGAAAATAGGGAAAACTCAGATGGGAGCGGGAGGCCACAGTAGCAGCTCCGCATCAGAAAACTCAAGATACTGGGCTATGTTTTCTGCTCCGGGGCCCAGATGGAATGAAGGGATGTCTTGAGCTTTGTCTTCCCACTGAAGAAAACTTTCTAGAAAAATGCCCAAGAGAGCTGCCCAATAGTTTGCTAACAGGGAAATGTGTGGGCTGTTGACCAAGGAGCTCAGGTGGCAAGAGAACCCATCTAGCCCCTGCCAGCAACCATGCCTGCAGAGGATGGGAGCTCTGCTCCCGGAAGTGGGGAACTCCTAACCAAATGGGACAGGTTGGCCCCAGACAGAGTGGAGCTCCTGCACGGGAAAGTCTCCAGCTCTGCTTCCCTGAGTGAGGGTTGTGACAAAGCAAGTTCAGAGCAATTCCCAACTTTCTCTGTGTCCCTCGGTCTGGCCTCAAACGTTTCATGGCAAAATCTGTAACATCTGGAAAATGGGCCAAAAGAAACTTTCCTCTGTAAGGATAAGCAAAGAACAGTGACTTAGGACAAGACGACCGCAAGTTCTGAGCAATGACCTTCCATGCAGTGAAGTAAGAGCGAGGACCGGAGGACTCCAGAAATTGGCTAGTTTCTGTTGTTAAAAAATTTAGAGTGATGCTGCACCGGTGAAATCAGAACAGGACTTTGTCAACGTGGCAGAACTCAAGACCCCCAAAGGCACAAATAAATAATTGCTGAATTTAAAACTACAGGTTTGGGAAAAACAACAAAAACAACAAACTCAAAACCCAACCCCCTCAAATCCTCTACAGTTTTGCAACTAGAAAGTTGCATCAGTGAGGCAGGAGATGAACTTGAGAACTTAGGGAAACCCAGAGAGAAGGGACTAACAAATAAAGTGATGAAGGAGAAAGTAGGAGACCTGGAAAGACAAGAGATCCAATATATGTATAATGGGAATTCCAAAAGGAGAGAGTCGCATGAGCAGAGAGGCCAAAATAATGATCGCCAAGGAATCCAAAGGGCTAGCTGAGCAGCGGCACAAGGCATGGAACTTGAATTTCAAGGTGGAAGCAAATGCATGCATTGGCTGAAAAGCAATTTACCTGCAAGGAAACAAGAAGCCGCTTGAGTTAGCCCATCTGCCTACAGAATACCGAGTGTGTTTCACTTTCACTGGAACCGCACCTCTCACACAGTTCTGCTTAAGATTTCCATTTTTTAAAAAAAATTTTTTTATTTTGTTCATTCCTTACTGGAACAGTTAACCTGAAAAAAAAATTTCAATTCTAGTCCTCCTCATCTCCCACCATAATTGGGATACTTCAGAGAACATTAGACAGCTGGTAGACCTCTCTGCAGTAATGAAGACAAGATAACACATCAATGTTTACAGAACTTTTATAGAAAAATATTTTGACCCAAGTACTCTCTACCGTCTACTCTGATTCCTACTCAAAATGTGTGATTTTTAAGTGGCATCCAGTTAGCTTGTAAGGTCCATAAGATTGCAAAGATGTGTACCCTCTCATCATCTTCTCTCTCCCCCAGCCCCAGAAGGTGCTCCTGGCACGTACGCTGACTTAAATGGGTTACAGCAAAGGATGCTCTCAGAGAAGAAAAGAACCTGGAAAACAAACCATTCACATGTCCTTTCTTGAAAAATGTACACACTGCAGCCAGCTACAGAAGGATGGGAGAATCGCAGTGTAACAGAAAAGAGATAAACAACAAATTGGTAAACATGTAGAGCTTGAATAACTCTTATTTGTATGATGAAAAACAACCCCAATACAAAAAAGAAATATTGAGAGCAAAAACTGGATAACTTAGGCAAATAATATAGAATTAATTATCTGATCTGTGCTTTCAGATAATACTGAAAATTGGCAAATCAGAGAGGGAAAAAGCAAATGCATGCTACATTTTTGTTTTACTTAGAAAGAGGTGATAGATAGTATCCCAGTGTTAACAGTGACCAGAGAAAAGTATGTGACATAAAAAAAGAAGTGTGAAAATCACCACACATAGAACAAAAACAGGATTTACAGTGCCCAAAACTCTGAACAAAACAACAAAATAAAAGGGCTAATAAAAATCATTTTTATCAGAAGATAAAATGGAGTAAAAAGAAAGTATTAAAAAAAGGACTTATCATAGTAAGTCTAGAGATAAATATACAAAGGCCAAACTCCCCAAATGATAGGCTTTCAGGTTTGACTGAAAACAGAATCACATTAGAACCTATTGATAAGAGACACACAATTTTAAAGATTTTGGAAACTTTGAATAATAATGGCTGACCTAAGACATATCAGGTAAATACCAATGAAAACTGAGAAGTGGTAGCAATACTAATATTAAATTAAAGTTTCGTTTCAAATGATTGATTTTTATGTCACTAAAATGTAAAATTCACCACGAAGAGACATACCTATTGCACATTACATAAATAATGAACACTTACATATAAAATATTCTTATTATTAGAATGCCTAAAGTCAATTAAAAATGTTAGAAGAAAGTGACAAAGGCATAAGTGCTAGGAATCATAAGTGAGTGGATTTCACATGAACAGGAGTGGATGAGACAAGTTGACAAAAATAAGCAAAGAATTGGATCATATATTATAAATAGAGCTTATTCAATATTTTACAAAGTATAGTGAACTTTATATCATTGGAAGAAAGAGGATGATGCCCATGTTATGTTTGTAAAAGTTGATGACAAAAAGAATCTTAATCATAAGGAAAAATTTAATGTATTTTCTTGAACAAACTGTGCAAACCGAATCCAGAGCTATAATAGAATAGTAAGTTTAATAACAAAATGTAACACAAATTGCAATACACTTAAAAAGTTAAGATAATACTCTTCTAGTTCCCATTATATAAAATAGGAATTTAGTCTATAATTCCAGAATACTTACAAAATAAGGACATATAAAGCACTAAGGGTTGAAGCTCAAAGTGAATTCAAGGTCAAATGCATCAAATTAAGTATATTTGTCGTGAAACCAGAATAAACAACAATGCACAAAGCAATAAGCCCTTAATTTAACATTGCTTGTAAGAATCTAAGATATTAGGTATATATATATATTAGATATAAGATTATATCTTATATAATATATACTATCTTTTTAAAATATATACTATCTTATATAGATATAAGATATATATAGATATACTAGACATAAGATTAAAAATCTAAGATATAAAGTTCAAGGAAGGTTCAAAAAATGAAAGCAAGAAATATCACAAAAGAGAAACTTATGAATTAGGACATAGTAAAGCAGTAAAATTAAGAAATTCAAGAACTTTAAAAATAAGCAGATACACATTAAAATAGACAAACTGTTGGCACATCTGATTTAGGGTAAATACATAGAAAAGGAGGAATAAGTGAATGTGACTGAGGAAACAAACAAAAATTAAATGCTAGGATATCTCCATGGTAATAAAAACTATAAAGAAATACTAAGAAGTAACGTCTACAGTTGACCACTCAGTGACTGGAAGATTTTTCTGAAGAAAATAAAATCTCCATGTCTGACTAAAAAAGGAGAAAACTTCTATGGGCTAATAATCTAGGAGAGAAATTTCAGATGCTGCTTATGGTTTAATTATTATACCTCTGTGAGATCTTAAAATGAATCTCTTTGTCAGTCCCTCTCCATTATTATTCAGTATTTTGCTCCTTCTTCCAGAATAATTTTAGAATTCTTTAGAGTTTGGGGGTGAGGGATTTCAGTCCTGTAAGAACAAATAATTCCCCTGCTGTATGAAAGATTGCAAAGCACAGGGAGAAAATGTTTCCTGGTGCATTTTACATAGCCAGCTGGGGCTCTAATCTAAAACCTTTAAGGCAGAAAATTCCAGACCCATCTCACTGGGAAGGTGAAGCTGGAACAGTGGGTGGGGTTGGCCCCTGGTGAGATCAGACTGCAGCCATAGAAACAAAGAACAAAAAACCCTAAATAATATATAACAAATTGAAAACAACAGTTTCATATACTATGTCAATCTATTTCAGGGATGCAATAATGTTTTAATATTCAGAAATCTATTAATAAAATATATCACATTGGTAGATTAAAAGAGGAAAAACTTAAATAAATTCCTAGAGGACACTTGATAAAATTCAACATCGATTTCTAATAAAAACTTAATAAGCCAGGACTAGAAGAATGTTTCCCTGACATGGGAAGACAATATGAGATCTGCGGCAACGTCACATTTAATGAGGACTCTCCATAGGTCCTTCAAAGTCTGGAGCAGGGCGGGGATGCTACTATTCCTTCGTTAGGGACATCATTCTAGAAGTTCCAACAAGTGTGATAAGACAGGAAACAGAAATCACAAGATTAACTTCTAGAACAGACACAAATCTACATGTGGTGCTAGGATCCCTAAGAGGATATTTTAAAGAAAATAGTTGGCAGAGTTTCTTCTGATAGTTGCTTGTATGAATCAATCGCTTTCCTATATTCCATTAAAGATTAGCTGGGAAGTAAAGCCATACAAGGTTTCCAATCTCCAAGATCAATATAACACGCTAAATCTTAGGAATAAACCTGGCAAAACATGCAGGGGTCCCCATGAAGGGAAGGATGGCAGCAGGTTTTGAGAGATGCCAGCCAAGACTTGAGTATGTCAAGATACAGACCTTGATACTGAATAGTGGAAAGAAGCCACATTTCCCCAATTTAACTTCTGCTTTTAGGACAATTCGTATCAGAATTCTAATTTAAGGTTGACTAGCTTATTCTAGAAGCTATTCAGATATTGAATACTAAATCAGAGGGAGAGCACGAGAGAGGGTTTGAGAGGTATTCCACAGCTCAGTGTGTGGTGGGGGTGGGCGTAGGAGGAGACAGGTGGATGAGTGCCCACTCACCCAACGTAGGGTACTTGTGGATTTCAAACACATAAGGGAAGTTTGATTGTTCAGTAAATGATGATTAGATAGCAGGTTGATTATTCAGAGAAGCGTCCCTCTCTCACCTCTAGATGAAATTCACGCTGTGATTAAAGAGGTAAATACAAGAGAACAAATGGATTTTGAGTTCTAAGGGCTACACTTCTGTCTGGTTTCCAGGTAGGGGAGGGAGAACAAGGGAGAAACACAACAGGAGCACAATAGAGGTATTTTTTGGTAAAAATTGGAAAATTCCCAACACCAAATTATACCCTAAACAATTTTGACAAATGGGGGCACTTTTTAGCAGACTGTTAAGTAAAGAATTATCACCTTCAAATACATAAAGAACCCTTACAATTCAGTAAAAATTTGGGGGGAAATGCCCCAAAACATGTCAAATAAGAACTACTGGTACTCAGTAAGCATCTCCAGAAATATTCATCCTATTAAGAATGAAGGAAATACAACTTTAAGTAATAACAGTTATATTGGCTGATCAAATTAATAAAGATTTTTGAAAGAGGTAATGCCCAGTGTTGGCAAGGTGATGGGAAAACAGTAATTCTTATGTATTTGTATATGAGATTTTCCAGAGGTGAAATTGACAATATGAATTAAAACTTCAACATTATTCTGAGACCCCGGGACCTGGACTCACTTCTAGGCACATATCCCAGGTAAACAATTAACAGAACCACGAAGGGTCACGTGTGGGGTTGGGGGGTGCAGGGATCCATGGTGCTCGTTATAACCCCAAGAAAGGAGAAACAGGGTAAAGACCCAGGGAGAGGAACAGGTTCAATAAATTGTGGACCATGAAAGGCAACGGAGCACTAAGGCACCATTAAGAACCATGTTCTCAGCAACGAAGCATACACAGCAATAGTCACAATATATTAAATAATAAAAGTACGGGGCGCCTGGGTGCCTCAGTCGTTGGGCGTCTGCCTTCGGCTCGGGTCATGATCCCAGCGTCCTGGGATAGAGCCCCGTATGGGGCTCCCTGACTGGGGGGAGCCTACTTCTCCCTCTCCAGCTTCCCTGTGCTTGTATTCCCTCTCTTGCTATCTCTCTCTGTCATAAATAAACAAAATCTTTTTTTTTAAATAAACAAAATCTTTGAAAAAATAAATAAAATAGTCAAAGTAGGTTGCAAAATGTTAGATATGTTATCATCCCAATGTTGCAAAAGTGGTAGCGATGCCAAGATAGAAGACAGAAGGCGATACAGGGCTCACTTCCTTCTCTTGGGAATAGGAGGAATTTTTATTTTCTTCTTTATCCTTTTCTGAAGTTTTCAAAATTTCTGCTATGACACTGTGTGACATATATGCAAGTCACAATAATAATTATAATAAAACATTTAAAAGCTTCATAAGGGAAACAGTCCTGGTCTTGTTACCTGGTGCCCATCTGAACGGAGCAGCCCAGGGTTCAAAGAACGGAAGGCTTGATATGCGTTCTCCATGGAGTTCTCTCTCTCTTTATCTCTTTCTCTCCGTCTCTCCTTCCTGTCGGTCTCCGTCTCTTTCTTCCTTTCTCTCTCTCCCTCACTTCTCTCTCACTTTCTCTCTCCCTCTGTCATTCTCTCTCTGCCTCTATCTCTCCTCTCTCTGTCTCTCTCTGCTTCTCTCTTTGTCTCTGTCTCTCCTTCTCTCTGTCTCTGTCTCTCTCTCCCTCTCTCATCTTCTCTGTGTCTCTCTCCCTGCTACCAGTCATTTATCTCCCTCTGGCCATTCCCAAATGGCCCTGGTTTCCAGGTTCTTGGCTCAGAGGTAACATCTCCTTACTTAATGTCTGACTCCCTCTTTTTATATCAGATCGATTTTCCTTCTCAGGCTTCTGGCATCCTGGCTTCATTTCCTGAGAAAGTTGTTTCCGAGTCACAGACAGTGTCTTGCCTCGGTCCTTGGAGTCCCTGTGAGGGAGGGAGGAGTTGGAATGTTCTCTCCTCCTGGTCGTGCTCTGCTCCATCCTGAGGGGCCCACTCGGGCTCCTGATTCACGTTGATTGTTCTGGGCGTGAATGAACTAGGCTGCCTCATTATTGACAGAAACCTCGAGTTAGGATTGCCAGACTTCCCAAACAGAAATACACAATACCTAGTTAAATTTGATTTTTGATGAACAATACATAATTTTTAGTATAAGTAGATCTGAATCGTTTCATGGGATATACTTACCCTGAAAACTAGTCACTGTGTATGTGAAATTCAAATTTAACTGGGCAACCCCTATTTTACCCGATGACCGTACCCCACAAGTGCCTTCATGGGTCAAATGCCAAAATGACCTCCTGCTTTACCTTGGCCTAAGTCACTCTGTCTCCAGTGGGTTCTTTGTACTCCACCGTCCAGTGTTTGAGCAAACACAGTCGTCTCCTGATGGATCTATTTGGGTCCTGCCAATGGCTAGTCATCAACTGGCTGCTGGAAGATGAGAGCTTGGCCGCTCCTCTCGTAATCGAAAATGGAATAGCCACCAAGTTTCATAAGCAGAGAGAGAAAAATTAAGGAGCTGAAGAATTAGTGGAAGTGGTTGTTGTTTTTGTTTTTGTTTGTTTGTTTTTTTAAAGATTTCATTTTTTTATTTGACAGACAGAGATCATAAGTAGGCAGAGAGGCAGGCAGAGAGAGAGGAGGAAGCAGACTCCCCACCGAGCAGAGAGCCCGATGCGGGGCTCGATCCCAGGACCCTGGGATCATGACCTGAGCTGAAGGCAGAGGCTTAACCCACTGAGCCACCCAGGCACCCCATGGTCGTTGTTTAGGTAGGGAGAGTAGAACGCTGGCCCCATGGTTGAGCTTCTTTTCCTCTGCTAGGGTTAGTAGAGTCGATGCCTGTCACCTTGTCTCCTTCCTGGAGGGGTCTGTCGCTCTCCCTTGTGGACACACGCTGGACGGGGAAACACGGAGCGCATGCCAGAGGGGTGCACAGGACAGCCTCTTTCCAGGCATGCAGAGCCCCGTCTTTCAGCTCTTCCCTCCACTGAGTGGAAATGATGAAACTGGCAGGATAAACCTGGGAAGAATAAGGAAAGTATAAGCACGGGAAGAACCATGAGCATCCAAATCCAGCTGGCGTCACTTTTTCCAGTGATTTTAAAAATGATTAGAGAAGGGGCACTACTTGTTACAAATTGCTCTAGGATTGAAGCTGGCAAATGAAGCTTTTGTTTGCAGCAACCACCTCTACGGTCGTTCGTGCTCCTGACTTCGGTCAGAGCCAGGGCATTGCAGAAGCCCTGTGTGCAAGGCTGGGTTTGGCATCCTGGTGCCCGACACCCGGGGAAGGCATGGTGCCCAGCACCCCGCTGGGGACGTCGTTGGGTCCCTTCTACCGAGAGCAGCAGAGGCATGTGGTCCCGCCTCTCTCCTGGCATGAGTCATCTCTTCTCCGGGAAGGAGCCTGGCCCAGAGCTGTCCAGGGAGCAGACCATGTTTTATTACCTCTCCGGCTTCTGGTTGCCCGCCAGGAGCTGGAGCAGAAGTGCCAAAATGCTGTAAGAAATCAGATCACGGAGAGCGGCTGCTCACATGGCATTTCCAGCTGTTGGCTCTGCAGCAAAGCTCTTTGTAAATTTTGTAAGAAAACATGCTCTCAAGAGGTTTCCATTTCAAGTTGGCAGCCTTAAGTCAGGAGAGCTGGAGTCAAACTTTTTAAGGAATGTCTGAGCTTGGATCCTGCTCTGTGTTTAGCCTGGTCTCCAACTTTTGGGGCCTCGGATTTGGAAGCGCTGTGGCTGGCTGATAATGGGCGAGCTTGAACATGCCCGATGGGGGAGCAGGGTGTGAGGCGCCCATAATACCCTCTTTGGCTTCAAAGGGCACACCGCACGCCCAGGAGATGATTTATGGGGCCTGGTTAGGGAAGAGATTAGGGGCATCATTTAAACACAGCTCTGGTTTTCTTTCTTCTGGGAAAGTAGCCTCTTTTCATTCAGAAAAAGGTAGCAGGAGTTCTATTTAGCATATCCAATTTAAGTCATCTCTGGGCTCTTGAGCTCTTTTCCCCAAATCATTGTGCTGATCCTCTTCTCGCCCGACCATCCAGTTCGGACTTCTGGGCTGGTTGGCTACGCACCCAGCGGTAGCCGGGCTGCTCTCTAGTTAACACCCGATTTTTGCTCCTAATGTTTTTACAGGGACCACTGCTCCTCTTTCCTTTCATTTATCTCTCAGTCTTCTTGTTCTCCCGAGTTTTGCCGACGGCGGATTGACAGCGACTGGCCACACCCAGAATCAGGGGCAGCTGGCAGAGAAGGAAACTGAAAGAGAAATGTGGGGTCTCCTCGTTCCCCCCACCACTGAAATGGCCCTCCGGTTAGAAAGGTGGTGGATCCTGAGCTGTGTCATTTTTATGATTCCGCTCGTGGGAGGTTTGCACATTTTAAAAGCGTTCGGATTTAGGAAGCCCCAAACTTTGCTGTATTTAATACTTTTGTCCGGAGAGTGTCTTTATCCATAAAAGCAAATATTTTCCTCTGGACAGAGTCTGGGAATGATGAGATATTTCTGTACCGCAGTGTGGTATACTAGATTATAAACTTCCCAAACATTAAAATCAAGCACTTCTGGAGGGACATTAACTCTTTCAGGCCACTTAGATATCTCCCCAAGTGCCTGTCGTAAATCCGGGAAACTGCATCGTCACTGTTCTATTCCGGAATAATTTTGCTCCAGTGCATTTCTGCACCATACATAATTCTATTTTAGGGAGTAAAGATGTTAACTTATGTCAGGAGAGCCTGCTGATTGGTTCTGTCTCGCACGGTATTATTTTAAATCGATGGCCGCGGCTGCAAAATCAGATAATTTCTCAGAAGACTTGCATGGAAGCATATTCTATGGTTGTTTATGTTTGAGGTGAGAGCTTTCGATTCAAATCATTGTTCCAAAATAGATGAATGTCACGTGTGATATCAGTTAATGTACATCAGGCGTTTGGGGAAACTGAACCAAAGTGGAAAATCAAGCTCCCCCAAGAGTTGCTTCCAGTGGAAGCTTAATCTCTGGTAAGCAGGAGAAGCCAGCATGGGGGGGGGGGCAGGGAGAAATACCCGGGGACAGAGCAGATGGGTGCCTTCCCCCAGCCAGGAAGGCCCAAATGGAGCAGCGGACTCCAGAAGCCAGGCCGGGACAGACAGGCACTCGGAGGGAGGCTCACGAGGCAACGTTGGAGGGGTCGGACCAGTGAGTGCATCGAGGTTTGCAGAAAGCCCCAGACGGACAGACGGAGAGAAGGAGGTATAATCACATATTATTTCTCAGTCCTCAGACTCCACGAGAAATTGGAATTCTGAAACATGTCTTGGGAATTTGTAGATCAAAGCCTCTGGATTCCGCCTGGAAAGTTGCCCCAGAAAACTAGTTATTAGGGAAGAAACCGGCATAGATTGGCTAAGTAGATGACATAGCCAACAGCCAACAGCCAAAGGCAAATGTCTTCGGGACGCTCGCCTGACGTTGGCGAGACCCGGCTGTCCTCCCGATTGGTGTGCAACGTCCTTGGCACGACAGTGACCTGCGACGGTGCCCCGAAATGACTCAGTTTGTTTCCCAGAAATAAGAAGGGATAGACATTTGTTGGAACTCTTTCAACTCCAGGAGGGGAGGAGTTTCAAGTTCCAGGGAGGAAAAGACTGGAACATTTTGTCACATCTGTGTGGAAGTTGGCGGTCCAAATGAGCACGTCCCTTTTCCCTGGGCCTCACCGGGGAGCAAATCTCATTAGCTGCGTGTGTGGGACACGTGCGGTGCAAGGGGGACACACCTTTCAACAGGCACAAAACAGGGGAGCAATTAGGTGTGACTGAGACACAGCAGGTAACAGCCAGAGGACGAATCCGACGGCAACGAATTCCAGAGAGCGTGTGGCTTGACTCCGCGCTGCAAATAATGAGGAAACATCTTGTCGCAAGGACTGCCACCATGTTTTAGGCAGAGACTGACAGTTCCACAAAGGCCACCGGGAGGGGATGAGCCTTGGAAAATCTGAACCACGAATGTGGAGACTCCAATCAAATTGTCAAGCCTCGCAGCTGTAGACAGCGTGGGGGCGGCAAGAGGACCAGGAGTCTGGGTCGGGAGGTCCCCTGCTCTCTCCCCCTCTGCCCCTCCTTCCGGAAGCCCTCTCGGCTCTCAGGCGCTGGGGAAAAGCCAACAACAACACCCTTCCCTCTGACACCCCGCTGCAGAGCTAACCCTCTTTGTCCTTCTCTAACCCTCTTTGTCCTTCTCTTAGATGCGCTGATTTTTATGAGCAGAAAGTTATTTTTCCCACTATTTTCTTCAGGGCCTGGGAATTTCTCCCAAAGTTCATAGCTAATAAGTATAATACATTGATAAAGTGAGATCATGAGATTTGGGGCTAGCAAGAGTGATTATCTCTCCAAATTTTTGAGACGTACATAATATAAAAATTAAATATCAGTGCAATTAAAAGAATTCTTTTTTCAGCATTGGAATTACTGAAAAGAACACACATGTGGACATGGGGTTGGTCATGAATAATTCCTAGATTCCTGGGATCTCTGAAGCCCTTTCCCAATCTTAAATTAGAGCAAAGAATAGGTTGCCCACCACAGTCGTTAGAAATTCAGGGTGTTACTAACAGTAGATGCCAACTAACGGGCCGGTGGTGGGCTCTCTCTCTCCCCCTTGCAGAGACGGAGGATTACATCGTTACGTCACGGACATCTCTTGTAGGGTCAGGTGTTGCTTCCTTTGGAGACATCATTTCTCGGTCACTGGAGAACGGGACATTCTGGGAGGTGGAGGTGGAAGCGGGCTGACCCGGCCCGCTCCCCAGATCTCCGGGTTCCTCAGTAATTCACGTGTTCTTTGAATCAATTTAGGTCTCTGAAGCTTTGTCCCAATGTTGGAACTTTCCCTCCACCCTTGGCCCCCAGCCTCCCTGTGATTTAGTCACTTATTTATTTGGGCTTTGGGATTTTTATCCCATTCATGCCTGGAGAGGAGGTAACTCTACCCATTCAATTTTCCAAAGTGTGTTTCTTTGTTTGAGATCGTACCTCCTTCTCAGTTTTCCCATCTGCAAATGAGGATTCGAGAGCTCCCTCCTGAACCTCTAGAAGGTCTTTTGCATAAGCCAGGCATGTCCCACTGCCGACCTCCGCCACACTAAATAATCAGGCATATTCTTGTTAATACTGTTTATTGGGGCACCTGGGTGGTTCGGTCAGTTGAATGTCCAAGGTCTCGGGGTCCTGGGATGGAGCCCCACATCTGGGTCCGTGCTCAGCGGGGAGTCTGTTTAAAGATTCCTCTCCCTCTCCCTCTGCCCCTCCCTCTGCTTGCTCTCTCTCTCTCTCAAATAATTAAATAGATCTTTTAAAAAAATACTGCTTTATTACACAGGGCAACTGGTAATAGTACTAGCTCATTTAATTTTCTTTGTTGAGGTGCATGCTATATTAGTCTCTACCCACATTCACAGTGAGTGAACCAAAGTACCGAGGGGTCTCCGTGGTGACCGCTGACCTCGGGCTGCCCCACCGCCCAGCTGGCCCAGCTGTGGTAGGCAGAATGCTGGAGTCGGCAGAGCTTGGGCTGGACCAAGCTGGACTTGATTGGAATCCAGGGGCCGGACCAGTTCAGGCGAGTTATTTATTCAGTCTTGGCCTCCGTTTCCTCTATGAGCGGGAGTTAGCAAACGACCAAGGTCATCGGCCTCTCGGGCACGGAGCAGACCCACGCCTGGTGCTGGCTGCCCTCCTGGGAGGCCAGGCGGGGTCAAGTCTCCCCCACCTCCTTCTGACTCCTGAGCCAAAGCCTCCCTCCTCCTTGCTGCCCCTCCTTTGTCTCTCTCCTTCCAGCCCCACCATCGTTCCTCCTGACAACAGTATTTTGTGTCTGGTTACTCCGAACAGGAGCACCTTAAGATGGATTTTTACTAGTAGCTACTTTAGTCACTACTTTAAAAACTCACTTCTAAAATGGTAAAAGTAATTTATATGAACTATAGAACAGTTTGGAAAACCTGGAAAACAAAGTTGAAAAAATAACAGAATCTCACTACTTAGAAGTGAATTTTTGTATATTTGCTTCTGCTTATTTTTTTTTTAAGAATCTTTTTAGCTTAAAGAAAATAATATTTTTAACCTAGTTGTGATTGTACTAGAAGTTCAATGTCCGGATTTTTCTGTTCAATCAAAATTCTAACAGAAGTATTTCATCTTTTATATATTTTTTTATTCTTAAAATGTTTAAAAGATTTTACTTGTTTATTCGAGAGAGAGAGGGAGAGAGCGAGCCAACACATGCAGGAGGGGGAGGACTGAGTGAAAGGGAGAGGCAGGCTCTCTGCTGAGCAGGGAGCCAATGTGGGGCTCGATCCCAGGACCCTGGGATCACTATCCAAGCTGGAGGCAGGCACGTAGCTTAACAGACTGAGCCACCCGGGCACCCTATATTTCATCTTTTTAATTAAAAAAGTACTTAAAAACATACTTTGGTGAAACAATAATATTCTAATATATGAACAAACTTAAGTTTGGAGTTTAAAATACCACATTCATGTAAGGTTTACTTTTTTATTTTATAAAAAAAGTGTTATATCTAATCTTGGGAATGAAACTTTTCTGTGCGTTTTAGATTCTTTTTTGAGAATTCATTAGTAGTCCTGGTATGACTGGGTCATAGGTTATAAACAGTGTGAAGGCTCTGATTAACGAGGCCAAATTGCTTTCTGAAAGGGTTGTTCATTGCAATTATGTCCCAAGTTTGAGAATACATCCGACAGTGTTTCATATCTCCTATTTCAACTTACTTTTATTAGGGTAAAATTTACAACTAATAACACTTCGGCATTTTCAGTGTATATCCAATGAGTTTTGACAAATGCACGTAATCTCTCTATATATTCCTGTGTGTATACATACACGTAGAATCAAGATACAGAACATTTTCATCAGCCCACAATTTTTTTTTTTTTTTTTGGTGCTCCTTTCTGTTAATTCTTTCCCCTAAGCATGCTTGGCTCTAAATAACCACTTTTATGCTTTTATTATCTTTTTGGTCATGTGAGCTTTGCTTTTTCTGAAGTTTCATTTAAATGGAATCATAGGATATGTGTTATTTTTGTGCCTGACTTCTTTCACTGAGCTGGATACTGTCTTTATTAATGTCTATATCCCTAGTTATTTTGCTTTTTTCTGTGGAGTAGGATTCCCTTGTGTGGATCTAACCACAATTGGTTTATCATCCCTCTGTTAATGGATGTTTGAACATTGCCAGTTTTGGGCTATGATTTCCGAGTAAGTCAGTTCCCAACATTTATGTACAAGCCTTTTTGTGTGCCCATGTTTTTATTTCTCTTGGATAAATATTAAGGAGTGGGATTGCTTTAATTTAAATTTCTTTAATGATTGATAATGTTGGACATTTTTCATGGGTTTATATGCTTTTTGTTATCTTCTCTTGTGAAATGTCTGATCAAACCTTCTGTCTACCTTTTTTTTTTTTTTGAATAAACCTACTTGCCGTTTTATTTTTGGGGTGCAGGAATTCTTCAGCTAAATTCTTTATTGGATAATGTATTTTGAAAACCATTTCTCCTTTCTCCTATTCTATCACTAGCTTCTTAATTTTCTTATCAATGAACAAAGGTTTTTAATTTTTTATAAAATGTTATTGACATATAAAACATATACCATACAATTCACCCTTTAAAGTGTGTAATTTAGCAGTTTTGGTATATTCACACAGGTAAACAACCGTAACCACTGTCAATTTCAGAACATTTTCTTCACTTGAAACTCTGTACGCTTCAGCTATCATAATCCTATGCCCTCTGAGGCCCCTTTCCCTGCCCCACCTGCCCCACTCTCTGTATCAGTTTTCTTATTCTGGATGTTTCATATAAATAGAACCGTTGTAGTTGTGATCTTCTGTAAGCAGCTGCTGTGAATAGCATGACGATTTCCAGGTTTTTTGTATTGTAACATGGATCAGAACCCCATTCTTTTTTATGGTTTATGGTTGAGTAATAGTCCACTATACAGATGTACTACATTTTGCTTATTCATTCTTCAGTAGCTGGACTTTTGGTTTTTCTGAATAATTCCTATCTATATATTTTTAAAATCTTTACATTTATAATGTTACCATTTTACATTGCAAGTAGCAGTATATGAAGGTTATGACTTCTCCACCTTTTTGCCAACACTTAGCGTCTGACTTTTTGATCATAGCTCTCCTAGGGGGTGTGAAGTGATATCTCATTATGGCTTTTTTCTTTTATATTTATTTTCTTTTTACTGACCATGCACTGGCAATACTCGTAGTGATAATGCAGTCCAGAATAATGTTTTTAAATACTTTGTGCCTTATGGTCACAGGAAATTAGTTCTTAACATTAATTCATTATCATATAATGAATATTTTCTCCCATTACATGGTTTGTCTTTTCACTTTCTGAGTTCTACAGTTTAGGTCTAATGTTTTAGTCTTGATCCATTTTGAGTTAACTTTTGTATACGGTGTGAGGTAAGAGTCCAACTTTATCCTTTCGCCTGTGCCAGAAATCCAGGTGTCCCCGTACCATTTGTTGCAGACTATTCTTTGTCCATTGAATGATCTTGGCACCATTGCCAAAAGTAAGTTGACCATAAATGTATTTTATTTCTATTTTATTGATCTAAATGTTGATCCTTAAGGTAATATTGTGGAATCTCTATTTCTGTTGCTTGTGGTAAGTTTTGAAATTGTTCTCTTTGTTCTTTTTATTTTTATTTTATTGTTCTGTTTTTTAAAGATTTATTTATTTATTTGAGAGAGAGGGAGAGAGAGAGACAGAGAACTGAGGGAGGAGGAGAGGAAGAGAGAGAATCTCCGGCAGACTTCCCGCTGAGTGCTGAGCCCAACACAGGGCTCCATCCCAGGGACCCTGAGATCATGACCCGTGTTGAATCCAAGAGTCAGATCCTACTGGACTGAGCCACTCAGGTTCCCTACTTCCTCTTCTTTTTAAAGATTGTTTTAGTTATTCTGGGTTCCTTGCATTTCTAGATGAATTTTAGCTTCATCTTGTGGATTTTTACAAAGAACTCAGCTGTGATTTTGAGAGAGGTTTCCTTGAATCTTTAGATCAACCTGGAAAATATTGCCCTTAGGACAATAAGTTTTCTTTAAAATCTCTATTAAAGCTGTGTGGTTTCTGTGTGGGGTGTGTTCCACTGATTTAGAATAGAGGGAGCTTCCTCAACCTGATAAAGGTCACCTATAAAAAACCTACAACCTACAATCATTCTTAATGGAGAAAGACTGAGTGCTTTCCCCCCAAGATCAGAAACAAGAAAAGGATGTCCACTCTTCACACTTCTATTTAACATTGTACTAGAAGTTCTAGCCATGACAATTAGGCAAGAAAAAACAGTAAATGACGTCCAAGTTGGAAAGGAATAAATAAAACTATCTCTATTCACAGATGGTATGATCTTGTATATAAAAAATCCTAAAGAATCTACCAATGAATTATTAGAATTAATAAATGCAGCAAGGCTTTAGGATACAAGATCAATATACAAAAATCAATTGTATTTCTATATACTTACAATGAACAATCCTAAAATGAAATTCAGAAAACAATTTCTTTTAGGGTAGCATAAAAATAATCAGAAAAAAAATAACAGTAGAAGTATAAATCTTATATTATGAAAAGTGTAAAACTTTGTTGAAAGAGAAATTTTAATTTAGATGAAGTCCAGTTAATCTCAGTTGCTTATTATTCCTGTTTTTTCTTATTAAAAAAATATTTGCATACTGAAAGTCACAAACAGTTTTTTTTCTATTTTCCTGTAGAAGTTCTATAGGTTTACTCTTACGCATTGGTCTATGATCAATTTTGAGTTAATTTTTGCGTACATTGTAATACAAGGATTAAGTTCATTTCTCCCATGTGAATGCCCATCGAACTGCCTTGGTGACCTTTGTCAAAAATTCATTGATCACATGTGTGGAGGACAATTTCTGAACTCTAATCTGTTTGATTGATCTATGTCTATCCCTGCACCAAGACCACACTGTCTTATTTACGGTTGCTTTGGATTAAGCCTTGAAATCAGCAGTTTAAGTTCTTTACGTGTGATTCTTTTCTAATTGGTCATAGCTATTCTCAGTTGTTTACATTTCCATTTAATTCTTAGAAACAGCTTGTGTTTTCTGCAAAAAATCCTGCCGAGATTTTGATGGGAATTATATTATGGCCATAGATCAGTTTGGGGCAGCTGACTTACTCACTGTTTCGGCATCAGCATAATGCTGACCTCCCTGAAATGGTGACCGCTGTCCTATTTCCAGAGTAGTGTGTGCGGAATCGGTCTTATTCCTTCTTTTAATAGTCAGCCAAGTTCACGAATAAAGATAGCTGGCTCTCTAAGTTTTTGTTTTTTTTCGTGAAGAGGTTTTTAACTAGAAATTCAGGTTCCCTATTTCTTCTTGAGTGAACATTGCAAGTTTGTGTCTTTCAATAAATTTGTCCATTTCATCTTAAGTTGTCAAATGTGTTGACAAATTTCACAATATTGTGCTATTATTCTCTTGATTGCATTATAATATATAGCAATGTCACTGCTCATTCCTGACACTGGTACTTTCTTTCCTCTCCCTGTCTTTTTTTTGGTCAGTCTGGCTAGAGATTTATCAATTTTATGGTTCTTCTCAAAGAGCCAACTTTTGGTTCTGTGTATTTTCTTCGCGTCCCACTCCTTCCTCTCTCCCTGTTTTCTGTCTCACTAGTTTATCTTCTGACCTTTATTCTTTCTCTTCTTTCTTTTCTTCTGTGTATTTTGGTTTTAATTTGTTCTCCTTTTTATAATTCCTTAAGGTGGAGGGAGGCTGAAGTCATTGATTTGAGACATTTCTCCATTTCTAGTATAGGCTTTTAATGCTATAAATTTCTCCCTAAACACTACCTTAGCAGCATTCTGGCAAATTTTGGTATGTTAGATCTTTATTTTCTCTCAATTCAGAAGAATTTTAATTTCCCTTTTGATTTCTTGTGTTATTCATGCAACATCAACAAGTGTGTTATTTCATTTCCAAATATTTTGTGACTTTACAGATATATTTCTGGTATTGATTTCTAATTTAGTTCCACTGTGGTCTAAGAAAATCCTATGATTTGATTCTAATACAAGTCTTGGTTGGTGTCACAGAATATGAACTATCTTGTTAAATATTCCTTGTCCATGTGAAAAGAATTTATAAACTCCTGTTATGGGGGGGGGGGCTTTCAATGCATGTTCATAAGGTCAAGCACGTTGATTTTGTGGTCCTGTCTTCTAGAGCTTTATTAATTCTTTGTTCTACCAGTTATTTAGAGAGGGGTATGTAAACCCCTCACTATATGTGAGAATTTGTTTATTGCTCCTTAAAGTTCTATCATTTTTTTTTTAAAGATTTTATTTATTTATTTGACAGACAGAGATCACAAATAGGCAGAGAGGCAGGCAGAGAGAGAGGGGGAAGCAGGCTCCCCGCTGAGGAGAGAGCCCAGTGCAGGGCTTGATCCCAGCGCCCTGAGATCATGACCTGAGCTGAAGGCAGAGGCTTTAACCCACTGAGCCACCCAGGCGCCCCCAAGTTCTATCAGTTTTTGCTTTATGTATTTTAAAGCTCTGTTACTGGATGCGTAAATGTTAATCATTGTAATTTCCTCCTAATGAATGAACTCTTCATCCTTTATGACCTTCATACATGGTAGTATCGTTTGAAGTCCACCTGGTCCGATTTCAATATGGCCATTCCAGCTTCCATTTCTTAGTGCCAGCCCCATAAGTATAGATGCAGCTATGGTCCCATTATTTTACTTTTAACCAATTCGTGTTCTATTTTTTTTTTTTTAAGGATTCTTATTCATTTATTTGACAGAGAGAGACCACAAGCAGGCAGAGAGGCAGGCAGAGAGAGAGGAAGGGAAGCAGGCTCCCTGCTGAGCAGAGAGCCTGACTTGGGGCTCAATCCCAGGACCCTGGGATCATGACCCGAGCCGAAGGCAGAGGCCCAACCCACTGAGCCACCCAGGTGCCCAATTCGTGTTCTATTTAAGGTAGGTTTTTTGATGGCGGAATCTGGCTGGGCCTTTTCTTCTTTCTTTAAACATTGTCTGACACTCCTGCCTTTTCCATGAGATGTTTAGAAGATTTAAATTTAACGTTGTTATCGACACGGTTAGGTTAAAATAGATGGTCTTGCCATATGTTTTCTTTTTGTCCTACCTGTTCTCTTTACTTTTTTCATTCTGGATTTATTAAATATTTTTATGATTGTATTTCATTTGTTTAGTAGATGTATTAGAACACTTTGCATATTTTAGTGATTGTTTTAATGTGTCTGTTTAACTTACCACGACCCACCGTCAAGTGATGCACACTTTCACAGACAGCGCAAGAATCTTACAATACTATACGCACAATTATCCTTCCCCAGCCTGTGTGCCTCTGCCCACTGTTCAGTTTCGTATGTTACAAACGCCAGCTTACGTTGTCATTATTGCTGTTGACGCAATCAATCATCTTTTAAAGAATTTTACGTGATATGAACAAAGACGGCCTCTGTTTACCCATGAAGTTACTTATTTCAGATGTTTTTGATTCCTTTTTGTGGACTGTTATCTCCATCTACTATCATTTTCCTTCTTTCTGCCTGACTTTGCTGAACATTTATTTTAATGCAGGTCTATTGGCAATAAATTTCTACATCTTTTGTTTGTCATAAAAAGTCTTTATTTTGGGGCACCTGCTTGGTTCAGTGGGTTGAGCATCTGCCTTTGGCTCAGTTCATGATCCCAGAGTCTTGGGATGGAGCCCCTTGTCAGGCTCTCTGCTCAGCGGGGAGCCTGCTTCCTCCTCTCTCTCTCTGCCTGCCTCTCTGCCTACTTGTGATCTCTGTCTGTCAAATAAATAAAATCTTTTAAAAATTCTTTATTTTTACCCTTATTAAAAATATTTTGCTTAGTATGAAATTATAGATTAACTGTTTTTTTTAAAGAAGTACTTTAAAGTGCTCGAGCCACTCTATCCTCACTTGCATTGTTTCCAATGACATCTGCATTGGCACCTTATCTCTGATTATATGTATCTAATATGGTTTTTAAAAAACATATTCCCTTTAGAACTGTTTTTGACGTAATTTGATTATGGCACGACTTAATGTGGTTTTATTCACATTTCCTGTGCTTGAAGTATATTGAACTTCTTGGGTCTGTAGCTTTATAATTTTCATCAGATCGGAATAGTTCTTCAAATGGTTTTCCATCTTCTGTTCTCTGTCGTTCCTTCGGAGGCTCCAATTATATGTGTCATATCACTTGAATTTGTCCCCGAGCTCACGGATGTTCTGTTTATTTTTAATATCCTTCCCTCTCCCTCCCCATTCTATTTAACTTTGGATAATTTCTATGGCTATGTCAAGTTCATTAATCTTTTCTTCTGCATTATTTAATCTGTTATTAACTCCATCCAGCTCATCTTACACATTGTAATTTGCATCTGGAATTAGGTATTTTTTTATCTTTATTTTTTAAAAGATTCTATTTATTTTATTTGACACACAGAGAGAGATCACAAGTAGGCAGAGAAGCAGGCAGGGAGGAGGAAGCAGACTCCCTGCTGAGCAGAGAGCCCGATGGGGGCTTGATTCCAAGACCCTGGGATCGTGACCTGAGCCGAAGGCAGAGGCTTTAACCCACTGA
This sequence comes from Enhydra lutris kenyoni, assembly GCF_002288905.1. Classification (NCBI taxonomy): domain Eukaryota; kingdom Metazoa; phylum Chordata; class Mammalia; order Carnivora; family Mustelidae; genus Enhydra; species Enhydra lutris. The sequence goes on from NW_019154096.1 coordinate 76,903,847, forward strand.
GCTACCCAGGCGCCCCGGAATTGGGTATTTTAAAAAATGTTTTATGTCTCTACTTGACTTTTTGAACATGGGAAATACAGTTACAATATGTGTTTTAGCAACTCAATCTGTTGATTCTGACATCAGTGTTCTGGGTTAGTTTGCATTTCATGGGTTTTATCCCCATTATGGGTTGTATTTTCCTTCTTTACATACATGGTAATTTTTAAATGTGTGGCCAGAGATTGTGAATTTTATCCAGGTGGAGCAGAATACTTCTGTGTTTCTACAAAAATTATTGAACATTTTTCTGGGATGGGGTTAATTTACTTAAAAGCATTTTTATCCTTTCATGACCTGTTGTTAAACTCTTTTAGGCAAACCAAAGTAGCATTTAGTGTGGATCTCATTGTGCCCCATGACAGGGGCAAGATTTCATAATACATCCTATGAGCCCCCCCAAAATTTATATTTTGTCTTTTTTTCCCCTTTTTTTCTTGAGCAAAATTTCTTGTCATAATATTCTATTCCTTTAATCTATTGAATTTTATTCACTAGTACTCAAAAATTATTAACATTTGTCCTTACAAGTATTTTATAAATTCGTAATTTTTAAAAATTTTACTTTAATTTCACTTTCTAATATCCTAAAAATGAGACAAAAAAATAAAAAAAAACAAGTGGTCACTGTTTGCCTATCATCTTTGATTTAGCATTTAATACTTATATGCTTGTTATCATGTATCTTCTCAAACTAAATAATTTTGCTTCCTTTAGAGAATGAAATAGAAAGTTAAGATTTCTTTATGGCATGTTCATTATTTCAAGTCTCCTAAGTCAAAGATGACTTTGAATTCAAATGGCTTGCTGGGTATTTTAACTTTTTATGCACACCAAGAAAAAAAAATTGAAGAATAGTCTGTTTTCTTTAGTAGACCATTTCATTCTGTCTAGGGACTATGAATTAAAATTTTTAGAAAATTTTTAAAAAATACACTTGCTCACGTCAGGTCTCTGTGGACATCACATTTATTTGGAAATGCTGGGTTGAATTTAATTATCACTTATTTTGAAAGTGAGGGGATCGTAACTGCTTACTAACATGTTTAAGGGAACTCAGCTAGCTGTTTCTATATTGGTCATTTGACCTAATTAAGATGACTGTGAGAACGGGTGATAGAAATTGCTCTTATTGTATGTGAAATGGTCCCAGAGCACTGATCAAGATTTTGTTGACTCTTAGGTAATCTGTCACTATCACATTAAGAAAAATATGTGATGTCATAAATATCACCTAGTAAGAGGTATGGAAATCAGTCCAACTCAGTAAAGTCTGGAGATTTTTATTTTGCTTTCATTATTTGCAAACAATGTCAACAAGCATTTTCCATATTCTTTCCTCAATGCCCAAAGTATTTTTATTAGTGAGTTGTAACAAAAAGTTACTGTAGATTAAGAAAACAATTCATTTTTCTGAGCTTTGAAAAAAACAAAACAAAACACAAAACACTGGAAGAGTTGTGGGTTTTGCAGATTATGCTGTACCATACTGTATGGGGAATTTCCATAACCTTACAAAGAGCTTTTCTAAGAAATACTAGAAAAGTTTATGAATACTTCAGTTGCATTTAGACTTCAGGAAGGTAAGCATGAGAAATGGGAGAGACCCTTCCTCGCCCATCCAAACTCTTGACTTCCATAAAATAAAAACAGACTTAGTTCCTTAAATAATGGCACAAGCATGCAGACCTTAATCTCACTTTCTATTTAGAAACTCCTAAATTTACTACAGAGAATACATGTTCAATAAAAAAGAAAAGCATCTCTTTTTTTCTTTAGAGAGAGAGAGTGAATTGGGAAGAAGGGGCAGAGGGAGAGAGAGAAAATCTTAAGCAGACTCCCCAGTGAGGACGCAGCACAACGCAGGGCTCGATCTCATGACCCTGAGATTATGACCTAAGCCCGTCAAGAGGCGACACTCTTCACTGACTGAGCCACCCAGGCCCCCAGGAAAAGCATTTCTACATACAATTGGAACATAGAATGGTTTGGTTGTTAACAATTTCAAGAGTTAATAATATTCTCTAGTTCGTGGTTAAGGCCACATTCCCAAACTGGTTTCCACACAGAGATGTGAGTAAAGGTACACTTGACCGAAGATGTTTGTGAGGAGAACAGATTTAGAAATTGAGAAATTTTCCCCTTTACCATTAGCCTATGAAAGACACTAGGAACTCCTCCGGTCTAATCTGCATTTGCCACGCATATTTGACCTCAAAATACTTTCCCGGAGGAAAAGATGATAAACCCTACCGTTCTTTCGTGGCCTGTAAGACCGTGAGGAATCTTGTTCTCTGACCTATAATAACTGGATCTCCTACCTGTTTCCTCGACCCGCTCTGACTTCAGCCAGTGGCCCCTGGCAGTTCCCCATCGAAAACACCCTGTGTGTCCCACCTCGGAGCCCTTGCATAGCCACAGTCTGTTTCTTCTGCCTGGACCGCTCTTCCCTCAGACGGTCCCTGGCTTGTCACCTGGTTCCTTCAGGTGTCTCATCAAGGTCCATCTGGTTAGAAATGTTGTCCCCGATCACCCTGCATAAAATCGTAAGTCCCGAATCCTTTTGCCCTACCCCTGCCCTTCTGTCCACCTGTTGAAATGATACACATTTGCCTTAATTTGTCATTGATGGTCTCCTCCACCGAGAAGGTCAGTCAGCTCCGGGAGGGAAGGGGTTTCGTCCGTATTGTTTCCCGATGAATCGGCGGTGCCCGTGTAGAGCCTGGGGCACAGAGGTGCTCAGTTACCATCTTGCGGTACGTGAGTGAGTGAGTAATGGATTTTGCTCCGGCACCGTGTGTGTATGTGAAGGCAGTAAGAATCATAACAGTGACAATCATAACGACGATGGTAATAACTAGGTAACACTTACTAAATGCCACCGTGTGCCGGGGAGGGCTCAGCTGGGAAGCAGCTGAAAGGGAAGCAGGCCAGACCCGGCAGAGCGTTGATACTCTCCAGAGTTTCAGCTTCAGTCTCCTGGCGGTGAGGAGTTACCAGCTTCCCGTGAGGAAGGAGGAGAGCGGCATTTTGCAAGGATGAATCTGGGATAAGAGGATTGAGTGAGGGGTGCCTGGGTGGCTCAGTCATTGAGTGTCTGCCTTCGGCTCAGGTGATGATCTCAGGATCCTGGGATCAAGTCCCGCATTGGGCTCCCTGCTCCGGGGGAAGCTTGATTCTCCCTCTTCCACTCCCCCTGCTTGTGTTCCTGCTCTGGCTAACTCTCTCTGTCAAATAAATAAAAATCTTTAAAAAATTTTTAAAAAAGAGGATTGAATGAGGGAGAGGCTGGAGGGTTCCCTTAAAGTCACATTGACTGTCATTAATTTTTATCCAAACTAGGGCGGTAGGAGGAGAAAATATTCCCATCTGCTCGGCGTTTGGAAGCGAGAGTAATGTGATCATGGAATGATGAGGGCGGAGTGAGGGGGGAGGAGGATGGATCTAGGACCATTTCTGGGGCTTTTGGCACACTGGGAAAGGTCACAACTTTGCCCAAGGACACGCTGCATTTTGGGGGTGCACTGTCATCCCTGGGTGGACTGAGGCTAGCGGTGGGACTTCAGCTCAGATGTTCCGGCTTGACGGTCCTTCTCACAGGTTGGCAGTTGAAGATGAAGGGCTGGATGCATTCCATCCGGAGGCCGGAAAACACAGGATGGGGAAGCCCCGTGGAGCAGGGAGGAGGTCCTGGTTCGTGCGGCAAGGGCTGTAAGCTGGAGCAGAAAAGGAGGGGAAAGACGGCACTGGATCTGGTACTGAGAACGCTGGGGATGGGGTGAGGAGAGAAAAGTTTCAGAAGAGCATGAAGGTGTAACCACAGCTGTGGTGGTTTTAGGAATGGGGCTTCTCAGAGCACGCATTCTTTTCAGTAAGCTTTTAGCCCATGGCGATTCTTTCCCCAGTATCCCATGACCTCTTGAGGCGAGGGCTTGACTTCCTGCAGCTCTACCCTCCACACCAAGCCAAGCATCAAGTCTGACAGATGCTACGTTCTCCATGAGTGTTTGTAGAACACATGCGCTCACGAACTGGGAAGAGGTTGGAGGCAAGGGAGCCATGGGTAGAAGAAACCGACTTCGAAGGTTATAGACTTTGGCTCCTTGTGCTTCTCTTCAGGGAAGGAAGGGAGTCCGGACAGCTGCTAGAGCGAACCTCTGGTCCGGGACCACTTTTTGATGTGGGGGAGATGTGGGCATATGGATGGGCTAACATGAAACAGAAACCAGTGGGGAGGAGAGGCTGATGGTACAGGGGAGAGACAGGATGATGGGATGATCTCAGAGAAGACAGAAGGAGGTGTGCCCAGATCACTGCATGACAGGGTGTGGCAATGGAGAGTGGGGTGGGGGGGACCACAGCTGTTTGTTACTTCTATTCCAATGGCTAATAATTGCAAGATATTAGGTTCAGAATATCCCTGGCATGGCATCTCTTTTATTTCCCCGCTTCTGAGATGGCCCCTTGCAGGGGCTGGTGATCAGGGTTGGGACCAGAGATTAGGGAATGCCTGGGCCTATCCACGCACCAGAGCAGACAGGACAACCTCCTCTGTGTCCATGGAGAAGCGTGGCATTGCACATACTCAAGGAGGTTTTACCTCGCCTGGCCGGGCCCCTCCCCTTTGGGCTTTAGTTTGTTCCAATTCTTCCCGGATCCCGTCATCGGGAGAATGATAGGGCAGCTCTGCACATTGGGAAATTCGTCTGTGTCTTCCAAATCCATTTTTCCTTTCCATATTGCTTCCTTCTGCTTGCTTTGTTCCCCGCAGCTTACGCATAGATGTCTTTGCGCGGTGCTGAACTCAACCCGCGGTGAGCTTCGTGCTGCATCTACTCCTATCATCTGCTTGTAGCCTGTGACAGGGGGAAATGTTTGCTTTGTAAATGAGATCTGCGTGCAGTTCCGAAGGCAGAGGACACAAGCGTCAGGAGCTCGGGAAGTGTGGTGTGCTGGGAAGGGAGGGCTTTTCCTTTCTCTGGGTATCAAGAGTAAAAGGCCTGGTGTGTATGTTCAAAACAGCCTGAGATGTGGCATATGAGTGTTGGCTCATAGGACAACTTTTAAATCGGAGGAATCTACTGGTTCCATCACTGAAGATTGCTGCTTCTAGAACTCTGCTCGCCCACGCAGTGATTTTCTACCGGGTTCCCACTCCAGGCCACAGGCACCCACTAAGCTTTGAGATTACCAAGAGGGTGGTCCAGAGGAGGACACAGACTCCACGGTGATGGTGGCACCAGTGAGGACCCGCCGTGGGGAGGGGGCTATGCCGGCACGCGCCATTCGGCAGTGAATCTCTCTGTGGAGACCCTGATTCGATTCCACTTGGGAAGGTGAGTTTTGAGATGTGGTCCCCTGGCTTCTAGTGAATTAGGTCTGACTTTAGCTCATTTCACCTAACTCACAGTGGTTTTATGGGAATTAATTAGGTAAAGGGCTCCTTAGGGGGAGGACCAATCCAAAAACAGGTTCTTTGCTTTCTCTTAAATTATTCGAAGAACAGGTGTCAGAATGGTCAGTTTATCACTTCTAACCTCCTAAGGTCAAAGACCCGCTGAAACAATTTCTTCATTAAAAAATATCAAAACACATTTCCAGATCATCCAGATTTTCAGGGCATTTTATTGTGATGGCCCTTTACCTCTTTCCACTGGGGCTGATGAGTAAATGATGAACAGGGTAGTTAAGCACATCTCCCCTGCTACAATCTTCAGAAAACAGTTTATAAGGCAATTAACTAGCGAGCCACTGATTTCAGCCAGGAAGTCCATATTCCCCAGGAAGGCTCATTGTTCTGGAAAGTCTGTTAAGCCTGAGACTTGCCCATGAAGGAGGGGAGAGACAGTCTTTGTTTCCTTTCTTAATATTCAGTTTACAAACTCCTGAGGACCTCTCAAGTCCAGGGCTGTCCAGGCACAGGGGCCCTGGGGTGCATAGGCGCCACGCCCCATCCTAATGACCCTTGTCACATAGCAAGATGCTCAGAACAGGAATCAGGCAAAGGAAGCTTTTTGCTGGGAGTGAATACCTGATATTCAGAAATGAAGTAGAGAGATACCCAAGCGACTTTGAGCCGGAGGAGGTGATGGGCAAGCTGGAGCCTGGAAGATAAGGAAGTGCTAGCTTCCAGGAGACAGAGTCCGTGTGGGGAGCTGAGGCCGTGCACGTGCCTGGGGTGTGGACTCTGAAGAGGTGAAGCCATAAGGAGAGGCAAGTCGGGGGAAGGTGGGGGCTGGGCAGTGCATCTGGGTTTAGAAAACCTCGTGGAGGAGTCTGGTCTTCCATCAGAATCATGGAAGATGGTTTTTAGTTCGGTGCTTTGCATGAGAACTGGTCTGTAATGGAGTGGAGAGAGCTGACCTGGCCGGCAGGAGACCAAGATAAGTTGGGACCATGGCTCTGGTGACAGACGGTGGAACTCTAACCTGAGAAGGGGCAGACGGAACAGAGACAGAACATCTGACCTGATGGCAGAACTGACGGCCAGGTCTTGGTGGCTGGCAGGTTCTTTTGCTGGGACGAGAGGATAGAAACCAGAGCAGGTCCCAGAGAGGTAGTGCTGTTTTCCTTAGGACTTGTCTGATTTAGGGAGCTTGTGAGATCACCCAGCACAGGGTGGATACTGTTGTGAGTTCAGCTGTTTCTCCCAAAGCGATAGGTGCAAATTCTAACCCTGGCTCTTGTGAATATGACCTTCCTTGAAAACAGGGTCTTTGTAGGTGCAATCTAGCTAAGGTGATATTGTCCTGGGCTGGAGGGACCCAGATCTAGTGACTGGTGGCTTTATAAGAGAAAGGGAAGGGAGACCTGCATACAGACCCGGGGAGAACACGACAGGATCACAGCTGCGGGGACTGGAGCCACATCAAGGACAGGAGCTAAGCTGGGAGGAAGCAGCCTCACCAACACGTTGATTTCTGACTTCTGGCCTCCGGAACTGTGAGACAAGTTTCTACTGTTTTCAGCAACCAAACTGGTAGCCCCAGGACACTGATACAGTTGAAGAGATGGAATTTGAGAGACAGGTCTGAGCTACAGAAGCAGGTGTCTGAGCATCAGCCAGCAGGAGGGCTGGTGAAACCCTAGGGACGTGGGAGCAGGCTGTGCAGGGAGAGGAGCGTGAGAACCTCCAAGGCACCAGGCAAGGATCACCCTCTCCCTCTGGGGGAGGGGACCTCCTGACGCCCCAGGCGATGTCTGTGATTATCTAAGCCTGGAGGTGCTGCCCTAAGATAGCCCTTTCTAGAATTTACTGTGTGCTCAGATCACCAGGGAATCCTGCTAAAATGCAGACTCGGACTTGGTGTGTCTGGGGAAGGGGGTGAACTCTGCATTTCCTAGAGCTCCTTGCTGGTGCCTGGGACACACTTGGAGAGGCAAGGCCTCCAACAGTTAGTCTGGTGTTGAGAAGAATCTAGGGAAGTGTCACTAGGAGGGTCCTATCTTGAAGCCAGAGGAGAAGTCACAGCAGGAAGGTGGCCTTGCTGTCAGAGCCAATGCCATGGGGGGAGTGGGAGTGAGAGCCAAGTTGTGTGTGCTGGCCGGTGCAACAGGCCCAGCATCCATGGTCAGAGAGGAGGGAGTGGCCTGGAACAAGTGTGAGCCGGAGGGCAGGGTCGGTCCGGACGGGCAGGCTGAGTGCTGCCACGGGTTGCAGAGGGGCACGCTGTGCAGTGTCACGAGTGGCCAGAGGCGCGTGCGGAAGAAGCCCCCCGGCTGCAGGATGTCTAGGCTGCCTCGGAGCGGGAGGAGCAGGCGGCATCTCAGCGTCGGAGGTGGAGGGCAGGTGGGGGCAAGGAGGAGCTGGCTTCCCCAGACCCACACCCCTGGAAGGGAGCACCCACAGGCCTGGAGGGGAGGGAGGTGCCTGCAGAATTCGGGGACAGATGTGGCCACTGAGGAGATGAACTTCTGGTCGTCCGCGGACGACCTGCGAGCTGCGCTTCCGGGGCAACAGGTGGATGTCAGGGAAAGATAAAGGGAGACAGAAGCCCCGGGGAGCACGGGCACGGGCCAGCGTGCTGAACCCCACCCCGTTCTCTTCACTTTGCTCCCGTGTGCCGGAGCGGAGGGCTGGGTTCAGGCCCCCAGCCCCGAGGCTGACCCCTGACATAGAGTTCAGGGGAAGAGGATCCAGTCTGCCACAGCCGCCGCTCCCCCCAGCCCTCCGCCCCCCTGTGCCTTCTGGCCCCCCACACCCGCCGATGTGGCACAGCTGCCGCCCTGGTTTGGGTGCACGACGGGGGCAGGGGGCGGGGTGCGGGTCCGGGCCTGGGCTCATAGCCGGCGCTCCGGGAAGGTCGGGTGGAGGGGGTGGAAACACAGCTGGGCTGGGGGGCGGTGTGGAGACAGAATCGCTCAGGCACCCATGCAGGGAGGGGTTCGTGTTAGCAGCGCAGTCAGCTTGGCCACGTCTCAAAGATTCCACTCCGGGCCGGGCCGGGCCTCCCTCTCCGCGGGAATGAACTGACCGACGGGAGGCGTTGGAGACAATCCCGGCCAGTGGGTTTCAGCCACTGAATATAGTGACTGTGCCTCCCAGGACCCTCCAGACTCCCCGCGCTGCCAAGACTGCAGCCGCCTGATGGGAGGAAAGGTAGTGGGCCGCGCTGGTGCCGCCGGGCCTTGCCATGACCATGACCGTGCTGGGCCGAGGTGGGCGGCGGGCCTCGGGCACAGAGAGCTCCGGCCTGTGGTGTGGACCTCGACAGAAATGGCCTGGCTCCCAAACACATGGTTTATGGCCGAAACGGAAAGGCTCCCGAGCGCCATCAATGACACTCTCACTGCTTATAAAGACATGTGGGTTCTTTTCCAGAAAAAAATAAGTCTGCTTGCCGCCATCTCCCCACCAAGCCATAAATGATTCAAATGTCAGGCTCTCGGTGCCTTATGCTGTGAGGGCGTATTAACTTATCAAAGGAGCCGACGCCTTCCCCGCTGCCTGCCTGCCCCCACAACTCCATATTTATGTTTGAAATCTCAGGATATGTTACCTGCGCTCCCACCTCCCCTTCCTCCAGGGGAGATTTATGGCCCAGGCAGCTGGCAGAAGAGGGACAAAGAAGTAAATATAGTAATATGACAGATTTATTCTGATGTGTTTTATGTGCCTGTGGTCTTGCGTGCTTTATGTGTTTCTCCGCATCTTGCTTCTGTCGTTCTTCCCACTTTCACCCCTTTCGGAGAGCAAGTTCAGTACCTTCTTGGGTGGGAGGATCTGGGGAAGGAAGGTGGGAACCAGGCCTTCTCCAAGCTTATTTGGTTAATCGTGACACTCTTTTTTTTTTTTTTTTTAGACCTGCGATTTGATCATTTCTGTCATAGTCATACCTGGCTCCTGGCAACATTTTTGTAGGAGAAATGAGTCATGTCCTGCTTTCCGTTTTCAGTCATTGTTGTCTGTAAGGTGGCAGGAGCCATCATTCGTGGCCTTGATCAGTCTCCTTCCTGTGTGCTGTTCTCCTCTCTCTCTCCCGAGTCCCTTTCTGGAAGGGGTATGCGGATCCTCTTCGAGGCAGGGGCCAAACTACACACACAAGATTCGGTGTGTGTGTCCCTGGAACAAGGCCATGGGCTGGGAGGCATCCGAGGTTCACCCAGACAGCCAGGCGGGGACAGGTGAGGGATGGGCACGAGTCTGCTGGAGGGAAGGGTCTCCGATGTGAAAGGATGTTCTCTGCATCCAGAGGGCCACTTAGCCCGGTTGAAATTCCTTGCCAGAGTGGCCATCAGAGGAAGGGGTGGGAAGTGCCCAGGCCGAGAACTGCTTTGGTGGCCCAGAAGCTGTCTGCCATGTCCCGCGAGAGACAGTGTCGCGTGCAGCCCTCGTGGAAAATCGTGGAGCGGAAGATAAGTGGGAGCCAGTGGGTCTCAAAATGGTGAGTGACAAAGTGCATCACCGGAGACGCACTTTGGGTGCCCCAGACAACCCAGCTGATGGGTGCTCATAGAGGCCGCAGCAACGCTGCAGAATCACTAAGCATCAAAATCCCAGGAGAGCCCCAGGACTTTTGTTACCTTAAGCAAAAGAGGCTTAAGGAAAATAAAAACAAAAACAGAAACAAAACAAAAAACAAAATCTTTGAGGGCATCTCTGAAAATGACTAGAAAGGTGCTGGGACTATGTGGGCTTTTCCTCCCCAGGGGAAGTATTGTATAGCACTTCCTGCTTGGCGATAATACGTGGGTGAACCCCCAACTTGTAAAACTCTGGGGTTGATGAGGCTGGAGGGCTTGCGTTACCGAGAGTCTCAGAGGATGGGTGCCCGGCCTTGCTGCGCACGACAGCACAGGGCTGGCCCCAACCCCACGCAAAGCCTGACCCCATCACAGAGGCTGAGCCATGTCGTCGAGCCATAGCCACCAATGGGCCCAGATGGGGGTGACAACCAGTGAGTGATTTGTCCCTTCTACCCAGCAGGTGAAGGCTCATTCCCAGCTTCACAGAATTGCAGGAGACGCCAGCAATGCTAAAAACATACACGGACGGACAGGTTGTTCCTATGGGTGTCATTATGTGAAATGAAAAAAAATATTAAGGGGGCTTTTATGTTGTAACAAATGAGGCACTGTGCGCTGGACGGCCCGGAGTGGAGGCAGGAGATGAGTCTGGAGGGGCAGCGTGAACCCTCGACGTGCGAGGATGGGAGAGCAGCACTCTGCCGCGACCTTCGCCTCGCCATCCATCCCGCCTTCATGATGATTGCTAGTCCCTCAGCTTGAATATTCGATATTTTCAACTCATTAAAGGAAGAGAATTAAAAAAAAAATGGATTGCCCCCGGATTTTCTACAAATGGCCACTCGGAAGACTATCGGGGCCCCTTTGCCATTCGCTGCTTGATCACTTTCCCGAGGATAACGAATGAGCGTTTGGGGTGTTTCATCTGCTCCAACAATTTCCCAGTTTCTCATGGATCAGTGGTGACAGGAAACCCCAGGTAAGGATGACGGAAGGAAAATGAAAAGACTTAATTTTGAAAAGCTTCTAAACGCCTCAAGCCTTGTCTTCCACATCTTTCAGTGACTGAGCGCTTGGAAACGTGCACGCCTCTGGCTCAAATGTGATGATTAAAAAAGAAAATTAAATATTCTGTTTATACCGGGGAGGGGGATACCTGCTTAAACCGTTCTGCTTGATGGGGAGCCGTGAGCTAAGGATGCTGGATCTCTGGGCTCCCCGCGGCAGTGTGGGGCGCTGGAGAGGGAAGGGCCCCACACAGGTGCACAGTGTCCTTCCTGACACCAAGGTCACAAGGCACATGGTCCTCCTGGTCAGTGGAAGTCGTGGCATAAGCAGCTTTCGCTCCCAGTCCCCCATCAGGGGTCCGGTGGACCCCTTTGGAAATTCCCACAGTAGCTCCCCCTGCTCTCCTGGGTCAGATGTCCCACTCCCCCACTACTTCTGGAAGTTTGCCATCATGGTTGCAATTTGGAAGAAAAAACCCCAGCAAGGTAAAAAGTGATCATTGTCAGGTACCTTCAAGGAAGAATTATGTTGCCTTTTTCTCAGAACCACAACTAGTCATTCTAAATTCTCACAGACGGTACGTTATAAATGCTGTGCAGCAGATCCTGGTCTTGGTCTCCAGTTCCTCCTCGCTCAGAAGCTGGTGAAAACCCGGAACGAGGGTGAGAACATTCTCTTCCTCTCAGGTTCACTTCGTGCGCGGGTTCCTCCTTCATGGCTTTGTGGCTGAACGGGTCCCACATGGAGGAGTTTGCTTTAGGATGTTTACTTCTTGCTCCAAGCCATTTGTCACTATCCACGGTCAAGATTTTACTCATATCCCTGTTTCAAGGGAAACTTTGCTTCTCTCTCTTAGGCTCTATGAAATGCTCGATGGTGCCTCTAACCAACCCATCAAGGCCACACGATGGGATATCATTTGAACAAATGCTCATGAAAGAAGAAGGGATGTGGAGCCGTCTCCCACCCTGGGCTGCTCTGATTTCCACGCCATGTTGTATCCTTTCTCCGGGACCAAGCGTCTCTGTGAGCTTTAGCGACGGCAGGTTACCTAGAACCCTTTCTGAGAGGAGCTACTCATACAGAAATTTGTTGTGGTTTTTGTTGTTGTGTGTCTGTGTGTGTGTGTTTAAATTTTCAAAGTTCTGGTGACCTTCTATCCAAAAAGTGATTAAAAGAAAAATAAATGGGTCATTGGAAATGAAATTCCTAACCTTGAAGAAAGTGGGAAGAGTTCTAATACTTCCAATGCGAAGGATTTTTTTTCTAGTGTAGTTTTTCATAGGTCTCCTGTGGATGGATTTAATGTTGATTCCCACCTTATCTCTTATGGGGAGGGCGCTGTGTGCTCGGGGCCGGGTAGGGTGCGATGTGGAGAGGGATCTGGTGAGGGGTTTCGAGAAGTGTCAGCTCTGTGCTCTTACTGCTCGTGTATTACTTGGTGATGGTTTTATTTTTGAACATTCTCACATTTTAAGAAAAAAATTCCACCAATTTTTCTATTGTGCGAAGGTTTTTCTCTTTCAAGCATGGAAATGATTTAAATAGAGGCATCAAGATAGAACTTGGCACATTTCATAGAGGAGATCTGAGGATAAGCATTATTTTGGGCCTCTTGATGAAGTGAGAGTTAACATGTGGTCTCCTCTTCTTGGATTTATGAGACCCACAAACTGGAGTGGTCTATCATTTCATGGTCTGAAGTAGAACAATCTAGAAGAAACGTAAGTGCAGCTGTGGCTGGATGAGTGTGTACAAGCAGAGCGGCCCAGATCCTGGAGCTTTGGGCTTGTTTCCGACGTCCGTCTGCAGGTGAAACTCGGGGAGTGTAGACAGGGGGCTCTTCCGTGTTGGCCAAGGTTGGCGAGACTTTGGAGACGCGATGGTGGCACGGATGCTCTCGGACCGAGCCTGGCTTGGTGCTCACGGGCTGACCATGAAGCTTCATGACGGTGCCCATGAGGCACGTGCCTCAGAACCTCCAGCCCCTGCCTGTTCTCCCTCCCTGGGGGTGTTTGCCACCTGCTGCTTCCTACGGCTGCCAATGGGGGCCAACTCAGCCTTCCCCCATTTCTCAGGAACTTTGCTTAGAAAGTATCTATTGACCTCCTCCTCTTGTAATAGCAAACACTTCCAGAGCGGCTGTTTGCTGGAAGCAAACACTTCCAGAGTGTCGGACACTGTTCCAGGACTCCAGGAGTATGAGCCGTTCGAGGGCGCACAGCACCTGTGTGGGGAGCAGGGGTGTGAGGGGGCCCAGGGCAAGGATGTGATGGTGTCTTCACTTGGGGGGGGCAGGATCCATGAAGCGGTCACCCCGGGAGGGTGCTGGGATGGAGAATGACAATGGGGTCCAGCAGGGACGGGGACAGCAACCTACCCACTAGAAATGAGTAGCCCCCCGAAAGAAGGCCAGAATCTATGATTCATGCCAAAACCACCCGAAAGGTGCCGGATAAACACTGTATTGGGAGACAAAGCCTCGACATCAGGACTTAATGATGATCATTTCCTGTTAGAAAATTTCACGGTGAGGCTCCCTCTATTTCTTTTTGTTAATCACCTCTGGCACCTTCGTTCACCAGAACCTTCACGGGAAGAACATAAGGGATCCCCAGCATGGCACGCTGTCTGCGCCGGTGGGGGTGGGCACTGCAGGGAGAGGACCACCTGCAGAAAAGACGCTGAGTCCATGAGGAGCCCTTCTAGCCTGAAACACTGACCTGCAGCCCTGTTTGGGGCACAGGGAGAAGGATGTTTCCTGAGGGCTAGTGAGAGGGAGGGTGGTGGCAAGGTCATTCCTGGTCTTGAAGATTTTTAAGGGCTGTGAATTCTTTTCCATTACAAAGCAGGTCCTCAAAAACATCCAGGCAAGAGAGGGACAGGATCTGCTGTCTGCTCTGAGCAGGGTTGCCGGGTAAATGCAGGACGCCCAGTAAAATGGGATATTCCGATGAGGAGGAAACTAATTTTTAGTTTAAGATATGCCATATATTTCATGGGACGTAATCTCCCTCCACTCCAACACCACTTTGCTGAGCTAGAATTCACATAACCTGCCATCCACTCATGTCACCTGGGGACTTCATTGTGTTTGGAAAAGTCACACTTGTGCAGCCATCACCACAGTCAATTTGAGAAAATATTCTTTGCCTAAGAAATCCCAAAGGAACATGTACCCTTAGCCAACATTTGTCCATCTTCCCAGCCCTGCTGACCCAAATCTAGCCCAGAGCAACCACTAATCTTCTCTCTTTCTCTATAGATTTCTGTAGTCTGGACTTCCACATACTATGTGGTCTTTTGTAACTGGCTTTTTCTGCTCAGTGTAGCATTTTCAAGATTCAGTCATGTTACATGCATGTGTGTCTCTGAGTAATATCCCATTGTATGGATGTACCACGTCACGTGTATTCACTCATCTGTTGGTAGACATTTGCATTGTTTCCAATGTTTGTCTATGATGGATAATGCTGCTACAAACGTTTATATATGAGTGTTTGTATGGAACGTGTCGGTGTTTGTCTTGGGTTTACACCTAGGAGGGAAATTCATGGGCGGTATGTGCGTGAGACATACTTATACTAAAAAATATTCACGATCTATCTGAAATTCTAATGTAACAGAACATCCTGAGTTTTTATTTGCTGAATCTAGCCAACTGAGCTGTAGAAAGGTCCTTTTGGTTGCAGAGTGGAGCGTGATGCAGAGGCTGGCCCCGAGTAACAGTGGGGGCTCAGCTGGGGACCGTTTCAAAAAGACAGCGTGCCATGCTGGTGGCTTGGACTCCTGCTGGCTCCACAGACACATAGAGAAGGGGTAGATGTGAGAGAGACCTATGGGCCTCAGACAGGTCATGTGTTAGGGGGTTGGGAAGGGAAGAAGCAGGCTGGAGGGACAGCGCCGTTGGAGGGCAGAACCATCAGAGAGATGTTAAGTCTGGTAGGACATGGCTGGGGTGGGGCACTGTGGCCGAGTCTCCTGCATGCCCCTTACCTACTGGTTCACCACCAATAGAAGACTCTTCACTCTGCTCTGCTGCCATTTCCTGTGGCATCAGCTTCTCCCACCGGTCCCGCTCTTCCTGGGCAGTCCCCACACCTGGTGCTGGTGGCAAGGCTCCTTCCTTCCACTTGACCCTGGTGCCGTGCCTCGTTCATGCGCAGCTGTGCTTTTTTCTCTGGACATGGGGGTGAGGGATGGAGAGCGAGTATCACGTATTGGTACGATCTGCAGGATTTAAGATTTGAGAAAGAAAGCAAATAGATGAAAAAGAAAGTGTTTAGACTTTGTGGACAAGCAACTTCTCACCTGAGTGTCCTTGGGGAGGAGAATACACAACATATTGGTGAACTTGGGCTCAAGGCAAGAACGGGAAGACTCTGATCAGAGTCCTGGAGACTGGGGGACCTACCAGTTCTGTTTTTAAATTTTGAAATGATACTAAGAGGGAATCCCAGAAATTACAGCTCGGGGGTGACGGCCTTGGACTCTACGACATAGCAGCCTTTCCCGTCTGCGAATCAGAGGGGCTAAAAGCACTCGAGGTCTGTCATCCTGACAGCAGGGTTGGTCAGGGGACTTCACCTTCTCCCTGTGTCAGCGTCTGGTTTAAAACCAAAAAAGAAAACCAAGCTACTTGCCTTCCAACTTCACTCTTCCAGGGGTAGGATTGTGTTTTCATGGCTTCTACTCCCAAAAAAAGGAAGCTGGGGTTTTATCGTGGGTTGTTCTGTGTCCCAAAGTCTGGACCCCAGGAACCACTGGGATGGGGACAAGCCCATCCTAGAAACCTGTTGAAGAGAACCATCTCCACATGAACACTGAAGGACCCTCATGACTAGCTCCGTAAGGCTGCTTGGGTTTTCTAGAGTATATCTTGGTTTTCCTTGTCCCTGGTTGAATTATGACCTTCTTGGGTCAGGTCTGTATGATCAGGTGGAGTATGTTCTACCTAGCAGATAAGAACACCCATATGGGGGGCACCTGGGTGGCTCAGTAGGTTAAGCCTCTGCCTTCGGCCAGGGTTATGATCTCAGGGTCCTGGGATCGAGCCCCACATCGGGCTCTCTGCTCAGAAAGAAGCCCGCTTCCCCCTCTCTCTCTGCCTGCTTCTCTGCCTGCCTCTCTGCCTACTTGTGATCTCTCTCTCTGTCAAATAAATATTAAAAAAAAAAAAAAAAAGAACACCCATATGGGAAGCAGGTAAAACCCCACGTCCCAAGAGTTGAAATGGACTCCACGGGGCCCTTAGTGAATGTGTCTTCGCTTGGTTACCCTCTTCCCATTTCATTTCTTCTGACCCAGTTCAGCTCAAAGAGTTTAGCTGGGAAAGCCTAGATGTCGAGAGAAAAAGACCTAAGAGGGGCCAGAAGCACTGCTGAACCACTGGAAGGGACTGAGGTTGGACACTGTGGTCGGCTGTTCCACTCCCAGCTCTGAACTTGAGCCCCAAACCTCTGTGCCCAGGGCCGCAAAGACTCTTCTTCAAGGTCAAGGAACTGCTTGTTACTCAGCCTATGGCTGCTGCCTCTCCCCCAGCTTCTCAACACAGGGAGTGTCCAGCATGGGGATGGGCATGGGCCCATGATGCCGGAAAGGGAACGTGGATCTTCCCGAAGGCCGGCTGCCTCCTTGCCTCACGTCAGGATGGAGACTGCAGGGAGAGGTGCAGTTGGTTTCACTATACATAGGGCCGACTTCCCCGTGATCCCTTATAGCAGCTCTATGAGTGACCTTTGGAAGCACAGGCATATCTCCCCTGGTCCATCCCCCTGGAGCCACCCCCAGGTCATCTGGGGGGCCAGGCCAGCAGATGCCACAGGCATCTGCAGAATACCGTCTGCCGCGTGACCTGTTGGATGAGCGGTCCCCATCTTGGGGGCTGCCATTTGAATGTATCCTTCCCACAGTGCCTCCCCCCACCCCCTCGCTGCCCCCGCCAACCATAAGTCCCTTGGGGAGGTAAAGAGGGGGAGGACCCTCTGCCATCACGTAGGGAGGAGAACCAGGAATCCCGAGGGCTTGGCGGTCATCTCCCCATATAGCTTTGCTTTTATATTTCTGAGCATAATTATTTCTAAAATGAGCCTTGAAACTCTTTCTGATTTTTCCTTCCTCTGCTAGTGATTTATTAATGGATGCACCCGCAGTCCCTACCTCAGAGGAGTTTTTTATCTGCCAGTTGTAAATATAAGGTATGCAAATCCAGCCAGCCATTCTCCCGATATCTGCAATCCAATTGAAGTGGTCACATAATAAATTAAACACACATTTGTGCTAGCAAGTGTCAGCCTTCACAGAGCCTCATGTAACCACATCGTGGCCTTCTAGGGCCCCTTACAGGTGTCTGGATAGGAGGAGCGCTCAGCAGCCAATCAGCAGAATATAGAGCTTTGCTGCTCTCCTGTAAAACTCCCCAGGCAGGGGCGCCTGGGTGGCTCAGTGGGTTAAGCCGCTGCCTTCGGCTCAGGTCATGATCTCAGAGTCCTGGGATCGAGCCCCGCATCGGGCTCTCTGCTCTCTAGGGGAGCCTGCTTCCTCCTCTCTCTCTGCCTGCCTCTCTGCCTGCTTGTGATCTCTCTGTCAAATAAATAAATAAAATCTTTAAAAAAAAAAAAAAAAAACTCCCCAGGCAAATGGCTCATCCTGCAGATGACAGGCGTGGGCAGAAACAGCAGCTTGTGAGTCTGACTTCTAGAAATATACCGGTCCTTTCATTTGCCTCCTTGCTTCCCAACCTCTGCCTTCCTTTCTCCTGATGTTGGCCACAGAAGAAGGCAAAGAGTCTTAATAGAGAGCAGTAATTTTTACCTTGTTACAAAATGGATTTAACCTGGCCTGGTTGTCTTTTTGAAATAAGTCCATGGCGCAGCAGGCACGGTGAAAAGTTTATACTTCGGGGAGCTGGGAGGGAAGCTGGAAGCTGTGAAAGGGCAAGTTACTAAAATAGATAGTGCTGTTGGCTGGGTTTCAGCCACTGGGCTGGGAGCAGAATCCGGGAGCCAGTTACAGCAACTCGGGCCACCTGTTTGCGGCGGGGGGGTGGTGTATGGCCAGGTGGGGCAGGCTGAGGGTTGAGAAATCTGCCCTTTAGGCTCATCTTTACCTCTTCTGTCACCAGGGGAACAGAGCTGATGTTGAGCCAGATAAAACACTATTTCTATGCTGGGATAATTACAAAATAATTACAGAAATTATAACTTCTGGACAATTGGGAACTGGGTTAGCCTGCACACCCACATACTTCTGATCAATGCATGTGCAGATCTGGCGGGGGGGAGGAATGTGTGCTAAAATGATCTCCAGATCATACACATGCTGCTCAAAATGTTTGCCTGAACACCAATTGGTGGAGTGGAGTTGGTGCCTCAGATCCTGTGGGTAGAGGTAGACCCACCAAACTGGAGCAACAGTCAAGGAGGGTGAGGGTCCTGGGGGTAACCTTGCTGGCAGCTACTCACTTAAAGGAGAGCAGTGGAAGGAAAGAGCAAAATTCTGAATGAGCCAGATGTTTTGTTTGCTTTAAAAATATTCTTCCATTGAAGCCATTTGATACAAGTTAGACACAGGAGATTCTTTAAGGTTTCCATTTGTAAGAGAGAAGGTATTTGCTACTTAGGAAGGAGGTGAATTTGACAATGAGACTGTGTGTTAACTCCAAGACAGTAAAATAAAATATTTGCAAGGCAATCATGCGGTAAGCTTTAAAAATATCTGTGTGAAATATTCACATGATTAAAAGGCACTTAGCAAACCCAAAACTAGCAGAAGGAAGGAAATCATAAAAATTAGAGCAGAGAGAAATGAAATAGAGAATAGAAACACGATAGAGAGAATTAATGAGATAGAATTTAAGTCCTTGAAAAGATTGACAAAATTAACAAACGTTTAGCTAGATAGACTGGAAAAAAGAGAAGACTCAAGTTATTAGAGTCAGAAATGAAAATGGTGTATAACTACCTATTCTAAAGAAATACAGAGGGTTAGAGGAGCGTACTGTGAACAAGTGCACACCAAAGATTGGACAAACTAGATGAAACAGACAAATTCCTAGAAACACAAAACCTACCAAGACCAAATCACAAAGAAATAGAAACTCTGAACAGACCTACAACTCATAGGGAGATTGAATCAGAAACCAAAAGTCTCCCATGGGAGAAAGACCCTAGATCTAATGATTTCACTGGTAAATTTTATCAAACATTTAAAGAAGAGCTAATACCAATTCTTCTGAAAACCTTCCCAAACTTTGGAGAGGAGAGAACACTTCCTAACTTATTGTATGAGGCCAACATTATTCTGATACCAGAGCCAGACCAAGTCACTACCAGAAATAAAATGTTGATGCCAAAATTCTTGACAAAATACTCACAAATCAAATCCAGCAGCATATTAAAAGGATTATACGCCATGACCAAATGGGATTTACTTCTGGAATGCAAGGATGATTCAACATGCAGAAATCAGTCAGTGTGATATACCACATCCACAGAATGAAGGAAAAAAAAACCTCACATGGTATTTCAATTGAGGCAGAATAAGCATGTGACAAAATCCAATATTTTCATGATGAAACATTCAAACTAGGAACAAAAGCAAATAACGTTAACATGATAAACACCACATAAGAAAAACCCACAGCAAACATCATAGTCAGTGATGCAAGACCAGGAAGGGAGAGAAGGCATGGAATGGGGCAAGAACCCTCACCCCTGCTTCCAAACACACTGAAAATCAGCCAAAGATGAGGGTAAAGGTTAGGTGTAAAAATATTACCGCCCCCCCCCCCGAAAGTACTAGAAGAGACTATAGGAGCACAATTTATACAATATACTAACCATTACATTGTATACAAAATTATTTTATACATTATATACAAAATGTGTACAATTTATACAATCTGGGGGGCGGGCAAACTTTCTATGTAAGATACCAAAGGTAGATGTCCCAAAAGGCACCACTGTAGGCTTGACTAAATATCAAACATCCCCCCACACATCGTCTCAAACACCGTATATGAAGCTGAACAGCAAGTGGGAACTTGGGGGGACCTGAGCTACCTGTAGAATAAGTAGAAGCTTCAGTACCTAACATATGTTTTATTAAAAAGTAAACAAATTCATGAGAAAAATAAAAAGATGCTCATAGAAAAATAGGTGGTAAACAGGTCATAAAGAAAATGAAAACCACGAATGGACCGTGCAGGAGAAAAAATATTTTACTTCTACTGTGCTAAGTCATATTATGGCAAGCTTTGTCATCTTTAAAATGAATACAAGTAGTGTGTGTGTGTGTGTGTGTGTGTGTGTGTGTATGTGAGAGAGAGAAAGAGAGAGAGAGAGAGAGAGAGAGAGAAACTAGAAATTGCTAGTCTCGAAGACCTGGAAGAAATGCTAATGAATACAGCATGTCTGGGGGATGACTTTGACAATATGTCCCAAACACCTTAAAAATGGATATACCCTTGACCCTGCAATTGCCCGTGTGATGGCAGGTGAAGGGTTGACTCTGGGAGCGTCACCAAGACCACCGTGGAGCGGCTCACAGGTGTTTGTTGCGATGCTTGACAATGAAGCATTGGAAACAACTTTGTCGTTCATGTCAAAGCAAACATTGTATTGCCAAAAATCAGCGATTCTCAATCTGTGTTCCTGGCAACTCTTGGAGGCGGGGTTCCCTGGGGAACCCCTTCGAGGCTGGCAGGAGAGAAGCTGTGGGAACTATCTTCCTGATTTTTTTTTTTTTAAACCAATGTGAAGACTTAGTTTGAACAAAACTTGCCTCACTGTAAGAAGGTTTAAATCCACTGTGGTTGAGCGATGTTTAGGCACTTGGGAAGTCATCCCAGAGGCAGTTCTGTTTTAAAGGCCATTTATGGGATGGTGCCAGGGCACGACTCGCTGCTGTGTCTGTAAGCACGCACGCACACAGCAGAGGTCCAGGGCTGGTAGCTTTGCACCCGCTCCTCTGACCAGGACCACTTCTCCAGGGCTCCCCCCTCTGTGCTCTGGCACTTCTGGTTCCCCCAGCCCTGCTCAGTGCACGCCCGCCCCCCGCCCCCCCCCACTGCTGGATGCCCCGTGCTGTGGGGGTAAAAGCTCGTCTCCCAGGCAGGCTGCTCGAGTTCCACTTCCCATTTGTGTGACTTGACAAGCTCCTCCGTGCCTGAGTTTACTCCTCAGTGTGAGGAGTAAGTGGGTGTAAACTCATTCGGCCTTGGATATTAACTGTATGTGTGTGTACTGCTCATTGTGTGTGTGTATACTCAGTAAGGTACACTTATAAGTGTATATTTATACTTACCCATTTATAATGCTCATTATATACATATTTATATATATTCCTTTAATCCCACATATAGGATTAAATATATACATATATAAAACTAATACATATACATTTATTTTTATATATGACACAAAATAGCCATGATTAAATATATATATTACATATAGGAATCATAGATATTTCTGTGCATATATTAAAATGTGTTAATTTATATGTATATGTAGGTGTTTGTGCAATGAATGAAGTGTCTTAATAGACTTATCTCTTGGTAGAGGGACTTTACAAAATCTTTGATGGACGCTCTGAACCCTACGCCACAGACCCTGGTGCATCGTAAGCACTCCAGGTCTTGTTAGCTATTACTGTGACTGTCTCTTTACTTTTTACCTCAGACCCTATCCTACTCCAGCAGCATATTCCTTTCTCTCTCAGAATAAAAGGCAACACCTCACACAGCCCTGGCCCTGCTGCCTCTTGGACAGACCTCACCTTCTACCACTTTCCCCTTTGGCTCACTGTGCTCTGGACCCTCTGGCTTGGAATCATCCTCGACAACCTGGTGTGTTCTACCACAGGCCCTTTGCATGTGATGTTTCTGCTGAATCTTGCTTATCGCCTTAACCCCTTGCTCAGTATCACTTTATCAGAGATACCTTCCCCAGACCACCAGTTTTAGAGTGCTGCCCTGTCTCTCTCTGTATGCTATTTGTAAGAGCATTTGGAGTGGATTGCCTTATGGCTTGGTGTTCATGCCCTGCTGAGTTCCCACACTGAAATGCAAGTTCCATGAGCCCCATCATGATGCTTTGGTGTCCAACATGTAAAAAGTGTGTTGAGTATATAGAGGAGACTCAGCAGGGATTTATATAGTGAATGTGATGGGTCAACATTGCTTATCTCTGGGTATGATCTGTTCTTTTCATTCATTTGGTTTGTATATATTGTACTTATTTTTAACAGTATACATCAAACAATGATAGTTATCTGTAAAAATCAGTCGAAGAATGAGGACAATCTGAGAGCTGGTAGGAGTCATGTGAACATAGTGCTTTTTAAAATTTCAGAGACAGTTATCCTCAGGAATCTACCTAATCATAGGTGTGGGCTACCAAGCATGTCCTTTTTTTATTTTTTCTTTAAAGAGAGAGCATATGCATGCATAAGCAGGGAGAGGGGCAAAAGGAGAGGGAGAGAATCTCAAGCAGACACCCCCTTGAGTTTGGAGCCTGACATGGGGCTCGATCCCATGACCCTGAGATCATGACCTGAGCCGAAACCAAGAGTCGGACACTCAACCAACTGCACCATCCAGGTGCCCCATATGTGTGTCTTCTTTTGAGGCTGTTTCTGCCCCCTTAGATGGACATGTCCTTACAGATCATGTTTTTTTCTCTATGTAGTTAAATAACGGGATTCTCTCTTCCTTTCCACACACAAACTCTCACTTTAAGTTAACAAAGAAAGACAGGGAATATACTAAACCTATTTTCGCGTTGTCTAGTTTTGTGCACCGACGCACGGGTGCTGTGCACAGAATGGGAGCAAGGTTAGTAGGAAAGGAGGAAGACAGGGAGGAAGATCCCCTTCAAGAGGGAGAGGAATTGCACTTGCCCAGAGCTCAGTTAATTTCGGAAAATGTTAGAAATTCTTAGCAAGATCTGCTGTGTGAATTTCTGGGCCCTTGTTATATAATTATCAAGAATTTCAAGACGGACAGGAGAGCAGGCTTTTCTAAGTTGGGGGATCCTGCACAATGTCCCAGATGGCTGGTGGGTTTCATCCATTCCCCAGCTGATAGTGAAGATGGGACACATGAACCTGGCATCCTGAGGCTTTCAGAATGTTCCAAGGAAAGGAATTGCCTCTGATAGTTGGATGGAATCCATTCACTATTTTGACCTGTGGAAGGGGAGGGGGAAGAATATCACTTGCTGGAGAAACGGCCGTCCTGGCTGGTGACAAGATGGAGGTGGTGTTGGTCAGGGCCTGACCGCTGGTCAAGGCCCAGGGCACAGCTGCGGGGGCGACAGCTGGTCAAGGCGCAGGGCACAGCTGCGGGGGCGTGGCCTGTGATCCCTGCCACACCCACTCGGGATGGAAGGAGTGTTGGGTGTCTGCCCATCAATCCAAATGTCGGGGAACATCGGGAAAGCGGTGTCAGCCCATCTGCGTGGCGGGATTCACAGCTGGTGGAAGAGTTAAAAAGGGAGTCAAAGAAACTCATGGAAAAATCATATGGAGCGGACCTTGCCTTCAACACATCTGCGATCCTAGCACGTCCTTCCATCTCTCAGGAGTTTGGCTACACTATTGTTTGACTCTCCCTCTCCCTCCACCTCCCGTTTTCATCTGTTCTCTTTAACTCCTTCGTTTGCTTCTCCTGGTTTAATTGCGTGGTGTCTGTCATGGGTGGAATCTCATTAATAGGGCGCATTCTTCGGTTCTTATTTAGCAAAAGATGACCCACGACCTGCTCTCGGCGTGCGGCTCCGCCGAGCTGGCTTCTGTTCCAGACGACTTGCTGAGCTAGCGGTCTTGGCTGGGCTCGTGAGCAGTCCTCCCGAGCTCCGTATGCATGCGGACGCTAATTAACGAGGAGGACCCTCCACCAGCTCTCACGGGGTGACATCAAAGTTTCCGTGCTTCTCTCCAAGGACTGGCTCTTTCAAAGGCCTCTTTCATTCCTTCTTTCCCTCTGCCTTCTCGAGACATTTTTTTCTTCCTCTCACCTGGCTCCCTAATCCAGTCACCTCCTAGCTACATAGTGGCCAAGGCTTCCATCTGTCACCAAGTCATCACCTCAACCCTTAGACACCAGGGCATCTGTATAAAGTGACCGCTTTAGTGCCAGGCCCGAAGATGCACCTGTGAGGAGCAGTCCCTGCTCTTGAGGTTGTGGTGTGGTTCCTATTATCATTAGGCAGATGCAATTCACCCACGGAACACCTAGGAATGCTCCTTTTCCTTTTTTTCTGGATTTGTGAAAAGAAGTCTGACCACAATGAGATCTGGCTTCACACACGTTATAACGGTGACTATATAAAAACAAAGCAAAATAAAACAAAAACAAGAAGTGTTGGTGAGGATGTAGATAAATTGGAACCTTTTTGTCCTGTAAACCCTTTTGTGGGGATGTAAATTGGTTCAGTTGCTTGGAAAATGGTATGGTGGCTCCTCAAAAAATTAAAAAAAACACAATTGCTATATGATGGAGCAATTCCATTCCTGGGCATATAGCTGGAAGAACTGAACGCAGGGGTGAACAGGTATTAGTGCAGCTATGTGCACTGCGGCGTTATTCATAAGAGTCGAAAGACAGAACCAACTTCAGTGTCCATCGATGGATGGATGAATAAACATAATGAGGCTGTGCAGATACAATGGAATATTATTCAGCTTTAAAAAGGAAGGAAATCAGGGGCACCTGTGTGGCTCAGGGGGTTAAAGCCTCTGCCTTCGGCTCAGGGTATGATCTCAGGGTCCTGGGATCGAGCCCCGCATCGGGCTTTCTGCTCAACGGGGAGCCTGCTTCCTCCTCCTTCTCTGCCTGCCTCTCTGCCTACTTGTGTTCTCTCACTCTCTGTCGGATAAATAAATAAAATCTTTTTTTTTTTAAAAAAGGAAGGAAACTCTAAAAAATGCTACAACATAGATAGAAATTGAGGATATTATGCTCAGTAAAATAAGCCACTCACAAAAGGACAAATTATATAGTTCTACCTACATGAGGTTCCTGGAGTCGTCAAACTCATAAGGACAGAGAGAAGAATGGTGGCTGCGGAGGGCTGGAGGGTGGGGCGTGGGGACAGGGAGTCATCGTTTGACAGGTATATGAGGTTTTGGTTTTGCAGAATGAAGAGTCTTAGGAATGGATGTGGAGCGGATTGTACAACAATGTACTTCATGCCACTGAACTGGACACTGAAACGTGGTTAAGATGGCAAATTTTATGGTATTATATTTTACCACAATTAAAAAAAAAAAGAAGCCTGAATGCCTAGACACAATTCTCGTAAGAGACATCTTATTTTTAATTATTTTTTATTTTTTAAAGATCTTATTTATTTGAGAGAGAGAGAGAGAGAACGGGAGGAGGAGCAGAGGGACAGAGCAAGCAGACTCTGTGCTGAGTGCAGAGCCCGATGTGGGACTTGATCCCAGGTCCCTGAGATCACGATCTGAGCCACAATCAAGAGTCAGCGGCTTAACCAACTGGGCGACCCAGGCACCTGCCTAAGAAATACTCCAGACGAATATAAATTTGGATGAATTCCCCAATGGCAGGCGCTCCCGCATTCTGATGAAACTCGGACCCTCATGCCGGTGCCTCTCAGCTATTAATACATCATCTCAGATGGTCTGTTCATGTCCAACAGACCACCGAGGGTATCTTGGGGAGGGTCAGGGGATGTCTGCATTTGTCAGGACAAAGTGTCCCTAGTTCCTGCCCAGGGAGGTGCCAGGTGCGGGCCGGTGGCCTCCCAGCCGCGCAGGGAGGCCTCCTGGCAGCTGAGCTGCCCCCCTCCCCCCGCCCCCCAGGAGTGCAGGCGGCCAGGGACATTCATCTTCATTCTGGCACCTGCTGTGATGTGCCCAGCCAGCCCCGCACTCGGTCAGCTCCGGTCGGGAATCCAACCTGGTTCCGTTTTCAATTTTGGAAGCATTGTTGCGGATTAAAAACTGGTCAAATGATGGGAAAGAGTCAGAGCAAACAGCTGCTCTGTACCCACCATCCTGCCAAGGCCTAAATGAGCCTTCAGGAAGCTTGAGAGTGATGAGGGTCTGTCTCCCAGCAGGAGTGATGCGCAGCTCCGGGAACCGCAGCGTGTCGGGCGGGCTTGGGCGGCTCTGGGGAGGGGCTGCCCTCACCGAGCGGTGACTCCTGTCGCCCACGGGTGCATGTGGACACCAGAGTGGTCTGGGATCGGATCAGACTTTAAGGACTGTAAAAATGAAGACATGACCAATTTCACTCTTCCTAATTAGGTGGCTAATCTGCTTAGCTCCCTAGAAAGAACTACCCAAGGACGCAAAACACAAAACAGTCAGTCATTTTCTGTTGCGTGTGTGTGGGTACGTGTTCTTCCCCTCGTGTCCGCCTCTTCCCTGTGGAAACCATCTTCGTGTGAACAGCTTGAAGAGCCACAGAACTCTCTGGTATGTGAGTCAAGCGTGGAACTTCAAGATGGTCTTTTTCTGATCTGCTGTGGGGAGAGGGCCAACTGACAGTCCAAAAAATGTGGAAAACCAAAAATGCCTTGTTCTGGGTTGTCAAACGCGGGTCAGCCGCAGAGCAGAAGCTCCAGACTGTGCTTCTCTGCTGCAGAGGAAACACCCAAGAGCACCACAGCCTCAGCTGGGCCTCCGAGGAGGCTGGTGTGCCGCAAAAGTCGCCTTCTCAAGCATCCTCAAGGGACGTTCTGGAAAACCCCATCTTACCTAGACTGTGTCGAGTTCAATGCGAGTCTCTTGACTGGGGAACCGTTTGCTTACTTGGGTGTTACAACCAGAGAAAGGAGCCCAGCTTCCAAGGATAGAGTATCTGAAGGGTCCCTTTGGTGCCCGGCTCCCTCCAAGGAGGGCTTCTGTGGGTGGGGTGGGTGTGGTGTGGAAGGAGTCCCAGGAGGGAGAACCAGCTGAGGGAAGAGGGAGAGACACCAGGGTTTGGGGCAGCAGGTGGAGATAGCAGCCATTGGCGTCTGTAATCATCGATGACAAGTGGTTTTGGGTATGGAGATCCAGACGGAATGTTCAGCTACTCACCTTCCTTTATTTGTCATTCAAGGAGAAGTTAATGGTAATGTTTCTCTTCTCTCACGCAGAAATGTTCATGTCGGTGTTCTTTATGCTCCTGTTGGAGTTCCTCAGACTCCTTATTTGTACATCTAGGCACGGTAGCATATATGTTTTGTAGACTGTGTTTACTATGGTTTCTTAATATGAAACAATGATCAAAACTAATTGTTATGACCCTAAGATAGGAGTCATCATTTCAAGCAACTGCAGACATTCTACCCAGCTGGCATGATAGATGGAACAGTTCCCTCTTTGTTACATAGCTAAGGCTATTTCTAATCTATAATTATTACGAAAACATGGGAAACATACATCTTTGTAAAAGCCGTTTTGTTTATTTTGAGTTAATTCCTGGTACCAAATACTTGTGACTGGCCCACAGGTGTTCTGCTGCTTCCTGCCACTCTCGGCAATGAGTTCATTTCTCTTTTCCTACGGCTTCATCAGCATGGGTTTTAGGATTAAAACTTATTTTCTAATTGATTTTTACGCCTATCATTTTAATGAGCCCTTCCTTGCTAGGCAGCAGACTGGAATAAAACCCATGTGTTTGCAGTCCTTGTGTGACGCGCCATCCCGTTACTATCTGTTTCTGCTGCTGTTGGGAACCCTGTGCTGCACTCAGCTTGGCCTCCTTCCTTCTGAGTTCAATCTGAGAGTCGGAGACTAGGACGGTAAGCGCATCAACAACTACCCGCTATTCATGACGTGTTCCACAAAGGAAAAGAGTCTGTGCTATGTGAGCGGGTATCCAGGTGGGTCCGCTCCAAATGGCACTTTGGAGAAGGGCCCTCGAGGGAAGGAGAATTCAACTGAGGCCTGACAGGAAGGAGATGGCCACAGAGGGCAAAGGGAGGGTTTCCCTACAGATGGGCAGGAAGGCCTGAGAGCCCCGTGGTGGACGAGGGCCACACATGCTCGCCACCCCCACCCCCAAGAGTGTGGTGGGCAGCAGGGCCCAGGGACGGGTGAGAGTGGAGCACTTGCTGGGACCAGATTACAACCCTGAAGGTTGGCTCGTGTTGGGGGTGCCGTGGGAAGCATGAGGGTCGCCAGAGCACAGGTGATTGACGTTTAGTCTGAATGGTTTCCCAGCCCACTTGGGAGGTGGCTCGGGGTTGCCTGAGCAGCTCAGATGCCCCGGGCCTTGAGAATGGCTGTCTACATGAGACGGCAGCTTTGCATGGCTAACACGTGGTCAGCTTTAAACCCTTTACACCAGGCTGTCGACACACTTAGAAATTTCTAGTTCCTTGCAGGCAACTAGACGAACCTCTTGCTATAGATGTGGACAGCCACAAGGTGATGTAGCATGCCACTGTAGAAGTGAAAGTCACAGGGACTTTGTGGGGTCTCTCTTTCCTTATCCACGTTGTGTCATTATACCAAAGACTCCCGGATACATTTTCTCTAGACTTTAAAATGATTCCTTCCTCTTTCAGGAAGTTCATGTAGTGGCACCCTTACTGCTTTTCACTCCCTCTTGTGTATCCAGATTAGAACCAGGCTTCCCTTACAGAGGACAGCCCCCAGGCCACCAGAAAGGACCTGCGCCATACCATTTCTGCCTGTGGGCCTGCAAAATATCTCCTTTCCCCGTGAGTAGGGTTTATCACCCTGTGCGGTTATAGGAATTACCCTGAATGTGAGACCAAGTTGGAAAAATAAAAACTGTCCCATGAATTACTACATACCTCTCGCTGAGCATTCTTTGGTTATCTGCTCCCTGCTTAGGCCTTGTCTTAGTATGGGCTTGGATAACCACATCGATACACAACCGTGTTCAGAATCACTCAGACATCTGATTTCAACCAACATTTTTTTTCTATATTATTATCGTCTTAAAGTCTAACTTTGAATTTTAATCTGTTAGTGAGGTATAGAGGATGCCACGGAATGTGTACACGGGACAGTTAACCTTCAGCGTACAATCCGACAAAGTTTTGCACGTGTCTACGACAGATCAAGATGTAGGACACTTGCAGCCCCCAAGGGTTTTCTTTGTTCTCATTTCCACTTAGTGCACTCCTCCCCGAGGGAATCACAATGCAGAATTCTTCCACCATCCATGAGATTTTCTTGTTCTTGATTTTCATATGAATAGATTCATGCAATGTATAGTCTTTTGCGTTTGGTTTCTCTTTTTCAACATGAGAACTGAGACCCAGCCTTGTTGTTGTGTGTACCAGCAGCTCATTCTTTCAGGCAGGACGTGGTTGATTATCACCCTGTTGAAAGATGCTTGGATTGTTCCCAGTTTGGGGCTATTATAAGCAGCGCTGTCTTGGATATTCTTGTATGGTTCTTTTTTGGATGTACAAACTCATTGCTCTTGGATAGGCCTCTGGGTGGAATTGCTGGGTCATAAGGTAGGTGTATTTTAATTTTAGAGACCCTGCCAAACCCTGTTCTAAAAGTGGCTGCACTAACGTTCACTCCTGTGTGCAGTGTTTTCATAGCTTCATTTGCTCTGCGTCCTTGCCAACACTTGGCTCTGTCTCACATTCAATTTAATGTTGGAGTGTTTGTGTGTGTTTCCAGGGAAACCAGGAGAACATGAGAGTAAGTACTGAGATTATGCTGGGTTCCTTGACTCGTTGGGTCTGTGTCTCTAAAACAGTGGTGAGAGTTTATCTGGAAGTTGGAGTCAGGTTGGGGAAGGCCAACGAGACTCACTCATGGGACCCCCGTCAAGGTGTTGGTAGAGATCAAGGTGTTCTCTCTTCTACGATGTTGTCCTGAAGCTAACAGGATCCTGTGGGAGAAGCTGAAAATCAAAAGAATCAAGAGAATCCAGGGGAGGACTGAGAGAGGTATCCTGGTGGCATCATTAAGGCCCTGGTCCAGCCACCCTATCTTGGCACCCTCTGCTAAATGAGACAGATAATCTCTGGTTTTGGCTTTAGTCAATTTTTATTGTATATTCTGTTGTTTGTGATCAGAAGAGTTGTACCTAACGCAGATATGGTTGGAAGTTGGACAGTCCCTGATGGCTGTACTCTCTCTCATTCTCATGTTTCATGATCTTAGTTAAACATTGGGTACAACATGTAGACTTCTCACCACTACCGACGGGCAGGGGATTTCCTGGTGATGGAAGATTGCACTTTCCCTCCATCCCCACTCGCCCAGCATCACAGATCAGCAGCGGCACACTTGTGAAAGAGCTGGGCTATGGCCACAGATAAGAATAAAAATGGCTCCAGGGAAGCCAAGGCTTCAATCACATGCCATCCTCTCCATCCAGCATGACCAACCTCTCCTGTTGGAGACCGGCTTTAAATAGCCAGCTTAGACTGAGTGTGAGGACGGAGAGAACCAGAGCAACCCAAGAGAGGGAGAAGGTCTGGGATGCAGATGGGCAGCCTGGGGTCCAGTTGAACAAATCAGGGAGGGCTCGACTCAGATCCTTCCTAGCCCTGTGAGCTCCTGAGATTTCCTTCAGTTCTTTCACCAGCAAATGAACAATAATGACCTTATTCCAACCATTCAAGAATTGTGAGAATTCAAGTCAAATGTGATCTGTGTGAACCACGGACACAAAGCAGGTAGAGCGAGAGAAGGAATCCCTCCTATCCAACAGAGCACTTTCCAGGGGGCTCTTGTACCATATCTGTTGTGTGTTTGTGTGTGTGGGTGTTTTATTTGTATTTTTTGTGGTTTTGACTTCTCTTTCTCTCCTGAAGTTGACCTTGTTAGAGGGGCTCATACAGTTTCATTCCCACCCCTTCTTTCCCGCTTAGTATCTCGCTGGAGGTCCCGAGATCTCCTTGGTGAGGCGCAGGCTTTCTGGGTGGGAGAAAAATCTTAATCACATGCATAAGGGGGACAGTGGCTGGGACTTGCAGTTCACAGTCTTCATTGCTATTCCGTCAGCATTGCTGAGGTGTAGACGGTCTGTCGCCCTGGCTGGAACAGCCTGATCTGTCTTCTCGCTTCGGCACGGAATGTTTATCCACCTTTCAACTCAGTTGGGCTGCAGATGATGCGCCATTTGCCTATTAATCCTCCTTGTGGTAGCAAAATGCAAATGAAGTTGCTTTTGATGTATGAGAAGCCTAATAGCAATTTCTGACTTTCTTTCCCGGAGCCAGAGTCTTCCCAAACCTCAGCACCGGGGTGATCGTCTTAGGACTGGCGGGATCTTGCCGGAGCCCGGCTGGTGGGCAGGCTGCCTTTTCTATGAGGGTGACTTCATTATCGAATTAGACTGTCAGTGAGTATCCTTGAAACTCCGGGACAGAAGAGAAGGGATTTTTTTTTTTAAAAGCAGAGAGAAAGTTAGAAAGTAATTAGTATGCACTAATTAAGAATAATAGTAATAGCATTTTGAATTGGTGCCTAGAATGAGAGCTGTTTCGGGCTCCTCGCCAAACTTGGTATCTATAGTGGTGATCTTTCAAGTTGTCATGCATCTATTTTGAGATATGACCATGATGCTCTGTTTTGAAATATTTAATTGCTGGCATTGTTTGTTGAGAAAATTTTACAGCCTCACTTAGGCATCTCGCTTCACACAGCATCTGCCATTGATGTCAGCAATTGAAGTATTTAGGAAAGAGAGAGGGAAGGAAGTGAAGAAAATAAAAACAGTGATGCATTGCTATGGGAGGGCAGGGGACAGCCGAGCGTTGCTTGGACAATTGATACCTTAGAAGCCATCGCACCAGCGATCAGTGTGAGCCATGCCTTGCCAAGTATCCTGGGCAGGGCACATCTGCCATTGCCACCTGTGATCATTTTCTTCTTCTTCTTCTGCGCTAAATAATCAATGACAAGGTTCTGGGTTTTCTCCCCTCACTCATTCATGGCTGGCTCTGGACCTTGCTCCCAGGAGCGTGAGTGTGAGAGCACAGAGCTTTCTGCCTCTGAGGACACGGTGGGTGGTTCGTGGAGCATCCCCAGCTGGGCTAAAGGCAAACGTGGCCACGGGCAAAGTATGTGACGATCTCCCTTGAAATGGTTTTTAAAATGTAAAAACGCATAAAACTCAGTGTTTCTGAAGGTCTGAGGGTGAGCCAGGGTCTCTTGGGGCTGTTGCTGGGCTTGCCAAATTGTCACCCGCTCTCTGGAGGGTGACTTCCTGTGTGCGTCTCCTTACTGTTTGGCTCAATATTTCCTGCTCTAGGAAGTCAACCAAAGAAAATGATCAGTACCTAACTCTTTGTAGAAGCTCAAGCTTGGTGAAGTGAATAAAATGTAGAGAATGATATATCCTAAAAATAGACCTTTTTATGGCCCCACCAAAGAAAGCAATCTGACTGTTTGGTAAAAAGGTGACTTGGTACTTTGTAATGGAATGTTATGTGGCCACCAAAATGGAGATTTACTTAATTTCCAATGAGGCCGTGATACTGACAAAACATTAAGTTAGAGAAGAAGGAAGGCTGTAAAAGCACGTATTCTATGACCTCAAGATTTTTATGCACAGGAAAGAGGCAGATGGTGAAAGTACGCATGATTTCTGATATGTTCATGTTATTTCTCTGTTTAAAAACTTCGACAATGAACACATTATGTAGTTGTGTCTGTGGCATGTGATAATATAACATTTTAAATGTGTATGCAGAGAGTAAAATATTCTTCGAAAAGATCCTCTTACACAGGGCAGTGTGTCAAGTCTCCTGTGTTATTTTCAGATCTACCCTCATTAGCGGATGCTAGATTTTCCTCAGATCTCTCATCAGCAGGAGGCCGACACCGTATCTGGTAGTCCCTGTGGTATACACTGGTCCTAGTTACATGTAAGGCAAGTGTGGAATAAGACTGAAACACTGTCTGGTCATGTTGGGTATCTTAGCGGTTCAGCATGGGGCCACATGAATGTTCTAGTCTGGGTGGTGCAGCAACACTGTTCAAAGGAGCCCTTGGCCCAAGATAAACTAGGGGATGAGGATATCTCTGATTTCGGGTGGGATGTGCTCTAGGCTTTAGATCTTAGACATTGACACTATGTCTACTTTGGGCTAAGAGCACCAGCATCACTGGGAGGCCGGTTAGAATTGTTACCAGTGAGACCCCCAGGGGAGTCGTGGCTGTGGGGTGTGTTCCAGGTTGAGAAATGCTACCAGGGAATGTGGCCTGGGAGAAGTGATGGCAGACTTGGAACCCTGGGGAGAGGGCACATGGTGATCAGCACCCCCTGTGGAGAAGGGGAATTTGGTGGTGATGGAACTGGTCTTCTGTAGGAGAAAGGAAATAAGCTTTGCCAAACATTGTAACCTGTACCGGGCCTTTGGGGGAGATGCCTGAAACGGAACTCACTGACTGGTCATAAAGAAGTGAGGTTGGGGTCCGATGGAGAGATCCTAGGGGGCTGCCGGAACTCCTGACCATCCCTTTTAGGAGCGCATGGCCCCGTGACCCAGGATGCAAGGACAAGCCCCTGGGAGGGAAACACCCCTGAAATCCTTGGGTGGTCCTGCTTGCCTCGGAATGATGGAACTGGCTCATCTTTTTTTTTTTTTTTCCCCTAAAGAAAGAAATGGACAAAATGTGTGCACTGTAAGTTTTGCATGTTTTCATTTGGGGGACATCCCTCGGTTTTGAGGTTTCTCTCTAGATAACCCCCATCGGATGCCTCCTTTTCTCTCTGACTCTGTGTGGCAAACCCACCTGTGATTCCAGAGGTATCCAGGAGAGTGGCAGACACCTGTCCTCAGAGCTCTGTCAGTTCTGGTAGAAAAAAGCCAGAAAAAAAGGATAATTGGTGAGTATAAATCAGTAGACTCAGTCTGCAAGGCTGTCCTTTAGCTAAGACTAAGATCTCCTTCTTTGCTGTCGACATTTTTTTTTAATGATATAACATATTTTGATGTTCCTGGGTGGGGGGAAGTGTGAATTAGGTACACTAAGAAGCTGAACATTTTCCTGGAGATCTGATCCCAGCTCTAAGTGCAAAACCACTCACTCAGTGTGAGTGGATCCTTTGCACCCTCCCCCTTCCCCCACTTACCCTCACCCAGGGATATCATCAGCCAGAGACTCCTCCACGGCAAGTTGAGACTTGATCTCTTTCTAACAGACTTAAACAATAGCAATGATCCAGTATCTTCCAACATTAACTACTGGAATCTCATATAAGCAGGTGACTGGCTCCTCTTTGGGGTTTCAGAAGTAGGAGTCCGAAACCATCTCCATTCCCTATCCGTTGGAAGCCCGAACGCTTCCAGAAGGATGGCAGGTTCCAGGGCTGGGGTTTGGAGCTCCAGCTCATTGGATCACATCACTGTCGTGCCCCCAGTGGTCTCTGTTCTGCAGCTCCCTTTCCCCTGTTCTCTGCTTCTTGTCCCCAGCCAGACTCCTCAGAGCCTCTTATGTCCTGGGGTGGGGGGTGTCTCATCTTCCCCTTAACGGACTCCCCAGTGTCTTGCCAGCCTGTTGCCAGCTGTTGAGATAATACCAATTTCACTGTGCCACAAGGCTATTGGCAAGGATTAGCTGTGACACCTCGCTTCTGATGGGGAGGGGGCACACTTGTAGATTAGGACCCTCCCAGGACTCCCTGTTCAAGGCTGGTCCTCTGATTACCTCTTGTCGCCTGGACATCACAGGGGCCTGGGCCTAGAGCCCGTGGCTGCGGAACTGGACCTCACCCTTCAGAGCTCACAAATGCAAGCTTGATTTTGCCTTGAACTGAGCATTGTGTGTGGGTGGCCACGTCTGAACCCAAAAACTTATTATACTTTCCTGTGCAGGAACAACTCGATCTACTGTCCAAACTGGCTGTGTGTGCCTTCCCACAGGTCTGGAAGGAGCCCCGGATCCCACGTGAACGTGGTTTGGCATTTAGGCTTCACTCTGCCCACGATGGAGCCCGCAGTCCTCTGGCATTTTACCTGATGCCAACAGCTGCTCATAACCTTTTTCACTCACACAGACTTCCATCTGGGAAGCCTTCCCCATTCCTCAGTGTCCCTGTCACAGCAAATAATGTCATGCCACAGCACACTGCCCAGGGCACAAGTGCTGGGCTCCGAGAACAGACCAAAGGAAGCCGGCACAGCTGAGGCTGGCTTGTAGGAGAGACGTGCCATCGCTCGGGCTTACCCTGAAATGTTTGGAAGCCCACATTCATGCCATTGTCACTCCCTCGCTCTGAGTGAGATTTTATTTTCCCTGTGTTTCCATTTCCTGCTGTGCTTATGGCACAGCCAGAAGCAGAGGAGACCCATAACTTGAATCACAAAACACCTTGACATTTCATTCCAGAAGGAGAACGTCCCCCAGGCTTATGTTGGGGAGTGAGACAATGCATTCGGGTGTGTTTTAACAGGTACCCTCCCCCCCACTCTGCCGCCTGGGAGCCCATCTCGTTGGGGACTTGAGGATTCAGCAAGTGTCTATTGCGGCCTGTCCTCGATATGAGGTCCTGGGGGATAAAGAGATGCAGAAAAGCTGGTGGGATAGACACCTTAGTACGTGTTTCGTGTGCAGTTGGTAGAGAGAGAAGGAAGAGCGTTGAGTCTGGTGGGTGGTTCAGAGCGGGGTAAACGGTCCCTGGAGGGTAGGGGGTGGCGGGCTGGGCCAGGCTGCAGGGCAGTAAGAAGCACCTCGGATCTCAGTGCCTCGGAGTGTAAAGATTCTTTCTTCACCCGCTGGAGGGGAGGAGGCTTGCTGTGCTCAGTTATTTGCATCCAAGATCGCCGCGCCGTAGGAGTGACTGACGTGTCTCTCTCACTGTCACATCCTTGGACGAGTGGCCTCCGGGCCCTGGATCCTGAGAGCAGACACATAAGGAAACGGAGCCGGCCTCCCGCGGGTGCGAGAGAGGACAGGAAAGATGACATCCAGATCCCGATGAGCTGTCAGCGGGCAGCGCCCTGAGCCTCACAGCTGGCCCTTGTGTGTCCCTGCGTCCCCAGCCCGAGGTGGGGGCTCAGCACTTGACAACACAACCAAGCTGAACTCAGAGAGTTCTGTGGGGGCCGTCGGGGGTGCTGCTGGGACAGAAGGGCAGGCCGCGAAGACTTGCCCCTCCTCCGTGATGCTTTTAATTACATAACTTGAGTTTCATAATCTCAGCCTTGAGTGAAGGAAGCTGTATTGGTCCCAGGGGGCTAGTCTAGAGTGGCCAGTAGCCGAAACTGGAGTAGCCTCTGACAGCAGAAGGCGACTTCCTGTTCTTGTCATGATGCTGAGGGAATGTCCCAGGAAATCAGAGCAGTCTCTGCGTGACGTCTGGGCTGCTCTGAGGCTGGGCGTGGCGGTTATAGTCACCTGGAGGGAACCAGACCCAGACTAGAAGTGGTTTTGCGCCCCCCCTAGATCACCGCCCACACGGGCCCAGGTTCCATGGTGGAGAACATGGTCATATGGGCACTTATGAGAGACGGGAGATGTCGTCTAACAGGTGCCCAAAGAAGGGAAAATCCTTGGTGCCTTTGGAAGTTGGGTAGCAAAGGCTTAATCGGAGTCACAGGCTGTGCTGTGACTCTTCTGGTTGCCCTGCTCATCTAGGACAACAGTGAGCTGCTCCTCTCACTGCTGAGGAATGGAACAAAACATCTTCCAGAATATTGTCTGAATTAGGATAAGCACGGTTTCCCTTGAAAACAGGCCATGTTCTTGCTCCTGAATGTCATGTTCGACGGAAAGAACGAATCCCTCCACTGACACTCGAAGCTGCTCCCACTGTCTGGGTTGACTCACGTCTGTCTGAGAAAACTGGGGGCTGATGCTTCCTTGCCCTCGTGGGCATCCCTGACAATTCCAGTGTCCAGTGTTCCTGGAACCCAGAGGGACTTAAAACCACATTGCCAGTGATGGCAGTGCTAGCCACCCCCACGATCCCCATCTCTGAGGGGCCACCTGAACCTAAGCCCATCCCATCAAGTGCAAATCCCTTGCCATCATAGCTGACAATCAGAGGTTGAATTTCTACCCGATGATTCAGAGAACACGTATCTTTTTAAATTGTTTTTGTTTTTGTTTTTGCTTAATTTTGATTCCATTAACGTAGAGGCTTGTATTAGTTTTAGGTGTACAATAGAGTGAGTCAACAATTCTATACATTCCTCAGGTCTCATCACACTAAGTGTGCTCTGCCATCCCCTTTGCCTATCCCCCCTACCCCCGGCCCACCTCCCCTCTGGTAACTGTCAGTTTCAGATAACAGGTATCATTACAGAGCAATAAGAATCACTCTGTTTGTTCAATCTACTTGGGTTTACTTAAAAATGTTTGTAGTCGGCATGGGAATGCAACTGGGCCAGGGGCTTGCCCCTGGGGTCCTGGCGTGTTGCCACCTGTGTGGGGGTAGCCCAGCCATCTGATTGCAGCGGAGCTGGGAAGTAGGATCACTCTGCCTGATTTTATATATGTTCTCACTTGTCTAATATCATCAGAATTTCATTGAATATAATCACGTTAAGGTAAAATGTGTTTAAACTACTATTGGACTGGGTCATTGACTTTAACGACGTTCTCCATACTACATTTAATTACTCTACAAGCTCTTCTTTAAGATCATGTTTCCTGGGATCTGTTGGAGTTATGTTAAGTATACTTCAGCAGATAATAATTAATGAAACAACTCTTTCATAAACCGGGAGACATGGATGGTGCTTTCTGTGGTAGAGGAGGAGGCAGATGCTTCTGTGGGCGCATGCAAGGCGCGCAGCCACGCCGACAACTGTCCTGTGTCACGGTGAAACATTTGGTGATGTCCCAGAGAAGAGGCAGGCACACTGGGAGCAGGTGGTACCAAGTTGGGCAGCACCGGGCTGGATGGGTCCTAGAGAGAGCACTGCAAGAAGGAAGGGCCCCTCTGGAAGCGGCTGCTGCTCTTTGCGGGGGGAGGGGGCACAGAAGGGCTGAAGCCATCTTCTAGATGGGAGAGGTGTCCTGAGCCCAGCCCAGCAGGGCTCTGTATCAGTTTGGACTTGGAGGAAAAGAGGACCTTACCCAACTTGGGGAATTTGAGCAGGATTTAATGAAGGGAGTGTTTCCGCTTGTGGGCAGGATTTGGAGAAACTTGAAGGGAGAGAGGTATCTCAGGCTGGCACCCCTAGGGGCATTGTGACCCTCAGACTGGGTAGCAGGGGAGAGTGGTCCCCAGAACCCAGTGGGAGAATTACGTGGAGATGGGTGCCTGACAGAGCTATGGCTGTAGGTGGGGAGAGATATCGCCCCAAGGTGACCTGCTAGGGAGGGAGCAGGGGCATAAACACCTTAGCCCTCTCTCCCCAACCCTCTGGATCTCCTGCAGCGGCCTCTCATTGATTAAACCCTATTAGAACCTGAAGCATAAAGAAGCCCATGAAACATCCAGGTTCATCTACCTCCTGCCCACGGAGCAGGGAGAGAGTGGGCGCCAAAGCCGAGAACAGGCATTCAGCACAGACTGCAGCTTCAGACCAATCGGACAGAGGTGGTCTTGTTGTCAGGCTCACCTGCGAACCTAAGGCAGGAAGAGAGAGGTGACTGTGCTCAGGAGAGGGAGAGGTGGAAGGAGAACAGGGTCTGCTTTCCGAAGGTCCCAGGACGGTGCCAACAGCATCACTCATCACTGGTGGCCCTAGGTCAATCTTGGAACCCCGATCCTCCCACGCTTAAGAAAAGACGTTGGTGCCAGACTGTGCTCTCATCCGAAGGCTTGCCTGGGGAGGCTTCTGCTTCCCAAATCATGGGCTCGGTGGCAGTGCCATTCTCTTGCAGCTGCAGGATGGAGGGTCTCAGGCGTGTTCCCATGCCCCCTCCCCCCACCCGCCGCTCAGTCAGCTCCCAAAGCCAGTGGGAAGGAGTGTGCCCTGGCAAGACAGATGTTACAGTTGTATGCAGCATGATTATGAGTAGGTGATCTCATGCCTGCTGCCACTTGGCCACGTTTGATTGGTGAGTGCAAGTCACAGACAGCCCACGCAGTGAGGGCGGGGAGGGACGCTCGGTGGGCTGGGGGTCGGGAGTGAACAGCAACAGAAGGGGACCCTGGGCCACCTGGGAGTCTGTCCACTGTATATCCTGGGACATGGCCAGTTTTGTTAATAAAAAATTGGAATAACTAAATATTCAACATAAGTTATTTGTGTGGGTGTAAATGTTCTCTCTTTTTTATTAAAAGAAGGGGCAAGTAAGGATTGCAGTTTCTTGAGGGGACTGTCGATCTGAAATATATTATTTCCTTAAGTTGTGGCATCAGAATCCAATTATATTTCTATAAGAGAAGGAGCCAAGGAGAAATCCCCAAAGTATATTCGAGACCCCCGGGGGGATTCTGCAGGCCTCAGTAAGAGAAACAGTCACTTCAGAAACTGAAATTTTATTCTAGGGATATGGCTTTTGATGGGAAATTATCATGGTAAAAGAGAGGTTTTTATATTAAAAAAATTTTTTTAGACCTTCAGCCAATGACAACAGAAAAAAATTAAAAATTCTCAAGTAGCTGATGAAACTCCCTGGGATGTTTGTGAACCCTTGGCCTTGGACATAATGATGAGAACTATTATTTCAAACCATGAGTCTCATTGTACACCGTTTTAATGATGTCGGATTTATGGAGATCATAGCATTTGTGTTTCGGGATATGTGCAAAGTGTCATGAGCAAGTTGAATTTTGGCTTACCACACCTTCCAGGTTGAACGTAATATGTAAGAAATACTACAGTTGTTACCCTGAGGAGACCCTGGGAATGAATTTGGATAGTAACTAGATATTTTGCTCATTGTTTTAAAACTGAATTTAAAGCATCTGTCTATATGCTTTTATGTAACTAGAAACCAGTGTGATTAATTAACCCTCCAAGTTTTTCAACTTCATCTGAACTTTTTAATAAAACATATTCATTATTTTCTCAGCTATTTGTTTCCTGTATCGGTGTGATGTATGAGTTAAACATATTAACTATAATAAATAAAAGATAAGAGAAGCAGCAGGTACTGACTTCTGTGTTCCACAAATAACTTAATTCTTTAAATTGTCCAGTTTTTTGGGGGGTTCCTGCTGAGCCCGGCTGTGGGCTCCGCGCAGGAAACCATCCTACGGGTCGTCCCTGGACATTCCGCCAAATGGGTGGTAATTTGTCCCAGAAAATTTGGGAAGTGTCCCTTTCAGCCCTTCTCTGTGGGCAGTTGAAACCAAGCCAAATTATCAGGCAATGTTAAGGTCTAGGGAGAGGGACATACTTGCGAAGAGTTTGCGCGTCCAGATATCACACAGCTTCCCACCTGTCTATCCCCCCACCACCCCTGGAGGAGGGAGCAGAGTCAGGTTGGGTCCCCTGGGCCCAGGACACGACCTCTGTGCCCACAGGCGCTGCTGGTGGGAAACTCTGGGGTTCCTTCCTCTTGTTCTAACAATCCCATAGTCGAGGATTTCAGAGCGTCCGAGCAGCTTCATTCAGAACACTTTGCATTTAGACTTGAAAGAAACAATCCGAACAAAATGAAGGGAGATGTTGAACCAAACCGCACCTTAACTGCTTGTTTGCATTCAGCTTCTGTCAGGGAGCCCCGTCCAGAGGGCCCGCTGCTGGGACAGCCTCTGCATGGTGCCTATGAAGGCCCTGCTGGGAAACCAGGTAACTCGTTCTGGAATCTGGACGGCACTGGAGCGGGCAAGGTTGCCTGGCGGAGACTGTTTGCCTGCTGGCGACGCTCTCCCAAGAGACTGCTGAGTCAACGGATCCTGTCCTCGAGCCTCCCAGCATCTGGAGTGCCCCTGGTGTAGACCATGCTGTGCGTGGCGCCCTCTGGAGGTGAGCAGTCTCTTACTCTGCAGGGTGGAAGGTAGGAAAGTTGAAGCAGAAATAGGACCCCACCATAGGGGCTGGGCTTTGGCCATGGTCAAGGGCATCATGAAGAGGAAGGTGGGAAAGGAAGGCAGGGGGAGCAGCCCATTGGCGCTGGGGTTCTGACCCAGTCTGTGTGTAGGTGACTGGGTGATGTTTGCAGTCACCGCCCCAGACACGGGAGCTGTGCTATCCTGGTTCCCTTTAGGATGGAGGCTCCCACTCTCCAGCTTCCAGAAATGTTGGCTCGTGCTGAAGGCCCACACCTGAGTCTTTTTCCGCAAACTGCCTGGGAAAGCCGCTCCTTAGGGCATCCAGCTGTGACGGCTGCTCTCCGCATGGGTATAATGGCCTGGTCCCCTGGCCTGGGTGCCGCCATCTTGGGAGGGCCGTCCCCACCCGAGGGGCCCTCGGGTCTTCTGCAGCCCCTGCTGCGGCCACATCCAGGCTCACCTCCGCTCTCTGGGCCTCACAGGGGCTGCTTCTTGGCTCTCACCCCTGGAGTCACTGTGCGGCCTGCAGAGCTCAGGCTCCTAGAGCAGAACCCCACATGGTGGTTTCCAGCACCCTGACCTGCCTGCCAGCTCTTTCTCAAATCTTCTCCCACCGGGGGTTGAGTTTCTCCCCAGTCCCTCCCTCTCCTCCTCTGTTGTCCAGTTTGCTGTCAGAGGTGCCTACTGGCTTTGCTGACTCTCCAGTCACTGTGTCTTTCTTTTCTAGAAGCTCCCTTGGGCCCTTTTCCAAATCTGCCATGCCCCTTTTTCCTATTTTTCATTCTCTGCAGATTTCTAGCTGGTGGTTTTTTTTCCCCAACCAGGAGAGAGAGACACAATCGAGTGACGACACCTAACTCATAGTTCCGACACCAAAGTTTGTAAAGGTCGCGCTGTTGGTGCTTCCCGCTCCTTCTTGTTCATCCTACGTCCTGGGGCCCTGCGAACATTTATTCTAGAATTTTGTACGACTCTGCCTTCCCTGGAGAGGTTCTGTGGTGGTTTTTCCGGGTGCCAGTTGGTGCTCAATTCAAGCCACATTCTCTTCTGAGCTTCCCCGACACACCTGGGCTCCCGAGCTTTTACACAGCTGCCCTGGGGTCTCAGCCTCTGAGGGACAGGGCGCTTTTCTAGTCCTTTTTCTTCTCCTTCTTTCGTTCCCAGGATGGGGGAGGCCAGGGTGTGTTGGTTTTAGCCTCACCATCTCCAAAGCAGCCTGTGCACGCCCAAGAATGTGGGCTTCTCAGAGATGCTCAGGGTTGTTTCCGATTCCTCCCTCTTTGGGTAATTCTAGAATATGGCTTGGGGCTCCCTGTGACCATTTCGATTCTCTGCTTTGAAGGGGTTGTCTATTTTGTGGATCATTTTTCATTGTTTTCCATCAGAGTTAATCCCAGCAATTTAGCTGCCGTTACTGGTGGCAGGATCTTAGCTTCGGATCTTCCATGTTGACTGATATGCTCTAATCCTGGAAGGGGATTTTAACGTTTAAATTAAATTTTTGTATTAATAATTTTAAAACATATTTAAAGTATATATTTTTAAAATATCAAACATAAAACGTGGTCTTTGGATTTCCAGCTATATAGGAGGAAGACATTAATTAATTTTAAACTCTTCTCCATCCTCCTGGGATTATAAGCCCTTCAAAAGCGTAAGGACATTTAATGTCACAGAGGAGAAACCTGAAGCTGACCAGGGTTGCTTTTCGTAAACAATCTCTTTTCCTTGCTGCTTTTGTTTTTGTGTACATACCTGTGGATTCCTTTTTTT
This sequence comes from Enhydra lutris kenyoni, assembly GCF_002288905.1. Taxonomy (NCBI): domain Eukaryota; kingdom Metazoa; phylum Chordata; class Mammalia; order Carnivora; family Mustelidae; genus Enhydra; species Enhydra lutris. The sequence continues at coordinate 76,946,439 of NW_019154096.1, forward strand.
TTTTTTTTTTTTTTTTTTTTGGTGAAAATCCAGTTTTTTTGCTGGCGAATGGCCCTTTTGGACTTCAGGTCCAAGCCTTTCCCCCACCTTGAGAAAGACACATTCTGCAGATGTTGCTTCTCTTGCATTTATTCTGGAAGCTTCTTCATGAAAAGCAGTCGTCGGCGTATCCAGTCTCCCATCTCTACCGATTTTAGCTGTCACATTCTCTCTTGCTATTTTAATTGTTTGGCTCTTCTCTCTGCATTCTCGCTGCCTGGAAGGTCATAAATCCTTTACCGGCTGATTTGATGTTTTCTTGTAGGGTCAGTTCTCTCACTCAGAGCCTCTGGTCCTGTCTTATTCAGTGTCGACATCTTTTCTTTCCTTTAATTTGTTCTTGATTGACTCCCTTCAATGACTCACTGCCCCTCATCTTGTTAGTTATGCGTTCATCCTTCATCTCTTCCTTCTGAAGTTCTTTTCCTGTTATTTAAAGACATTTCTGAGAGCTCCAATAGGTGCTATCCAACTTCCCTGGTTTATTTTTGGCAGGTGTCAATATATTTTTTAAAAGTGCCCTTCTTCAGAGTGGGAGTTCTCGTTCTTTAATGTCACAGCATCTTTGGGGTTTGTTTTTCTCTTTGCTTATTGTTGAAAGCAGGTCTCTCCAGGTCTGGTAAATGATCGTAAGAGATGGGGCGGGTTCCACCATCCCTAGTGCTACTGTAATGATTATTAATGGGCACAAGTGTATGCAAAGAGACGAGCAGCCTGGGGTGAGGAGTGGAGAGGGAGCCGTGGACAGTCCAATAGGTGTGTTCCTTCCTGGAAGATGGTCTCCCTCTACTCAGCCATTTGATGAGTCCCTCAACTAGTATCAATCCTGCTCCTTTTCTGTACAGTGCTTTTCACTTGGTGCTGACCCTAGAAACAAGACAGTTATGGCTTTTGCCTGCAAGGAGTGTATATTACTGTAGAAGGAACAAATTAAAAAAAACTAATTACATAGTTCAATAATGTAGTTCTGTAGTCATACAAGCTGCTATGCCTCAAGCTAGCTTTAGATAAGCAGCTCTCTGTTCTTTGTTGGACTCTTGTTCCTTCACAAGGTATGGATTCTTGATGGAAACAGAATTCCTTCAGTGACACCTTGGTGCCACTTGTATGTTGCCTGTATCTTCTGGCAGGGCTCCTCTCCTCTGTTGGGTTGTGCTTGGTGAGGAAGTCGAATGAACCATAGGTCCTTTGAGAGGAGCGTATTTTCAAAATTTTGACCTACTAAGGAGAGGTGCCTTCCCACGGAAAGTTTCCTTAAATGTGCCCCGGGTCACACATAGCCTCAGCCGGCACTGACGGTGGGCACGGGAGGGTGACATATACACATGTTTTCATCCCTGTTTTTAGTTTTCTTTTGTACTTTGGGTGGCGTTTTGGTGAGATGAGTGGCCACTTTTTCCGAGATCACAACTTTGCTTAAAAGGTTTTCTTTTTTTTATAGTTAGGAGCTTGTGGCCACCTTTTCCATTGTTACCAAATTCAATAACCCTTCAATTGGAGGAATTCTAGGAGTTGTGTATAGGAGCCGTGAACTGTGGTTTGCCCTGGGTTTTTCTCAACTAGCCTCTACCTCATCTCTCTGTGTCTCATTTTGCTTATTCATAAACAGAGGGCAGTTGATCTGGGTATTAAATTCAGAAAGGATCGTGGATGTTTTGTAGTTTACTTAAGAAAGAGCTTCTATCAGAATGAAGCTGTCATGTTGGGAGAAGAGTGGAAGAGGAAGAGAACAATCAGAAAAAGGCAGAAAAGTGAGAGGAGAACAGGAGAAGGAGGGAGAGCCAAAGTCAAAGGCAACGCCTGGAAGGGACACAGGGTCAGATGGTGGTCTGAAGGTCAGTGTCATGAAGAAGGACGCCCAGAGGAAACAGCAGTCCTTCGGTAGACACAGCTGTGCTGATTCTGCATGGAACCATAGAAATGAAGGCACCATATTCTCCAGTCTGAAGATAGATTTCCTCATGCCTTTGATTCTGATTTCTGGCATGATTTTCTGAGGCAAGGTTTTAACAATGGCCACTGAAGTAGTGTTTTTTTCGCTTTCCTTGCTCAATCTTTTGACAGTGCTTTGTGTTGGGACAAGGAGGATCTATTTTTCATGCAGATGTCTTATTCTTGTCAGTTCTATGGGTTTGTCCTGGCCCTCACAGATGCTGATATTTATTCAGCAGAAATTATAAATTTTGAGCCAACATTCCTTTTAACTCAGTGATCTCTGCTTTCAATATGTAAGTATTCATATTGTCCAATAGGATATCTTTTTAGTTGCTAAAGGTGTTTGGGAAAATGTTGTCCTAGGGTCTATATGTGGAACCACCTTGTTTTCCCAGTACTGTATGACCTCTCATGGGTGACTTCTGGATGTGCCTCTTGCATGACTGTATAGACAAATGGGGTGGGATATCTCAAGGGGTGGCCTTGGTGGTCTCTACAGTTTTGTTGTAGTGCTTAGAGTGGCTCCTGACTGAGAAGGGGAGGAATGGCTGATGCACATGGTTCATGGGCACCTGGAAGAGGCCTGATCCCTTGTGGCCAGTTGGTTTTGCTCTAGTCCACGGGGACGACACCCTCCTCCTTGGTTGGCTGCTTTCAGGAAGTGCATGCCACAGTCTGGCGCCTGATGTGTGTGGATTGGGAATGCCTGCCCTCTTTGGACTTTCCCCTCCAAATAGCTCTTTCCAGAGAGAAAAGAGAGAAGGAGTCATCCAGACTCCAATACCCTCCTCCACTGCTTGGCCTTAAGGAAGGCCTCCTGTGCTTGTCGTGATCTCTGTTCTTATCCATGAAAATGAGGTAAGGGGTAGGGTGATTTCCAAAAATGGTTGTGATTCATGCTCCCTCCATGTTTTGGCCCAGATGGGAGTCAAGGGCAGTCTTAAAGTTATAGCACTACTTTCCCATGACAAAGGAGGCCAGGACAGATTCTGGCATGCTCTGACTTCGGGTGAGGCTGGCTGGAGGGCTGGCCTTGTGACAAAGCTGGCTCAAGCCTGAGCCGAGATCCCCACGTGGGGTCCCTGCTCAAGGAGGCAACTCTATTCAGCATCTAATGACTGCTCCATAAAGAGATTTGAGCAGTAAAGAAAGCACATGAGATACAGAAATTAAAAATATGAGAAATAGAAAAGGCTGTTGGGAGAGAAAAATCAATTATAGTCCGAGCAGGGTTGCACACAACTTACCTGTTCCCCTGATGAGGGACTTTCTCAGTTTTAGGGAAATTTGTATGCAACCAACTCACATCAGAAGCTTTAAAAAGCCATTAATTTTGGCATTATTTTTCTATTTCAAAACCAAAGTGAGAATTATAAACAGTTTAAAGAGCTTTAAAATGCTAGCACCATCCATCAGAGACCCCGGTGAATACCCAGAAGAATATGAAAATGGACAAGGTTCTGTTTCATTCCTGAAAGCTCCCTGAACCTCTACTTTCTTCCTGCCTTGATGTTTGGTGCCCATGAAAGGCTATGGTCTCCTGAGGGTTCTCTAAGGGGGTTCACTGGAAGTAAAGCAGATTGGGTGAAGGAACTGACTTGAGTTCTTTTTGTGTTTGTGATGGTAGGAAACTGACTTCTAGATTATCTCACAAACACATAGAAAACATAAAAAGAGGCAAAATTATGCAGAGGCACATAAATTATGTAGATGATGGAAAGCCTATGCAAAACATGATATGTGCACATAATAGCATATTTCCCCAGGGGCTAATTGTATCCTTTGGGTACCTTTTGAAGCATCTGAATATTCAGAAGAAAGCAAATTTATTATAATTTGAAAAATACCACAATAAATAAGGCTGAAAGAATAATGCATATTGTATTGTAAACTGGAAACTCACAATCTGGCCATTTCCTCCAGTTTGACCACAGCCCAAACTACCAAGTAATTCATGCATGGTAGTGTCTCATAGTCTCCAAAATCTTTTTTCTCCCATCTATACAAGTTGTGCAAAACCCACTCAGTCATTCAACAAATATTTATTTGTTGTCATGACAGCATTCATTCATTTTTTTCTGCCATCCAAAAAGTATTTCCTGAAACCTATAATGTGCTTTCCCTTCGTGGAATTTGTGACATCATATGGGAGTCGGACTGTGGAAAGAAACAAAGACCACCCAGATGAGAGCAAACAGAGGGTATTTGCTCAGAACTTGCCATTGCAAGGGGCTCAGCCTTCATCCCTTGCTTTGGGCAGAGAGTCAAAGGCAGGCAGAGTAGCAGAAGAGCTTTAGAGTACAAAGAGGGACGGCTTCAGGTGGGCCCGCCTGGAGGCTGGCCATTGGCCTGGGGAAGCTGGAGGCAGCCCACCAGAAGCAGAGCTTGGGGAAGATATTCAGCTTTCTCTGGTGGGTCCTGATTTGGATGCAGGAACAAAGATGAAGGAAACTGGCCGTATTGGCCACATCTGGACTGCCATAGGCAATGGCAGTGCACCCTGTGGTTTGGCTTCTTATGTTGGACACTAGAGAGCTTGTGGATCATTGTTCTCTTTTTGTAAATGGTCTGGCTGTTGTCTATTTATGCATTTGGTCTTCCAAGACTAATCACCCATAACTTCCCCACAGAAATTCAGGGGCGATGAGGACCCAGGAGGGCCCCCCACCCCCACAACAGAAGACAGAGCAAACACGAGCTGCCTGAAGTTCAGTGATGATGAGGGCATAGACTGTTCAAATGCCTTGTATTAGTCAGCTCAGCTGCTGTAACAAATACCACAGACTGGGAGGTTCACCAACAGAAAGGTACTGTCTCAACAGTCTGGAGGCCAGAAGTCCCAGATCAAGATGGCACCCAGGTTGGTTCCCTCTGGAGCTGCGAGGAGAATCTGTTCCAGCCCCTACCCCTCCTGGCTTCTGGTGGCCTCAGACATTTCCCGGTGGTCCTCTCCCTGTCTTTTTATATCATCTTCATTCTATGTGTGTCTATCTCTGTCCAGTTTTCCCCTTTTTATAAGGATGCCAGTCATATTGGATTAAAGCACACCCCAATGACCCTGTTCTCACTTGTTCAGCTGCAAAGACCCAATTCCCAAATGAGATCTCCTTCACAGGGGCAGGAGGATGGGACTTCAGCATCTTTTGGGGGAACAATATTCAACCCATAGCATACCTGAAGGAAGTTGTGTCTAGTCAGAGCCTGGCAGTTTTAAAAATGTCAGTTCTAGTGCCTAATTACTATTATAAAATACATTTTGTGGGTACCTGGGTGTCTCAGGTAAGTGTCTGACTCTTATTTTGACTCAGGTCATGATCTCAAGGTCCCAAGATCAAGCCCGGTGTCAGGCTCCATGCTGGACGTGGAGCCTATGTAAGATTCTTTCTCTCCCTCTGTCCCTCCTCCGACCCTCTCCCTAAAAAATAAAATAAAATAAAATAAAATAAAATAGACTTTGTAACTACAAAAGATATTCCGTTCTAAAAGCAGCAGACTTCATCAGAACTATCTGAAACTTTTCACCAATAAGAGCCAGGTGGAGATTATCCCTCTTGCCATGTAGACCAATTTTTGCATAACTGTGTGAAATGGTCGAGTCATAATTGTGACTCTCTGAGGACAGTTGAGGTAGGTGGTCACAGAGACACTGGTCCATGGGGTCTTCACAATGTTTGTGAAGAGCGATGCACTCTCATCCTTATTCCCATGTCAGAAAACTGGTCTTTGTACCTGAGTAAGATACTACCCTGGATTTAAAACTATCCCATGAATTCCACCCAAGAAATGGTGAAACTTGCCTTGCCAGTTGGATTTTAGAGGAGATTTTCCAAAAAAAGCAGAGACCAGAGGAAGGAGCTGCCTTTTGTCAGAGTTCTCTATCGGGGATCCTGGGAAGGAAGGCATAGATCCTTCCAGGCAATGGGAGTCCAGGCACAGATCCCAGGCCAGTTAAAACTGTCCTCAACCACCTCCTTCCTATGAGGGTATGTGCATACAAATGCATGTATGCAAGTATGAAGTCACACATGCGTGCACGCACACACACACACACACACACACACACACACACAGGACATCTGTACTGCTTTAAGAGAAGCAACAAAAAGTTCTAGGCAGGCCACCATGCACCCTTCTTCCAGGGTCCTGAGCCTTTCTTGACAGCGTTTTGTCATCACAGTTGAGGGACGTCTCCTTGTCCCACCTTGGGGGTCTTGTCATTAGAGTCAGTGGGGCAGGGCCGTGTTCCTAATTCTTTCCATTGGGCTTAGAGACAATCTCTTCTGTGACCTCTAATGACCTCACAAATGGGCAGTGGCTTCCTGTGGCCAATGTCCCTTGTGGATGGTGACATTCGTTTTGGCTGTGCTAATAAACAGACCCTGACTGCTTAGAGACCGTTTTCTTTTCTGCCATGAACCATCAGCTAAGGAAATTTGGCTCTCCTCAGAAAATGTCTGCAGGCTGATACCAACGAGCTACCTTCTGACATCTGGAGGTTAATGCCCTTGGTCCCTGGCTGGCCTGGGCCCCTCTACTTTGGAGCGGGGTCCAGTGTGCCCATTGCTGGGGGCTACGGGAGCTCGGGCACCTGTGTCTCACTATTCTCTGATGGGAACCAGGTCACATAACCTCGGCCTAGAATTATTGATGACATGCTTTTTAAAAGAAAAATAGGCTGAAGGCATCTCTTTCTTCCCTCCAAGGAGCTCAGATGTCCCCAAAGTAAAAAGCTTGACTACTTCTTCCTTCCCAGTTGTGATGAAAATAGGGATTAGTGGGATGTTAGAGGCAAAACCTCATCTATGAAGTTATAAATGAATAATTCTAATTTCTTTCTGAGTTGTGAGAAATCAGTTTGTTTTACATAGAAATGCAATACGTTCTTGATCTCTATGTATGCGATTAGAATTTCTCCCTCTACTTGGTATTTGTTTCATTATGGAATGACATTTTGAGCTTATATTTTCAGATGCACTTCACCTCATGCATTTCAATGCCTGTTTCCCCCAAATCTCTGTTTCAGTAGATCACAGGATGCCTATCTTTTTTTTTCATATTAGCTTTAGGATGTGGGAAAGTAGGTGGAGATGCTTTCTTTAAGATTCTGACTCTCATTGGAGTGGACACCCAACCTTCTCATGAATGTATTTGGAGGAATGTGCCAATTTTTAAGATAAATGATGATTGCTTAGCGCTGCTAAGAAAAATGGAATTGCCACACCGGCCTCAGCATCACTACATAGATGAAGCTCATAGAGTCTCAGGGCGCTGATGTTGAAAATACCCACTCTGTGAAGGGCGATCAAGGTTACGAGTTCAAAACAAATGCAGATTTCAGAAGGGAGCAGAAGTCCTGGCTTAGGGAGAAGCGTCAGTCTGCTCTACAATTGGAAGACAGGAGTCCAAGACAACAATGTGAGCAAGCTGGTCCTCCAGAGCATCACGACCTGGGGATTGAGGCGGGGAACCCATAGGCAGACTAGCCCCAGCTCAGGGCATTAGGGATGCGGCAACAAACAACTCCAGCTCTGATCAAAATATCCATCCTTTCATGGGCAGGAAGTTTGGGAGCAAAGTGATCCTAATTGCAGCATACGTGTGTTTTTCTTTTTTAAATGTACGAGGCCGTTGGGGGTTGCTGGAACGCCATCTTGGTTTTTTTGCGTGGAGCCTGCAGAAATGACATCTGTGGGTGGTAGGCGTGGGGAGGGAGGACACGGAGGCCTTTGGAGACACTGAAAAGCCTGGAAATGCTGGCACAGGGGTTGGGGGTGGCTGGTCAGAGGGGCCCAGTTAGGTGGATGAATTTTGCATAGAAAGCATCATAATCCACCTCTCCATTGTCCAGAGGTAGATTATCCAATTTGTGGCTTCCCCAAATCTATTTCTTCTCCCATTGCACACTTTGGCCACTGCCCTGTTCATTAGCACCTGGGCTAGTGGCATGGGGAATTGGGAGAAGGAAGCTGATTTATATTTCAGGAGCCTCCTTGGCTCAGGGGGCAAAAGCACTGTGCTAATGAAGCCGAGGTCAAAGGTAGGAGCCCCAGGTGGGCCAGTTATCCGGGCCGCGGTGTGCTGGCCTCAGAATAGAGCCCCAGCCCAGCCCCCTGGTCTGCCTGTGCGTTTCTGCTGGTTGAGAATGGTGGGGAGGCGTTGGCATAAATGCGTTTGGGCCATCCTGGGGGCAGGGGGTTTGGTGGTGCAGCTTGGGGTGGTGGGGTGTGATTTGTAGAAATCATATATTCTCAGTCACTGCAGACAATTTGGGCTCTGTGGTCAGTAGACCTTCCTAAAGAGTTTCAATATTTAATAAGCTGTGTGCTGCGTGTGTTGAGCAGGACAGCCGGATTGCTTCCTCTCTCTGTCATTAACTCATTCCAGAATGACCCTGCCCTTTGCACTGGGATGGATGCGATTGCATTCAGGGAGATAGAGTCCACATTTTTATACTTATGCATCTTTTTATTAAGAAGAATATATTTATTAAGCAGTTCCCATGCAGCAGGCATTCTGCACGAATCACGGCCTCACAAGAGAGAATTAGTGAATTCCTCCGAGCAGCTCCATCGGCAACCTTTCTGGCATTTTAAATAGTGCAGGTCTCATCCGAAAAATAAAGGTTCTGTTGATAATCATGGGGTTGCCACGAACCCAAGGAAGACCCAATATTTCTGAGTTTGGGCGATAGAGAAATGCTTGGCAGTTGGAGGCCAAGTTTACACAAGTTGTATCAAAGCCCTGTGGCCAAGTCTCTGACGGCCAGGTGGTGTTTGCACACACGGAAAGATTTGGCAGGAAACCGCGTGAGCCAGTTGAATGCAGTCAAGTACCTGCGTGTTTAAAAAATCATCAGTAGCTTTTTCACCCGAACCTGTCTTGTGTGGAGAGATACTTATAAGGGGAGCCGTTCCCTGAAAATGTCTGTTTTTTGTTTTTGTTTTTGTTTTTTCCCAATTGGATGATACCACGATTATGTCTTACTTGTTCCACCTGCAAGTAAAGCAGCTGTGTTTCTTCCTGCACGGCCACAAACACGACTGGTCTAGAACCTGTAGGGATAATAGGTATTCACAGGACGTCCAAGGGTGGAGCAGGCCTGGCTTAATGACATGCAAAGGTCTTAAGGGTCTGTCTGTTCTTTAAGATCCTAGACATCATGACTTGGGCATTCCATAGTCAGGTGCGAAGCCCAGCTGAGCCGAGAGACACGGTGTCTCAGGCAGTTTTACTGACTCAGTTGGGCCGGGTGGGAATGAACCTGCGGTCTGGACCCGTTGGCCAAGGTAGGGAAGGAAGAGCAGGAAGCGCTCAGACCATGGGCTACGCTGTCCGAGACTGAGGAGGAGCTGTGCAAGGAAGGGAAGTGTGTGGGCCACACCCACAGTAGAAGTGTTGAGCCCACAGGACGGCACGCTCTGGGAATCTTTCCCCACACAGCTTCTAAGGCTTCGCTGGCTGGCAGCTTCCCCCAGCTCCAGTATAGACAGCCACTTTGGTGCTGGTGTGGGGAGCAGCTCCGGTCTGGGTCAGTGACCTCAAACCTTGACTGGGGAGGGGTGCCGGTCACCTTGAAAGCTGACCAAGGAGAAGCGTCCAGTAGTCCTGTCCTTAGCAAGCACATGTCTTCATAGAGGGGCCCTGCAGCCCCACAGGCTGAAGGGTGCTCCATTTTCCTTCCAGAAAACCCAGGAAGTAACTGGGGACCAAGCAATGAACACACACACACACACACACACACACACACACACACACACTCCGCTCTACTCCTTCCCCCTCTGTGAATTTTGGATCACAGATCAAGCCTGCAGCAATCCAAGGGTAGGAGGAGGGACAGAGATGCGCCTTTCTTCGGGAATGTTTATAGTTCAAAGGCTCACAAAGGAACACGCTACACAGGCTACATTGAGAAAGGGAAGGGGGAACGGGTCATTTTTTCCTCCTGAAGGGGGAAAATGCAACCAAACCTCCGACAGGATTTTCATTTTTCTTCCATAGACATTTTGTTTTTTTCATTATTTTTTTCCTCCAGGGAGGTAGCAAGAGTGGGCAAAGGGAGATGTGTGGGGAAATAGCCTTGCTGAGATTAAACCAATCTCTGTCGCCGTGTGTCCATCTGCCCGTCCATCTGTGAATAACCTGTAATTATTAATAATATGAGTGATGTCATGAACATTCTGGCAGGAACGTGGAGCCCCAGAGACCACTCTGGAACCAGCGAGCGCAGGACAAAGCCGGGAATGATCAGCCGTGTTTGCACTGGAGCTGTGGATAAATCTGGCATGCTGGCGCGCGCCCTCTCGGCGGTAGGACCCGAGCATATTGGATTTTCTCATAAACTTCCAATGAGATCAGATTGGCAGCATCTCAAAGGAACACCTCTTATATAAAAAAAGGTTGAGTACATAATCCAGCAAAAAATGTCATTAAAAGGACACATGGTGCTGAGTGGGGCAACCTTAAATTTACTAAGACGGAGTGTTTTAAGACAACACAGGAGAGAGGCACCCAAGAAGATGACAAAGGTCAGGGAGGGGATATTAGGTCCCTCCCAGGCACCCCCTTTCTGTTTCCTATTAAGATACTCATGAAATCATCCAGGGGGTAGAAAGAGAAAGAAAGAAAAATGTTTCTCAATTAGAGCATCCCCTGAAGAAGCAAGAATTCCAGAATATTCCAGAAAGACTTTGTAGGATGTTCCACACCACTGGCTGAGCCGAAGACTTGGCACAACCCTCCAGGCTGTGGCTTGGGAAGTCTTTGACCAGGGCAGCTGTGCCCTCGGGGGCTCCAGGGTAGGGGCGTGGCAAACGACCAGCCACCAGCTGGGTAGGACCCTTTGGTCATGGGTAGGACACAACCAGACCCCGTGTGGCTTCCACATGGGGCTCTAACCCTTTCAGCAGGGCTATGCAAAACAGGGGCTCTTCCTAGTGCTATTCACTGATGGCATCCCAGCTCCTAGGATAGGAACACTATAGTAGGTGCTCCAGAAAAACTTACTCAATGCATTACTGCAACAGTCATCTGTCACAGGTGCTTGAGTACACATCTGCCTCTGGCCCAAGTGTCCAGCCCCATCTCTGGAGGCTGCTGGCCAGGGACTGGGGGGTTGGTGTGCTGGAATTGGGGAAATAAATGCTCTACTTCCAGGTGATATGAACATTACACATGATACTTTTGTCTTTTTGTCAGGCCATAGAATTTCCTGGAACTGTTTCTTTAAAAGTCTCACCTTGCTGTACCATGAAGGCTGTCCTTGGCAGTTCACCACGTTGTTAACTGAGCAACGGGAGATTTCACGGCAGCCTCCCAGGCAATCCACTCTCTTACGTATTGGAAAAAACAGCTGATCTCATTGCAAAACTTCCCTGATTTCAAGAAAAAGGAGAAAAACAAAACAAAACATTAAAAGTACAAAGGCTCATCTCACTCTGGAATGGATCTCCCATGAGAAACTGAAGATTTTGGCAAAGGGCTTTGATCCCCTCTCAGGAAGAGAGAAGAGGATATCCTAGCTCTGACACAACAACAGAACATGCCGAATTCTGCCCGTCAAGTAAGAGTGTTCTTGGGAATGTGGAGTTCGGCTTGATGCTGTTAAACAGCAGACATTCCAAAAATAGACGCCTAATGGAGATGACGATGAGAATGTCACAAAAAGAACACTAGAAGCGAGACTGGCCAGCTTTTAGGAGGCAGCTTCTGTTTGCTGGGTACTTGGATGTGATGGTGATAGCAACCCCACAAGGTAAATGTCAAATTGCCGTGACTTTCTCGATGAGAGAACGGGTATTTAGAGAGATTAAGTACATTGCCAGTGTCACAAAGCGAGGGCGTGGCAGCCCTGGGGCTGCACCCGGGTTATTCTAAAATCTGACACGGGGGACGCTGTCTCTAGACTGACAGCTGACTTCACGGAGAGGAACGCCTGAGAAAAAAAGAGACACGGGGAGTGGGGCTCTCCAGTCCTTGGAGAGCTGGAAGAAAAGAACTTGTTTTCAGGAGGACCGGTTAGGGCTTAGAAAAACGGACTCAGAAAAATAGAATAAAGCCTGGGTAACTACTAAGAAAAGAAAAGAAAGCCAATATTGGAAGAGTGATGACCTGGGTAGTTTGGTTAGAAAGCACCATCAGGGGGCGCCTGGGTGGCTCAGTGGGTTAAAGCCTCTGCCTTCGGCTCAGGTCATGATCCTGGGGTCCTGGGATCGAGCCCCACATCGGGCTCTCCCCTTAGCAGGGAGCCTGCTTCCTCCTCTCTCTCTGTCTCTCTGCCTACTTGTGATCTCTGTCTGTCAAATAAATAAATGAAATCTTGAAAAACAAAACAAAACAAAACCCACCATCAGGGCTGTGGGACTGGCTCTGAGGCCCGATTCTGAGTCTGCAGGTCTCAGCCCTCCTGCTCCATGCAGGACACTGCCTTCTCTGCCAGAGAAGTTCTCCTGGGGCTCCCCCTGCCCTCTGAGCCCCATGTGCCTGGGTGTCAGGCCTGAGCTCATAGTCTAACCTCAAAGCCCACCCCCAGGGAAGGGTGCGGCACCACCTGCCACAGCGGCCAGGGTGGAGGAGGGGAGCCTGGGAACAGCTTGCCTGCACCAGGCCCGTCCCTACCGGAAGGACTATGTTTCTTTGGATGTTTAAGCCCGCTGAATTTGGCTGCTGGTCTACCAAGAAAACGTCCTCACTGACTCCCTTCTCTGTCTGCAGCCCTTGGCTTATCCCGTGGCATGTCGTCGCATTTGAAATGCAAATTTGATCACCATACTACTCCACTTCCAATGTGATCCAGCCCCTTAGCCAGACCCATGTTCCCCCATGCTCAGGGATTCTGGCTAGACCAAACCTTGTTTGCTGAGGTTTCAAACCTCTGAGCTTTTGCAAATGTTCCGTCTTCTTGGAAAACCCGCTCTAGGCTCACCCTACTCTCTCACATGCACCAGGTGAACCCATTTATATATCCAAAGATCACGATGCTTCCTGCTGAGTCTCCCTGTAATCTCACTGGAGTTTGTTGGGTCCCCCGCTGGTCCCCTCCCTGCACCACCCCTGAATGCCTGAACCCTCGTCTGTGATGGTTGCAGGGGTCAAATTCCACGATGTCTCCCTGTCCCACTCTGCTAGACCCCGAGCTTCTTGAAAGAAAGAGGGGCCATGTTTGTTCCCCTTGGCATCAGTAACAAGACAAATTAAGACACTCTTAATTTGCCAGGAAAAAAATAAAAGGATTTTTCTAAGCTCCTTGAAAGAAAAATGGAATTCCCTTCAGAGGAAGTAAAAATCAAACTTCAAGCTTCCTAACGGCAACAAAGCAGGAAGAGAGTGGAATAAAAGTTTGATAATTCTTAAAGAAGGATGGACGCTGGGGTGCCTGGATGGCTCTGGGTGAAGCCTCTGCCTTTGGCTCAGGTCATGATCTCAGGGTCCTGGGACTGAGCTCCCTTCTCAGCTGGGGGCCTGCTTCTCCCTCTCCTGGTGCAGCTCCCCTTGCTCCTGCTCGTTCTCTCCCGCTCTCTCAAATCAATAAAGAAAATCTTTAAAAAAGAGAGAGAGAGAGAGAGAAAATGATGGAAGCTAGAGGAGTTGGCTAGGGCAGCCATGACAGAATGGTGGCATAATGGTGGAAATTTATTTTGTGGCAGTTCTGGAGGCTGGGAGTCCAAGATCAAGGTGTCCATGGGCTTGGTTTCTCCTGTGGCCTGCTGAGGGCTTTTCCCTCTGTGCACACACTTTCCTCTTGTCCTTGTGTCCATACTTTCTCTCCTTATGAGGACACCAGTCAAACTGGATCAGGGCCCACTGTGTCCAAATACAGAAAAACATTGAGGTGCCAGGATGAGGGCTTCAAAAGACGAATTCTGGGGACACAGTTTGGTCCATAACATAAATCAGCCTACCAGTCTCACAAGGGAACAACAGAAAGAACCTGAAAGACCTTGCCCTTTCCAGAGCTTGCCTTTCCAGAACATGCCTTTTCTTCTGAGCTCACAGGAAGGCTTTTATGCACCTGAAATAAAGAATTCTTGACTTAAAGTATAATTTTGAGAAAACACCTTTGCAGACCAGTGAAACTAACTTCCGATTTAAAAGAGGAACATATCGATGGGAGACGTGCAGTTGTGGATAGAGCAAGAATAGGTAGGAACACGAGGGGTCGGTGGGGTTATCCAGATCTGTAACCTGCTGTTGATGTCTGGACCAATGGAAGAGAACTCAATGACCTCTACTTCCTTCTTTCTCTGCCCTCCCATCCTCTGCATTAGCCCTTTGTTGGTCCTGCTTTGAAATATCGCCAGGCTCCACCCCATGGCCCAACCTCACTGGCTTTGCCAACTCCCCTCTCCCTGCTCCAGCCCTACCACTTCCTTGTTGATCCTTAACAAGCCACGTGTGCCCCAGGGCCTTTGCCCTGGCCACTCCTTCTGCCTGACTCTCTCCACGCCAGTTCTCTGCATGGCTTATTCCCTTTCTCCATTCCAGTCTTGGTTCAAATGCAGGCTTGACCCACTGGCTTCCGAAATAGCTATAGCAGAAAGGGGTCCTCTGCTTCTGCTTTGCCTTTCTCCATGGTACTCCCGGCGATTTGCTATCTTCTGTAGAGTCTGTCTTCCTCTGCTAGAATTTCAGGGCTCAGACCAGGACTTTTGTTCTGCAAGAGCGGGTGCACGCAAAGAAGGTGGAGAACACTGCCCCTCGTCCCCCGTCAGAGAAGTCAGAAGGACCATGTGTGGGTGTGATGCTGACAAGTCCGACAGAAGTTAAGTGGTTGAAAACGTATGTATGACGTCTGAAGAAAGCAATAGTGTCAAGAATGGAACGTTGTTACCTTTCAAATAATTTTTACATGTTCGATCCAGATAGAGTGTAGTCAATGCGTCAGAAACCATCAGAGATGAAGCATCTCTAAATGATGATAGCAATCAGTTTCACGATGATACAGTGACCCCAAGTTCAAAATCACCTACCGAAGCAGTCATGTCTCCAGTTGATGATAAACTAACCTGTACAAGATGTTGCTTTCTAGACATCCGTTGACGCGAAGAGGAGGATTAAAAATGGGAGGAAAACAGATAAGGCACACTTAATTTAAAATATTAGATAAAAGGTTAGTTGATTTTGATAAAAATATGACGATTAATGAATATATGACATTAATTAAGCTTTTTGTATAGGGTCAAATAATATAGCATCCAGGCATTTTAAATAAGATCTGTTAAAAAGTAGCAAT
The DNA here is from genome assembly GCF_002288905.1 of Enhydra lutris kenyoni. Taxonomy (NCBI): domain Eukaryota; kingdom Metazoa; phylum Chordata; class Mammalia; order Carnivora; family Mustelidae; genus Enhydra; species Enhydra lutris. The sequence continues at coordinate 76,961,641 of NW_019154096.1, forward strand.
GGGGATGGTTGGATAATATTTTAAAAACCCACAATTATAAGGAGAAACATTAATTCACTAGTAGCAGGAAACACAAATAAAATGAGGGCAGGGGAAAGTTGTTAGTATATTTAAAAAAAAAAGCAAACAAGCATATGCAAGACTCTCTTGCTGAAGCAGGAATTACTTATCTTTGTGAAAGATTTTTTGGAACAAGGGAGGCTATAAATAAAAATGATAAAATCTTCCAATTAAAATATTACCCTTTGATCCAAATACAAAAGCACATGGACACTAAACAAAGCCCTGAAGAAAATCTAAATGAACTTCAAAGAACATAAGGTTTCAGAGGCTCCATTCCTTAGGAGGCAAAAAAAAAAAAAAAAGAAACAAAAAAAACCCCCCAAAAAAAACCAACCCCAGAAATTATAGAAATATGAAATGCATCCCAAGAGCTAGTGCTTTGGAAATAAGGGCAAGACCAGTAACACTTATGCATCACTGGCAAATCTGAAAGGAAGAACAGAAAGTCCATATAAACCAAATTAGAAATGAGAGGGAGGATACATGATAATGATGGCTTTTAGGGGTTTCTCTGCTCATCTCTCTCTTTCCAGGTTTGCAGCAGTGGTCCCTGCATATGGGGGGGGGGCAAGGAACTGGGCAGGGGTGAGAGTTGGGGGGCAGGAGCTCTAAGCTTTGCTCAGCTCAACATTGTGGGATCATTTCCCTGTTGGATGCCATCTGGCTTTGGGTCTGGAGGCTTGCGTCCAGACAAGCCCATTTGGGGTCAGTCCCAGCCCTGGTGGCAGAAGGAGAGGGAGGTGTGTGTTGGGATGAGTCTGTCTTTCCCTGCTTCACGTGGGGCTGTTCAGATTGCTGAGTTCAGAGAAGGGAATGTTCCATGTGTCCTTGTGTGTCCCTCATCTTCTACCATGGAGTGGGAGGATAACCCTCCAATTAGCCTATAATCTTTTCTGAAAATTTATGAAGGGTAAGTTCTAGTTTTTATGCTTTAGAGCCCTGTCTTAGCACAAGCACCACAACAAAATGCCACAGACGAGGCGGGGGTGCTCAACAGCAGACATGCGTCACTCACAGTTCCGCCTAGAAGGTCAAGAGCAGAGTGCTGGCATTTTCGGTGTCTGGTGAGAGACCTCCTTCTGGCCTGTGGACAGCAACCCTCACATGGGGTCCTCACGGGGATGCGAGCTCCGACAAGCTCTCTGGGGTCTCCTCTTATTAGGGCCCATCATGACCCCCTCATGAAAGTTTCATCCTCATGATCCCGTCATGAAGTTTCCACCCCCATGACCTCATCCAAACCCAGCTACCTCCCAAAGACCCCACCCCCAAATGCCATTCCACTGGGGGTCAGGGCTTCAACATGTGAATTTGGGGTTCGGAGGGATACAATACGGTAGAGAGAAAGTATGTTCTGCCAGTTTGGCTTCCAAAGACGTGCTAAACGTATTCTTCAATATAGCACAGCAGTTCAAACTAATTTGAAAAGACATAAAAAATGAGAAATAAGTATTGAAAATAAAAAAAATAAACCCAAAGGAGATATTTGTAGATGGAGGGGATATTTCATTAGAGAAGCCAATGTAATCATATTTTAAAAGTAATAGAAGTAAGGAACTTGTTACATATCAACCACCAGAAAACTGAATGAATCCCTCCTTGGATGGGACCCCTCCCCTTCCTCTCCCCCTCTTCTCCCCCTCCCCAGAAAGTCACCCTGATCTGAGGCAGTGGGAAGGCTCTTTAGGGATGCACCAAATGCCTGGGTGTAGGATTGCAGAGAACCTGCAGGGCAGCTTTGGGCCAAGATAGGATTAAATGTATGTGATGGGCTCTGAAGCGAGAGGGGTGGGAGGTGGGGAGTTGCCCCTTTGGAGCTCCGGCTGTTCTTTTGGGCAGTTCTCAGACTAAGTTGAAAATCACCTTGGAAAAATACCCGTTGAATTTTGATCGGAATGGCATTAAAAGTATAGATTGCTCTAGGCAGTATAGACATTTTAACAATGTTTATTCTTCCAATCCAAGAGCATGGAAGACCATGGTCTTCCATCTTCTTGTGTCTTCTTCAATTTCTTTCATGAGTGTTCTGTAGTTCCTCGAGTACAGATCCTTTACCTCTTTGGTTAGGTTTATTCCCAGGTATCTTATGGTTCTTGGTGCTATAGTAAATGGAATCGAATCTCTAATTTCCCTTTCTGTATTTTCATTGTTAGTGTATAAGAAAGCCACTGATTTCTGTACATTGACTTTGTATCCTGCCACATTACTGAATTGCTGTACGAGTTCTAGTAATTTGGGGGTGGAGTCTTTTGGGTTTTCCATATAAAGAATCATGTCATCTGTGAAGAGAGAGAGTTTGACTTCTTCATTGCCAATTTGGATACCTTTTATTTCTCTGATTGCTGTTTGTTTGTTGTTGTTGTCTGATTTCTGTTGCTAGGACTTCTCATACTATGCTGAACAAGAGTGGTGAGAGTGGGCATCCTTGTCGTGTTCCTGATCTCAACGGGAAGGCTGAAAGCTTTTTCCCATTGAGGATGATATTTGCTGTGGGTCTTTCATAGATAGATTTGATGAAGTTCAGGAATGTTCCCTCTATCCCTATACTTTGAAGCGTTTTAATCAGGAACGGATGCTGGATTTTGCCAAATGCTTTTTCTGCATCAATTGAGAGGACCATGTGGTTCTTCTCTCTTCTCATATTAATTTGTTCTATCACATTGATTGATTTGCGAATGTTGAATCATCCATGTAGCCCAGGAATGAATCCCACCTGGTCATGGTGGGTAAACTTTTTAATGTGTTGTTGGATCCTGTTTGCTAGGATCTTGTTGAGAATCTTAGCATCCATATTCATCAGTGATATTGGTCTGAAATTCTCCTTTTTGGTTGGGTCTTTGCCTGGTTTTGGGTTCAGGGTAATGCTGGCTTCATAGAAAGAGTCTGGAAGTTTTCCTTCTGCTTCAATTTTTTGAAACAGCTTCAGGAGAATAGGTGTTATTTCTTCTTTGAAAGTTTGGTAGAATTCCCCAGGGAATCCATCAGGTCCTGGGCTCTTGTTTTTTGGGAGGTTTTTGATCACTGCTTCAATCTCCTTACTAGATATTGGTCTATTCAGGTTGTCAATTTCTTCCTGGTTCAATTTTGGGAGTTTACAGTTTTCCAGGAATGTATCCATTTCATCTAGGTTGCTTAGCTTATTGGCATATAACTGTTGATAATAACTTCTGATGATTGTTTCTACTTCAAAGAGCTGGAGCAAATAATCCAAAAATTTGTATGGAATCAGAAGAGACCCCGAATCGCTAAGGAAATGTTGAAAAACAAAAATAAAACTGGGGGCATCACATTACTGATCTCAATCTTTACTACAAAGCTGTGATCACCAAGACAGCATGGTACTGGCATAAAAACAGACACATAGACCAGTGGAACAGAGTAGAGAGCCCAGATATGGACCCTCAACTCTATGGTCAAATAATCTTCAACAAAACAGGAAAAAATATACAGTGGAAAAAAGACAGTCTCTTCAATAAATGGTGCTGGGAAAACTGGACAGCTGTATGTAGAAGAATGAAACTCGACCATTCTCTCACACTGTACACAAAGATAAACTCAAAATGGATAAAAGACCTCAACGTGAGACAGGAATCCATCAGAATCCTAGAGGAGAACATAGGCAGTAACCTCTTCGATATCAGCCACAGCAACTTCTTTCAAGATATGTCTCCAAAGGCAAAGGAAACAAAAGCGAAAATAAACTTTTAGGACTTCATCAAAATCAAAAGCTTCTGCACAGCAAAGGAAACAGTCAAGAAAACAAAGAGGGAACCCACGGAATGGGAGAAGATATTTGCAAATGACAGTACAGACAAAAAGTTGATATCCAGGATCTACAAGAACTCCTCAAACTCAACACACACAAAACAGACAATCATATCAAGAAATGGGCAGAAGATACAAACAGACACTTCTCCAATGAAGACATACAAATGGCTATCAGACACATGAAAAAATGTTCATCCTCACTAGCCATCAGGGAGATTCAAATTAAAACCACATTGAGATACCACCTTACACCAGTTAGAATGGCCAAAATTAGCAAGACAGGAAACAACATGTGCTGGAGGGGATGTGGAGAAAGGGGAACCCTCTTACACTGTTGGTGGGAATGCAAGTTGGTGCAGCCACTTTGGAGAACAGTGTGGAGATTCCTCAAGAAATTAAAAATAGAGCTTCCCTAGGACCCTGCCATTGCACTACTGGGTATTTACCCCAAAGATACAGAAGTAGTGAAAAGAAGGACCATCTGTACCCCAATGTTTATAGCAGCAATGGCCACGGTCGCCAAACTGTGGAAAGAACCAAGATGCCCTTCAACGGACGAATGGATAAGGAAGATGTGGTCCATATACACTATGGAGTATGATGCCTCCATCAGAAAGGATGAATACCCAACTTTTGTAGCAACATGGACGGGACTGGAAGAGATTATGCTGAGTGAAATAAGTCAAGCAGAGAGAGTCAATTATCATATGGTTTCACTTATTTGTGGAGCATAACAAATAGCATGGAGGACAAGGGGAGTTAGAGAGGAGAAGGGAGTTGGGGGAAATTGGAAGGGGAGGTGAACCATGAGAGACTATGGACTCTGAAAAACAATCTGAGGGGTTTGAAGGGCGGGGGGTACAAGGTTGGGGGAACCAGGTGGTGGGTATTAGAGAGGGCACGGATTGCATGGAGCTTGGGAGGGAGTGAGACACTGGGAGTTGTAGGCTTCCCCTAGAGCTCCCTGCTGGTCCCATGGTGGCTGGAGAGCATGAGGCAGGTGCTGTGGTCCTGTGGGAGGTGCTGGGGCTCCTGCTGGGGCCCTCACGCCTGCTTCACAGACTAAGGCCGGGAGGGCCTGGGGAAACCCACCCCAGGCCCTGGGGAGTGTAGAGCTGTGCCTGGGTGGCTTGATGGGCCCCTGCAGACAGAGGGGGGGATGGTGTCAGGATGTGCATATATGCATGTGCAAGCATGTGTGGGTGAGTGTGTAGAGTGTGTGCACTTGTGGGAGAATGCACGTGAGAGTGAGCGTGAGTCTGCTTGTGCATACGTGTGTGAATGCTGTGAGAATTTGAATGGGTGTGAGAATGTGTGAGACTGAGCATGTGAGTATCTGCATATGTGAAAGTGTATGAGTGTGTGTGAGAGTGTGTGTATGTGTGAGTGTGTACATGTATATGTGACTGTGAATGTGTGAGTGTATATGTGTGTATGTGACTATGAATGTGTGTGTGTGTGTGTGTGTGAGGGTTGTGTATATGCATGTGTGCTGTGTGAATGTGAGCTTTGTGTGTGTGACTGTGAGAATGTGTGCAGTTAGGAATGTGTGTGTGTGAATGTGAGTACTGCGTGTAAGTGTATGTGTGAATGTGCATGTGAAAGTGTGTGAATGTGGGCAAGATGTGTGGGAATGTGTATATGTGAAAGTATGCAAATGTGTGCAAGATGTGTAAGTGTGTGGACATGTGGACATGTGTAAGTGTGTGTGCCACAAGTGGCCCGCTCGTCTTCAGTGCCAAAGTGGCAGGGATAGCTGGCATGGGAACATGGTGACAGTGGGTGGCCCAGCTCTCTCTTCAGGAGAGTGACACCTACCTGGGTTCCCTTCCAGGTGCCCGGTATAGCCCACAGGCCGGACTCCTGTCCTGTCTAGGGAAAGTGGCTCCTGGCCACCCAGCTTCCAGTGGCTAGGAAATGGTCCCCTTTGACGGTGTGTGCCCGTGTTTGTCTTTGGCTCTCAGGACACAATTCACCATGCCGCGATGAAGAAATAATACTGAAAACTAGGTAAAACATAAAGGAGGGGCCAGAAGGCATTCTGGATGGCAGTTGTCCCCGAAGCAAAGGCACGGGGCGCATTCTGGACGGGGGCCGGGCTGCGTTCTGCCCACCTCCCCCGACCCCCGCTGGCGCCTGTGACCGTGACCATGGCGCAGACCCGGGCTCTCTTCCCGGACGCTCGCTGGCAGTGGTGGCCAGGGTGCGCAGGCCGCAGCGGGCTTGTGTTTGGACGCCTCCGCTCTGCCTCTCGGCTGACAGGGGTCCAGTCGATGGAAAGGGCAGGCCGATGGGTTGCTCTGAGCCACCTTTTCCCCCTCCGCGCCCAGTTTTATGGAGAAATAATTGACACACGCGGAGGCACGGTGGGTACCTGGAGGAGGTGTGCCGCGCAGTTCCGGCCCCGCCGCGCGCTCTGCCCGCGCGCTCCACCTGCGCTGCTGCGACTTGCGGGTCTGGAGGCCTCGGGCCCCTGCTGGTGGCGCCCCAGAGAGCCGGGGATTCTCACCCTTCCCTCTGGTGCCTCCTCCGCTCCAGTCCCGGCTGCGCAGGCCCCCAGTCCCATCCATTTATGTCGGGGCTCCTGGTCCCTGGTGCACCCGCCCAAGGCTCGGGCTGCCACGTGACTTTGAACTCCCCACCTCCGGGCCCTGGTCGCCAGTTGACAGCTCACTTGACTGACCTCCTTTTAAGCCTCCCCCGTTTCTCACGCTCCTCATTTTTCTCCCGCCTCCCTTGTCTGCCGGCATTTCCAGCAAGCCCCTGGGAAACCCTGTGTAATCGGAAAGGGAGCGAGGCCAGGAGAGGGCTGAGCAGACATGAAAGTGCTCTTTGGCTGACAAGGATCCCCAGAGGTGAAATAGGAGCGAGCACATGCACTGGGGGCATCCGAGCTCTGCGGGCAAACCTGCGAGTCGCCTCGGTGCCACGTGGGCCCAACCCTGCCCGCCAGCCGCCCCCAGCAGGTGGAGGTGTGAGTGTCGAGGGCCGCTGAACACTGGGAATCGTCCTCATGCATCACAATTACAGAAACACCTGTGCTAAATACCTTGGTGCGGGTCCGGGGTGTGAATTCACGGGGTGTTCGATTGCCTCCGAATTTCTCGTTTCCACACTGACGACAAGCCGCAGGTGTGCACGGCGTGAGCCGGCGAGGCTGTGGTTCAGAGGTCTGTGCTGACAGATCGGCATCCAGGATGCATTTGTCCTCCCCAGCGCCGTGCGCCCCATATCTACTCCAGCATTTACGGAGGGCTGGGAGGCGATTTGTCACGTCACAGCTGCCTGTTGGCTCCTGGCATCCCGGGAAGGCAGGTGAGAGTGAGAAGGTGAAGTCATCAAGAGGCTGGAGCTTGGCGGCGCTCGGGGGTGGCTGGTGCGGGCTGAGGTCTGGGCTGAAGGAAGACGGGGAGCCAGACCCTGTCCCGAAAGATGCTTCCGGTCAAGAGAACTGGCAGCCAAGGATAGATGGACCCGTGGCCATATTCGGCCGTGGACGGATCGGTACTGTGTGAAAGAATGTTGCAATCTTTACTAACATTAGATGTCAAGGGCGCTCACCAATTCAATATAGATTTCTGGCTTCTTTCCAAAAAACAAAACCTCCCAGGGGATCCGCATTGCCCTGTTAAAGTGTGGGCATCGTCCCCCGTTTGGAAGGTGCACACCGCCTTTGATGCCTTCATGTGCTTTGTCCCTCATGGGGCCCTGCAGGTGACTCGGTTGGGGGCAAACAGCTAAGAGGCTGTGCCTTCCACATAGGGGTACAGGCAGCGGCCCCATGAACGGCATCCTTCCGAGGCAGAGCCTGGGAAAGGGCTCAGGACGCGAGCTGTAGTGGACATTACCCCTGAATTTGCACACCCGGATTCCGTGCAGATGTTTGTCCTTGAGTATATCCTAGTTCAGCAGTACAATATTGGCTGTTCTCTGCAGGTAACATTCTGGATTCATACTTAGATGCTTTCTAGTCGTTAGGATACAAAACCACTGGTGCTTTGGTTACCCCCTGCTGATGCTCGCCGGGGAGATTACTCCAGCACCCACAAGATCTTTTGCACCTGGGGCCAGTGTTCCTCATGGACCCAGGCCTCCGTGCTGTGACCAGGGTTCCTTCCAGGCCTCCGTCCTCACGGGACCTCTGTGGCGGGAGGAGAGGCATGGTGTGGTTGTGGGTGGAACGGTATGGATGTTCCATTGCCAGATAAAGCACAGGACACCAAGGTAAATTTGAACTTCAGAAAAATGAGTAATTTTTAGTATAAACATGTCAGTTTAAACAGGTCCCAAACACTGCATGGGACAAACCGAGACTAAAAATCGCTCATTGCTTATCTAAAGGGCTCAAATGGAACTGGGTATCCGATATTTTTGTTCTGTTTGCTCTTTTAAATCTGCCAACCTTATTTTTATTTCGAGGGACGATGCCCAAGTTCTGGAGGCTTCTTTGCGTGCACTAATTTCTTGGGCTGCCGTCCAGCTTTGCACATCTGGATCGGGCATCAGGCATCCAAAAGAGGCTGTCGTGGGTGTCTAGGGGCCATCCTCCTCCTCTAATTGGCTGCCAGTGTTTCTTTCTGGGTGCCCGTGAGCTCAGGGCAGCTGCTCTGCCAGAAGTGGCTTCCCAAATAAACCAACAGTGCCCGTAACCAGTTCCCGGTTGGCCACTTCGCTACCAGTGGAGGTTCAATGGGGCCCCAGGAGCTGTGGTGTGTCAGGGCCCCCTTCTCTCATCTTGAGCATTCAAACATTTAACCAATCTGTGTTTATATCTTCCTAAGGGTATCAGGTACTGCGAAGGTGGACTACAATTTCAACCTGATAGACATTTATTGAGTACCTCCTGTATGCCAGGGGCCACGCTAAATGAGGCAGGCAGGCAGTGAGAGCACACGAGGGGATGATGCTATGCTTGGAGGCTTCAAGCTCACCAGGAACATGCATGACACACAGACGGTTGCGGGGGCTGGAGTGGTGGTGGCAGGGCTGCAGCACTCCCATCAGGGGTCTTGACAGGAAAGATGTGTGATTGAGGCTTTAAGCAAACGCTTCAGAGGTCTGGCAGGAAGGGAGGCCAACCATCCCAGGCAGAGGGAATGATGGCAGCATGGATGTCCAGAGGCCAGAACCTTCTCTGACGGGCTGGCTTGGGGTGGGGCAGGGTGGCGTGAACCCCCAAACCTGAAGGAAGAACGGCTCCCCCCTATGGGTGCCTCTCCTTCCTTTTCTCTCCTCTGTCCTGAAGGCGCGGTCTGGAGCAGATCATCTGATGAAAACTTCAGTTGACCCGTGTACACTGACAGTTTCTTTGCCTCCTTTCTCTCCATCCAGCAGCAAGGGGAAGTTCCACACCTGGTTCAAGCTCGCTTGCCTTGTACCCTCTGCTGCAGCCACCAAGGTGGATGTCATCAGCCAAAACCCCTACAGTCATGCTATCCTGATGGGTGGTCTGCCTCTGAAGGCAGGACCACCAGTTCAAAGCATACTCAGCCGGGCAGTCAATGCACCTGCTCTCTCCTTGTGTTTTATTTTTCCCACTGGTCAGCAGGATCACTGCACACCCTCTTCTCCCACACCAAGCCCCCTGTAACCAATATCCCAGGTCTAGATTTGAGTGGCTCGTTTTTGACATTTCAGGGTCCCCTGAAGGTTAGTGGATTCGCTCGAGTGTTCATGCCTCCTCTACGGGAGAGCCTGGACCCCAAGTTCCTGATAGGCTGTGCACTTACCACATGGTCTACACCCACAGCCCCCCAGCTGCACTGTGCGGAAGCCACATGGGCACATCTGCCTAGAGCGCAGGGAGGGATAGGCTACAGGTGCTCAAGCAGATGGTCCCTGGGGACCTCTGGCTCCCCATCACCTTCGAGAATTGTCAGTGTGTTTGCCACTGGAGAAAAGGAGGAGGGGAAATTGACTAAAAGGGAAAGAGAGAGAGAGAGGGACAGACACCATGGAAGACAGGCAGAGCTTGGAGAGCTGCTGCCACAGCCAAGGGGTGCATGAGGTTGCTAGCAATCCCTAGAAGCCAGGAGACAGGTGGGGGACACTTTTTCCCTTTGAACCCCCAAAAGGAACCAACATTGCTGACACCTTGATTTTGGACTTCTGGGCTCCAGACCTGTGAGAGAATAATCTCCTCTTGTTTCAAGCCACCCATGTTGTGGTCAACTGTTACTACAGACACAGAAAACCGAACACGATGATCAGAAGAGGGTGGGGTGGGGTGGTTGGTAGCATGGAGCTCATTGGCTTGAAATAAACAGGCAGAAAATTTAATTCCTTAAAATTTTATTGCGTCTGGAGACAGTGGCTAATGAATTCTTTTGTTGACTCATTGAATACATGTGTGAGGATTGATAACAAAATGGCGAAGGATTGTGGAGCGCAGGCGAAGGACAGGCTGGGAGGTCCCCCACGGCTGGGCCCGGCTGGCCTTACGGAGGCACGCATTTCTAAGGCTTCCAACTTCTGTGGTGATGAAGCTGGAGCACAAATATTTTGGAAATTTTGTGCCCAAACAATTTTTTTGAACTCTGTTTTGGGTAAAAGACAGAAATCTATCAAACGCCGCGCAGATTAACTTATCACAGAGCTAAATGGGCTGTCAGTGTGGGAGACGGTGGTTGGCCCAGTGAATTCAAATGCATGTAAATTTCCCTGGTGGCAAAGTTGAGGACGGCGGAGCTGTCAGACAGTGACATGTGGAAATACATTAACAGTGTTTAAAATATATTTGAAGGGGCCGCCTCATATTTTGATAACATGCCCACCGACAAATGATTTGTGGGGATGGGAAATTCTGACCTCCTCATCTATTCCAGGGGAATCTTTGTAATGAGCCCCCAGGATGTTGGGTGCTTTAGTTCTAAAACAATTACCAATGCCAGCTTGCACTGGCGAAGGTCCCCTGTGTCACGGATGTGTGGAGCTGGGTTCTGATAGCCTGCTTGTCACCATCACTCTCGATTACAAGGAAAGTGATTAAAAACTTCAAAAGAACCAATTACATTGTGTTATACACCAGGAATGCGGTTCCTCACCAAGAAACACACCAGATCCTTCACCACTGAACATTGCTTCGCGTTTTTAGTCTTGTGGATTTATTTGGAAAGGAGATGTCCTTGACTTATTGTAATTATTCTCAGTGTTTAAGGGAAAGGCATTCCTAAGAGTTGTACTGTGTCTATTTAAAGGGATGGGAACTCGTCTGTTTATGATGGGGATTGATTTTAGTAATTACAGGCATGCTGGATATCTCCTGAGTTTTCAAGGGAGGCCACAAAGATATGTGATACCTCACTGTTAAGTGTAGGTGCCCTATGACCTCCAGCTTCTTCATCAAGTCCCCCCATTCCTCCCTTCACACGCCGGGCAGACTTCGAAATTGGCACTCATAGACCAGTCTTTCTTGACAAATAGCAGGTGTGATGTCGCCCCTTGGCCCACTATGACCTAGAAATAAATCCAGAAATATCCCCCCATGAAACAAACATAAAATGTAGTTTCTTTCTTGATATGTCCTTTTAAAATCATGCATATTCAAGTCTGCATTGATTCGACAGGACAATGAAATAAGCCTTGGTCCGCATCTTGCCTGATGCACGGACACCCAAGTCTAACACTACAGGATGAGAACTACGATGGAATGCACAGAATGCCCTGGAAGCATGGAGGAGTGGCCCCTAATAACCTGTAATAGGGCTGGGAGAGGGATCAGGGCAGGCTCCTGAAGGAAGGCAAGGAGTTGGCCTGGTAAAGAAAGGCAGGGAAGGGTAAGAATGACTGACACCCAGAAATGTGTAAGTGTATGAGAGACTAACAGTCATTAAGCACATACTCTGTGCTGCTAGGTTGTGGGAATGAGTTTGGGTATTTGGAAAAAATCTAATCTCCCTCAAGAATGCCACTCGAAATAACAGTGTTGACTGATGAGTGAGTGGCCCACCATGAAGGAAGAACTAAAATACAGCCCTTTCCAGCAGTAGGTGTGAGACCACCGTGCTTCTCAATGTGACATCTGGGTCTGGATGGTTATTCTCTGTGGTGGGCTGTTGTGTGCCTTGTAGTGTAGCCACATTTCTGGTCTCCATACATGCTATTCCAGTGGAAACCTCCATCTCCTAAATTATGATAACCAAAAATGTGTGCAGACATTGCCAAGTGACCCTACTTGGGAACTGCAGCTGGAAGAAGAAACAGTCACAACACTCGTACCTCCCTTTGTCCACCATTCCACGTTCAACTAGGAGATTAGGCTGTAATAACGGGGGCCTATATTTGAATGGCTCAGATAAGCAGGAGCGTATAACTTTCTTATAGAATAGTCCAAATTGTTAGGAGCTGCAAAGTAGGTTGCCTGTACAGTTCCATGAGTTATGCAGAGATCCAGGGGTTTCTGTCTCTTTACTTTAGCCTAAAGTGTGGCCCCTGGCTGAAGGCTCAACCCAGATCACCACCACCATATCCACCACCAGGCCTCAGGAACGTAGAGAAGACAATGTGAAGAGCAAGAAATTTCCTTATAAAGTTGTCATCAGGGAAATCCATATCACATCTGTTTGCTTCTCAACAGGAAAAGCATAGCCATGTCACCATATCCAGATGCCAGTCTAGCAGGAGGATGCTGCGGGCAGCTAGGTTCCCATGTCCCCAGTGAAAATGCAAGAGGTTAGGAATTCTGAAAGCAGGAGAGCCATGTGGATACTGGGGAGAGGGAAAATCCTCTACTACACTTTGTAGGTATTTGGATGGAAACTAGGGTACAGCAGCACTGACATAGGTAATGGGGACTGGCAGTGGGTAAGATAAGGTGGTCCCTATCCATGTGAAACTTATGCTATAATAGGGAAGGGGGAAATGACAGGTAAGCAAAGAAATAAATATAGGTTGTGATATGTGCCTTGAAAGAAAGAAATAGAATAACTGGATGAGGGGGGTTGACTTAGATAGGGTGGGTAGTGAGGGCTTTGCTGTAGTGGTGACATGTGAAGTGAATCCTGTAAGGTAAGAGGGGGCCAGCCTATGCAGAAGTGGTGTGTGTGTGTGTGTGTGTGTGTGTGTGAGAGAGAGAGAGAGAGAGAGCATATGTGTCCATGCATGCACAAAGGGATTTATTCTGAGAAATTGACTCATGTGATTAGAGAGACTGAGAAAAATCTCAGGATCCACAGCGAGCAAGCTGGGGTCTCAGGAGAGCCAAAGTGTAGCCTTTATTTCTCTCTAACAGTAAAAATTCCAAGTGTTGGTGAACTAAGCAATACACTTTTAAATTGCCAAAGTGCCAAAGGAAAGAAAATGACAATGGGAATTGGGGATTACTTTGGACAAAGCAAGAATGAAAAATCTACATGTTAAATCTTGTGGGATGCATCTAAAGCTACAATTAGAAGGAAATTCATAGCCACAACTTCATATTCATTATTGACTGTGGTGATGGTTTCACAGGTATATATATACCTATGTCAACACTTATTAAAAAGTAAATTCTAAAAATGTACGTTTTCATTATGTGTCAGTGACATGTCAGCAAAGGTGTTTATAAAAGTTAGGCTGAGAATAACCAAATAAATACAAATAAAATATAAGAAAAGTAACAAAGTAAGGAAAGGAAACTACTAAAATAGAAAAAAACAAAGAAAGAAAATAGAGATGTCCAATAAAAACCAATGCTGTTTCTTTGAAAAGAATAACAAAGTGTAGAAAATTCTGATGATTGAAATAAGTACAAATAAACAATATCCAGGAGAAGAAAGGGAGATATTATTAAGAAACTTCATAACAATACATTTGAAAACCTACATTAAAGAGTCAATCCCCTAGACACATGATGGCAATATTGAACTAAAATAAACAAGATATTTTAATAGATCCACGGATATTAAATAATTTGAAATGTTTGTTTAAAAGAGATCTATGATATCTGCTTGGATGATTTTATAGGCAAATTATACCAAATATTCAACATTAGTTCACCAAGTCCAACAACAAAAATATCTAAAATAACTTGAGTGTATCCTAGGAATTTAAAAGAGTTTCTTTTAGTTTACATCTTTAGTTTGAAATCGAGCCCTTGTTTTGGAGTTACTCTCTTAACAATAAATGTTCACATCTAATTGTGCTACAGTTGGTTTTAGTGCTGGTCTTTTAAAAAGTGAGAAAAACCTTCTACACTTACCCACATATTTCCACCTTTGTTGTGTAGATCCACATTTCCACCTGGTATAATCATCTTTCCACCTGAAGAACTTCCTTCTTCATTATTTTAGTGCAGGACTGTTAGTATCCCTTGCAGATTTAGTTTGCCTGGAGAATATGTATTTCATCTTTATTTCTGAAAACTTTTATTTTTTTTTGCAGTTCGTGTATTTCTAGGTTTACTGTTGTAAAGATGTTATTTCATTGTGTTCTGGCTTACATATGGACACTGGAAGTTATGATTTCTTTGTTCTTTTGCACATAATATGTTTTATATGGTACTTATGGATGTCATTACATCACTAGTGTTCATTTGATTATGATGTCCCCTAGGATTTTTTGTTTACTCTGCTTTGAGTTTCTTGACCTTCTTGGACTCCTGGATTTATACTTTACAAAAAAGTTGGGATTTTTTTCAGCTATTGTTTTGTCTAATATTTTCCATCTCCCTTGTCTTCACCTCCTGGATCTCCTATTGTATGTGTGTTAGACCACTTGGTATTGAATCATACATCATTGGAGCTGTTTATTTATTTTTTTCTAGTCATTTATTATCTCATTGCTCAGATTTCCTAGTATCTTACAGTTGTCTTCAATTTTCCTGATCTCTGATCTTTGTTTTTAGTCTCATCTGCTATTAATTCAATCAGTGAATTTTTCAGTTTGGATATTGCATTTTTCATCTCTAAAAGTTTTATTGTATTCCTGCTCTTTCTCATTTTATGTATGTTGCTTATTTTTATATTTTACATATACTTATATATATAATATATATTTTTATATTTTTACATATTTTTTGTGAAAAAAATTGTATTCAATTATTTCTGCTCCCATTTTCTGATTTATTTAGAGCATATGGGTAATATTTTTCTGTTTATTCCCCTTTCCAATTTTTTAAAATTTAAAGTTAGACACTCTTTTTTTTTTTTTTTAATTTGACTGACAGAGATCACATGTAGACAGAGAGGCAGGCAGAGAGAGAGGAGGAAGTATGCTCCCTGCTAAGCAGAGACCCTGTTGCAGGGCTCAATCTCAGGACCCTGGGACCATGACCTGAGCCAAAAGCAGAAGTTTAACCCACTGAGCCACCCAGGTGCCCCAAAAGTTAGACACTTTTTAAAATTTAAAGTTAGACACTAAATTTTGTGTTGTTGAATACTGGGTTTTGTTGTCTTCCTTCAACTAATTTTTTTTGTTTTGTTTTGTTTTTTTAATTTTTGCAGTAAGTTATTTATGGTTCAGCTCTATTATTACAAGGCTTGTTTCTAAACTTTAGTAGACTTGTGTTAGAGTCTGGTCTAGTTTCTCTCTGTTATCAATGTGTAACTCAACTGGACCCTTCTCTACTCTGAGGGTTCAATGGGGACCCTTCCATCTGGATTGTTGGAGCACTGTGAGTTCCCAAGGCATGTGCAAGTTCTGGGCATAGTTATGCTTTTAGTTTCTTAATCAGTCTTTGAGTTTATTTATCTTATTGAGCAAAACCTGAAAGAATTCTATGCAGAGTTCTGGAGTTTTTCTCTGTGTAACTCCTTTGTCTCTGGTTCTATATCCCACACTTTCCAATTCCTGCAGCCTCAAGAAACTTTGATATGTTTCCTCAACTTAGCAAGATCATTGTGCTCTATTTAACATCCTCCTTTCTATATCAAACTAAAAAGGGCCTCAAGATAGAATATCAAGGTGATTGTGGGGATTACTTGTTTCCTATTTCTGAAGTTTCATAGATCTGAGATACCCACTGTCCAATGTCTGAAAATGGTTGGTTTGTCTATTTTTTCCAGTCTTCTAGTTTAGATATGGCAAAAGGATGCATATCATCTGGATTATTCCATCATGTCCTTATACAAGTGTTTTGACATTAAGAAATTGATTTTCAGATTAATGGTTTAAAAAGAAAGAAAACAACAATTTCAGTAAATGTAGAATAAAATTTTGATAAGAACTAAAGATAAAGATATAAAAGTGAGAAGGAAAATAAAAGTATTTAACTAGAAAATGGCATCAATTAAAAATTAATAGCAAAGATAATTTTTATTAATGAACCATTAGAAGCACTATTTTAGTGACAGGAAAAAGATAAATATGCCACCATTATAATTGCCATTAAACACAGTAAAATGAGAAAATATAAAGCAAGAAAATTTAAGAATTAGTAAGGAAGAAATAAAACTGTCATTATTTGCAATTGATATGATTGTCCACATAGAAAACCCTAGAAACTCTACAGGCAAATAATCAGAATGAATGAAGAGTTTGAAAAGTTTACTAGATACATGATCAACACACACAAATAATTTCTTTCCTATATATCAGCAATAAGCAACCAACATTATAATTTTTAAGATACCATTTATTAACAGCACAAAAACTATACTGAAGATAATAGCACACAAAAGTAAGAAAATCTTATTAACAAAATGCATTTTTCAACTAAAATGAATGAGTCTTCTTAGAAAAATTTCCAATTCTATGTCTGGGAGTGGATGGGTAGGAAAAATATAAGAAGAGCCTAGAATATGTTGTTGTCAGAAATCAAAGAAATGCTCCAAAATTGTTAGAATGGATGGGAGGAGCGTGGGAGGCAGCTTAGGGTTAAAATTGTCCAAGTTTGGGTATCCTTGAAGACCACAGAAATGTCACATTTTCCCTACAAAAAGTGAACATGGCAATTGGTTATAATACTTGGGACAAAAAATAAAATTCATGTATCCATAGGGATAGTCAAGAAAGAAAAGGAAGGAAGATGGGGAAATATGGAAACTCATACATACAAACGATGACCAGCTGGTAAAGCAGAAAGACTCTTAAAATTAGAAAATACTATTTTGCAACCACCAACACAACTGATTAAGACAAGGATCATTAATAGATACCAAAATGATTGGGTGAAAACATATAGTCACATGCTTTCAAAGTGTCACCCTGTAAATTGCTTCTTCACTGAAAAGAGGACAAAGCCCATTTACAAGAAAGAAAACTAGCAAACGCTAACTCAAGCAAGGGATCAAACTGAGCAATGCTAGTAATAGAACAGGCTGACATGTTGTGTGTCTAATGTGTAGTATTCCTGCCAACAATGTTTAATCCAATCATGAGGAAACAATCAGATTGTGGGACATTCACTAATATAGCTGGCCTGGATCTGGACCCCTGAACAGTGTTAGGGTCATGAGTGATGGAAGAAAAATGGTATGATCACGTCGTAGTTCAAAATGGGTTAATTGCAATGTTGACCAAACTCAATAATTCTTGATTGGACCCAAGGAGAAGGAAAATAACTACTGAGGATATATTTTGGACAACAGAGAAATTTAAATGTGAATTATATATCAGGTAATATTTAATCATGTTCAATGTCTTGGTAATGAGAAACGATACTGAATGGTTATATGAAAGACTGTTTCATTTGATGGGAAAGAGATACAAACCATCTGTGGGTGATTTTCATGCTTCTGCAACTTTACTTGTTGTTCATTAAAAGTGAATATGTGGGTGCTTGGGTGGCTCAGTGGGTTAAGCCTCTGCCTTCAGCTCAGGTCATGATCTCAGGGTCCTGGGATCGAGCCCCACATCAGGCTCTCTGCTCAGCAGACAGCCTGCTTCCCCTTCTTTCTGCCTGCCTATCTGCCTACTTGTGATGTCTGTCTGTCTGTCTCTTTCTCTCTGTCAAATAAATAAATAAAATCTTTAAAAAAAGTGAATATGTGATAAACTGTTGATAATTCATGAATATGGGTAGAGACTATATTAGTATACATGATACTCCATTTTTTCCAATTTCTCTGTAGTTTTAGAAAAAAATCAAAATAAAAAGCTTTGAGAAAAAGGGATAAGCTGCTAGGAAAAGCAAAAATGATCTTTGAAGAAAATAATAAAATTTATTGAAAGACATAAAAGTAGAACTATTTCACACTCATAGATGGGAAAACCAAATTTCTTAAAAGGAGCAAGTCTACACAGAAGAATTCTGACAAAAATTCTAGTGATACTCTGTGGAATTTGATAAGCTGATTGTAATATTCATGATGATAAATGGAAGATAGTTTTTGAAGAAGAACAACATAGGAGAACTACCTCTGTCTGCTTTTGAGACTGTTGATAGACCTTTGGTAATCAAGATGGGGAGGGAGGATGGTCTAGAGGGTCCATGCAGAGAGCCCAGGAAACGTCCCTGGGGACTATATATATATATATATATATATATATATATATATATATGAGAATAGCCACCTCAAATTAGTGGGAGACACTGAATCATTAATACAGGGGGCCATAACCAATTGGTTAAATTGGAAAATGAAAATGAGATTAGATCCCCACTTTAGACATATACAAAAGTAAATTGGAGCAGAATGAAAGAGTCATGTATAAAAACAAAACATCATTTAGAAGAAACTCTTGGAAGACTTCCTCATGACTTTGGAGTAGGGAAGGATTTCTTAAAGAAGATATGAAAACTCCCAGCTATAAAGAAAAGAGTGGATACATTTGGCAACTTTTTTTTAAGGGGGTGGGGTCTCACAAAATAAAGAAAATTGAAGATTAAGCCAAAGAGCAGGAGAAAACACAAGAAAGATGACCAGTTTTTTAAAGAATACTTTAAAATCAATTATAAAAATATGAACAACCCTATAGTAAAAGAGGTAAGCAGTTAAGGAGAATTCATGGTCAAGGACATAGAAATCATGAACATACCTGTGGTGAAAATCAACTAAAAATCCAGCCAATGCGAATGAAAACATTCTCATCCCTCCGACTATCAATACCTGAAACCGTATAGTAGTGAGAATTGGGGAGGGATGGAGCAGAGGAAGCTTTCGGACCTTGCATGAAGTGATGTCTAAGCATCACAGCCATGCAGAAGAGAGATTTGGCAATAGGTAGAGATGTTGACGATACATGCAGGTGGTGACTCAGGGACCCTCTTCTCTATAGGAATCCAGAAAAGCCCTCCGCATGCCCTATACAGTGTGATCAGGAATAGCACACATTTGGAAACCATAATCCAACAAATGGAAAAAAATACAATTTATAAAATTCGTGTATTATATATCAACATGGGATTATAAGGAATTGGCTTGTGTGATTACGGAAGCCCCAAGATCTGCAGTCAGGAAGCTGGAGACTCAAGAGAGCCAAAGGTGTAGTTCCATCCTGAGTCTGAAGACCCGAGAGCCAGATGAGCCGAAGATGTGGTGTCTGGTCCAGGTCTGAGTCCGAAGGCCAGTGGAAACCACTGTTCCGGATTGAAGACAGTCAGGCACTGAACAAATGGTCTCTTTCTCAGCCTTTTCGAACTATTCAGGCCACCACAGATCAAAGGAGTTCCACCCACACTGGGGAAGCAGTGTGTCTCACTCAGTCAACCTATTCCAACGCCAGTCTCATCCAGAAACACCCTTACAGACACACTTAAAGTAGTATTTAGACAAATGACTGGGTACCATGTGGCCTAGGCAAGTTAACATGTAAAGTTAACTGTCAGTCTGTCTTCTATCTGTCTGTCTATCTATCTGTCTATCTTTACCTATCTATCTAATCTATGTATCATCTGTCTTCTCTATCTTCTCTGTCTTATCTATCTTATCTATCTGTCCACCACCCATCTATCATATAACTTATCTATCTAATCTGTCATCTAACTTATCTACCTTATCTATCATCTAACTTATCTACCTTATCTACCCATCCTCTAACTTATCTATCTTATCTATCTTATCTATCTATCTATCTATCCATCTATCTATCATCTATCTCTATTACCAACTGTGATGAGCACTACACTGCCAGACAGTGTCTTAACTTGATTTTGGTCTGGTCCAGTTGTCAGAAAAGGGCTCCCTGGGAAAGGGACATCTCTGGGGAAGCTAGAAAAGGAGGAAACATTCCAGGGAGGACAATAAGCACAAAGATAAATATCCTGGCATCCTGGGCGGCCTGACACCCATGGTGGCTCTTGGCTTCATTCCTGAGTATGCAAAATGAGCTTCCAGCAACATCTGCTTTCTTTCCAGGATCTACGGGCTGCCCTGTGGAATGATCCTGGGAGGCTGGAGCAGGGCAGCAGGCTGAGCTCCAGACACAGAGCAGCTCTGGGCTCTACATGGATTCCAGGGCACCATGGGAAGGTTGGAAAGGCCCTTTGATCTGTGGCATGGAGCTGTGCTGCCTCCTTGCCTGGGGGGCAGCCTTCACTCGGTGGTGGGCTTCCGTGTATTGTGGATACAAGGCTGTGCTCTCTCCTTGCCTCAGATGTGACTGAGGATCTCAGTTCGGGAGCTGTCTGCTCCTGTACCCTGCCGGGAACCAAGAAGGTTGTTTCTGGGGCCTTTTGTAGTGTCTGCATTAACATGAGACGGAGACTCCTCAACACGGGGATCTCTTGAAGAAGCGCTGCAATACACTCCCCACGATCTCCAAGACAGCACTGGGCGGCCCTCATGTGGTTCATATTAGACTTTAAAAAGTGGCCCGTAAGGACTTTTTCAGAGCCGACCAGAGTCCACTGCCATGATGCCGGTCTCCTTTTTACCGTTATTCTGTAAAAGACCCCTCCGTGTCTAACTGTACACAGTAAGCGCTAGGCTGGCCCAGGATGATTCTCTTCCTGTGGCTGGTCTGCATGCAAGGTCAGCAAGCATGGCCTGTGAGTCGCCACACCAGAGCATCAAGGCCGCCTCCCACTCAGAAGGGAGCCCAGAGCTTGAATAGAGGTACCGAAGCAGTGACTAGTTACTTTGCTTGGAAAAGGGTGTGGTGAGGCCGCAGTAGATGGGTGGACAAGTAAGATCCCCGCCAGAGGTCAGTGGCTGAAAACCTTGATGAATGAGCTCATAGACTTGACATTTGGGAATAGCTCACCTGTTTTAAAATGTCAGCCCATGACGTCATCGGACCTTCAGAGCATCTTCCAAGTAGGGACTTCCTAGACCCTTGCTGTCAGAGGTCGGTTGCACTCAGATGCGATTGCTTATTACTGTGGTTTTGGATAATGTACGGCATCGCTGTGAGCCCCAGTGTTGCCAGCTACAGAGATGGTACCAGCACCGGGGGCTCCGAGTACTGGGAAGGTAAGAAGCTAAAGAAGGTAAGAAGCATATGTACTTTGTCTGGTAGACTGAGGACACCAACCAAACTGTCATTGGTACTAACCACGTGATTATGCCAGTATAATGTTTTTCTCCTTTGCTTATCCAAACACTGCCCCCTCCACCCCAAGCAACTCCTGGATTGCCAATAGATGGATAGTTTGAAGGATATTATCAGGTGAGATCTTTGGGAAACTCGATTTCCTCAAGTGGTCGGGCACTGGAAAACCCTGACTCGCCCAATTTTTCTCCTAGAATATGCCCTCAAGGACTCAAAGAGCTTTTCTGGATAACGTAGGCATTTTCTGACACCATGTTCACGATTCCACTTACCCCAAAAAGGCCCCACCTTTTTTTTTTCTAATAGAAGATTGGTTTGCAGTGGCTACTATGAGTCATCTCTGTTGCCTTGTCTGAATCCCAAGTGGAGGAAATGGAAATCCTTGTGAAAAGCTTGTGCTAAAATCTCTGACAGCCCCCGCTCCCTCCACTCTGACTTGAGCTCCCATGAGTCTCTTCCTTTCCTTCCCTGGCTCCCCGAAGGCTTTGAAATCAACGACCAAACCATGGGCTGTAGTGGAAATAAAATATAGTTCTAATTTTCATATTTATTTGTAAAGATTTAAACATGTTTTCCTGCAGCCCCGCAGCAAGCTCGGCTCTGTTTTCTAAAAACTATTGGGAAATGACATTTTAATTTTTTTTTGAAAAACTGGATTATAGATAACAAAACATGCAGTAAAAGAAGTCATTAAAATGCATATTGTAAAATTGAAACTTAAGTGTCAAGTTTTTATAGCAGTCTGTCAAACGCTTGACAATTAAAATAGCTATTTTTAAAATTTTAATGAGACACAATAAGGGTAAAATGTGCATGGAGATTGCACATTTTCAGGACTGCACATTTTTAGCATAACAAGTCCATTCAGTATCATTACAATAAAGCCCCATTTGTAAAATTCACCATCTATTTTTAATTAAATTAGTATGTGTCATTTATTATGGGTATTATATTTATTGATCTTTAATATTTAATTTAAGATGACTTATCTGAGTAAAACACAACTTAGCACAAGCAAGCTGATACCCCAGGTCATCATGGTGTTGCTGTTCAGAGGACAGTAAGTATGTTTCATCCCTTATTTCTTATAGTTAAATCTTGAATAAGTTTAAAAATGTTTTTCCTCCTCTACTGCAAGATATAGACTAACGTTCTTCATGGTAGTTTGGCTTCTGGTGCTTGGAGTTCTGTTGTTCTTGTTTGCTTGAAATAATCATATCCCTCATTCTCACACCATTTAATAATTTCCTAAGTTCTCCCATGACTGACGTTTCAGTTGATGTTTGTAAATTCATCTTTTTGATCTTCTTTTATATCAAAATGACACTTTAGTTCGGATGGTCAGTAAGTGGCTTGTGGAAGGCGTCACAGGATTCTGCCATAGGCTGTTAGATGAGCGCCCATGGTCATCCTGGGCTCCGTGGACACTGGTCAGTGCTTCCAGGAAGGAGACCACCCGGGGAACTGGCCCTTCTAGCAACACAGGGGAGACGCTGGGCACCTTCAGAACCAGGGACACATCTCTTCTTCAAATGGTTTAGATCCTGTCTTGTTATTTAGAAGTAGATTGAGAATCCTATGTTGGTTTCATTTAGGTGTTAATGATGAGAAAAATCCCGTGGTGGGGAGCATGAGGAAGGAATCTGGTTAAAACTATGTTTGCCTCTCCTTTATCCCTTCATCTGGTGAAGGTAGGAGGACATGTGCATGTCTGTGCCTACAGAAGTGAAAAGACACAGGTGTTGGGGATCCTGTAGGGTGATATGGGCTGTGCCCCACACTTGGGGGGTGTGCTGCAGAGCGCTTAGGGCCTCCCTGGAGCCATACCCTCTTCTCCTCTGCCTACAGCCACAGCAGTACTTGTGACCAACTTCAGAGTAAAGACGGGACCTCATACCTTCTCCTTAGCATCACGTGGACAACTTACCACATCCCAAGAGTGATACTTCACAATATAGTCGTCTTGGTGAAGGAACACCCAGGCCAAGGAGCCCAAAGAACCAATGCTCTCATCATCATGCAAATATTAGCAGGATATTAAAAAGAAATGAGAGGGCAAACCAGGAGCACACATGGGCCAGTATCAACTTTCCAACATCTGTTTCTTTCTGCGGATCAGATTTGAATGGCGAACCTTCTTGATTTCACTTGGAGAGCTAAAAGCACATGGTAATTATTTCCAAATAAAGGTAACTTATTTTGTAAATATGATCATTAGAGTGATTTGCATTTGTTGTATTTAACTCAGCACATTGATGGATCGTTACCTATTCATTGGCTTCAAGGGAAAAGTAAGCGTTTGCAAATTGCTACTGTTTTATGAATATATGAATAGCTCAGAATCTGAAGAAGCTTAGAATCCAGCTTTGTCTTCAATTTTACTTCCTCAGAGATAACAAGAATCCATATTAAGGAGTGAGGGTGGAAACTGGTTCTGCTTTTTAAAGATCCCCTTGTCATAAATTGGAAGATCAACTACCAACGATGGCATGACCAGGACCTTCAAGGCATCTCCGCAGGAACAAATAGCTGGTCGTAGTAAGTGACTCTGTGGCTGATATTCTTGCCTCTTCTCTTCATTTCTGGCTCAGATTCCTGTTGGATCATGTCCACTGAGAAACAGTCCACGTCAGCAGCAGCAACAGATCCAAGTGGGACCTTCAAGGTCTGTGGGTCCCTTGTATGCGCAGACCTGAATCCCGGACCAGTCTCAGAAATCCAGAACACAACTTTGACTGTGGGAATAAACAAAGTGGGCCTCTGCACAGGAGTCTGGCAGGCATTCCCCACCCCGGGAGGAGAGACCTGGAGGCCCAGGGCCTAGCAACAGTGAGAAAGCTAAGTGGAAAACCAAAAAGCTATCAGGACTCAGTGAGGGCATCAAGAAGTCTTAGCCATTTGTGGAGGAGGGAGGCACCAGACAAATTAATAATAATAATAAAAAAAAAACTAGCCAGAGGAATTAGGAAAGCAAAACAAATGGGGCCATTTTGTGCGGGGACAAATGGCCCTACACACGTCAGCAGCTCCTGAGGGCACCCTGTGAAGCAGAGCTCAGTACTATAATTGATGTTCCTAATTATGGCCTTGTCATTAAGGGGAAGTTAAATGATGTTCATACTCTGCTTAATTATGTTGTTCTTTGTAGGGCCTCATATGCTACATTTTATAAAGTTTTCCATATATATAGTTATATATTTTTTAAGTTCCTATAGTTATCCAGAAATCTCAGTTATCCAGAAAGTTCATTTTTCTGGCCTCATTCACCAAAGAAAAATGCACAAAGGAGGCATCTTGGAAACTCTGCAAATTCGTTGACTTGTTACAACTCTTCAGATCCATTAGAAGAATACACCAGAAGGTCATCACTGCTTCAAAGGAAGCCCTCACTTGGGAGGATGAGGGCAGTGGAACACACTGCTCATATCTCTATGTTGCTTCCAGAGAGTCAGACCTTGAAGACTTGCTTGGGTGTTCTGGACCCAGGGTACTTGCTGGAAGACTCACCCTCTTCCTGGAAAGAAAATCTGAGGTGGCAGCTTTCTGGAAAGCAGGGTAGTGATGCAAGAAGAGATGGGGCTTCAGGAGCAGCAGGACGAGGTAGATCCCAGTCTTCTTATTATACAGTGAGAAGGCTACTTAACTTGTTGACCTCAGGTTTTTCTCCTGTGCCAATGGAGGCAGTGACACTGCCCTCTCTGGGTTGCAGATTTCTGGAGAAGTCTTGTAATAACCAGAGAAAAGTGCCAAGACTGTGCCAGGCCTCTGGGCAAGGGACAGAGGGCAACTAGAGACAAGTTGAGGTGCATTCTTTCTTCCTGCCTTCCCAGGATTGCAGGTGTCACGGGCTGCAGGGAGGGGTGGCGTCTTTAGCAGGTGGACAGCTGTGCTGTGGGCTGTACCAGCAGACCTGGGTCAGCTCCTTCCATGGGACATGGCAGTCGGGTGACTGAGGGCACATCATGTAGAAGTAACCAGCTTGGGCTTCCAACCAGATGAACTCCGGCTGATTGTATTAATATATATCTACTTATTAGGTGTGGTCTTGGAGAGGTTGTTAATGCCACCAAATGTCCATATGCCCCTTCTTTCTTAGCAATAGAACCCAAATTTTATTGGGGGTAACAATGTGTCTAAGAAAAAGGCCCCTTTCCCAACCCCTTTGTAGTCAGCTGCTGTCTTATTCTAGCTGATGAGAAGGCAGTTAAAGATTGCTAACCTAGTTGGGAGATGAGCCTGTTTTTCCTCTTTGTCTTTTTGTCCTTCCTGATGGTTGGGACATAAAGGCTGGCACTCTGGCAGCCCTTTTGGGCCATCAGATTAATTTGAACATGGAAGTGGGGAGCTGAGGATGACAGCAGAAGGATAGGAGGAACTCAGGTATCTGAGGGTTTTATGAAACTGTTGAGCCAGTCTTGAACTGCTTCTCTCTGAACTTAATGAGAGACTGAATGGTGTGTGTTACAGCCAACAATACCACTGATTCCCTTTTCACCCTAACTGAACCCAGTCCTAACACATGCAACAAGTCACTGGATTTGTTCCCTGCCTTACTTCCTTTGTGCTTCTAGGAGCTGGTAGATAGGGGAGCCACAGGCTTCTAGGAGCTGGTAGACAGGGGAGCCAGAGGCTGTGGGGCTGGATGCTGGTGGTCTCAGTGGCTGTGCCCAGCAGTGACAAGGATGAGTCTAAGAACTGTGTAAGAGAGCTCAGGAGAACAGACAAGCATACTGGAGAATGGTCACTGGGGCTGAAGATGCTGAACAGTAGGACCAAAAAGAAAACAAAACCAAAGGAGGTCGGGGAAAGCCTATGGCAGCCTCCTCTCTGAGTCACCATGGGGACCCTTGTCCAGCAGAGCACCCTCCCAGTGTAGGATGCATGAAGGTTGCCCAGTATTTGCCTTCGTGTCAAATAAAGGGACGTTCTTTCCCTTGCTACTTATTCAAAGCAGTCACATATACACGAGTTTGCTTAAGCTCATGTCCACTGTGTCAGAGTAAAGTGTGACTGAGAGAGGTCAAGTGCTTGGTTCAAGTTTGTGGAGCTGGTAAGTAAAGACACAGCCTCCTGCTCTAGATAGACCCAGAGTTCCCTCCTCTCTGTCACAACTGTCTCATTAACTCACAAGGGCTCTGCTCTTCCGGGACTTTCCAGTGGAGAGAGCTTAGGAGAAATGATTTCATAATGATGAAAAAAGGCGCAGGCATGATTCACTCAACTTTAGACCCCCCCAAAAGCACAGGCTTTCTTGAGTCTGCAGAAACTTCTACCTGGAGACAGAAAAGGCCCCGCCCACTAGCTTGGGGCTCACAAGCATGGGTAGGGTGCTCCCCATCTTGCTCCTCGTCATGTCCCCAGGCCACCTGGAGACACAAGGTGACATGCCAGGTGACCTGAAGGGGGCCAGGATTAAGGTGGCAGTGAGGGATATTGGTACTGATGTCATACCAGCTGGGAAAGCTGGTGGCAGGTGGGGGCTTGCTCCCTGCTCCAGAGGAATTCCCTGAGGAGAGTGTCTCCCTTGGAACAGGAGTCCCTTTGGTGATTGAGGGTTTAGGAAGATGACCCAGTGCTTGTGGGGTGGTGTTTCAGAGCACGGATTTGAAATTCAGTGTGCAGGTGGGATCTCTCTGAGGTGGAGAAAGGGGTAGAAAAAGCATCTGGGTATGGATCTACATGTATTCATTCATAGCAAAAGCCAGCCATGTGCGAGGCATGAGGGGCACAGGAAAGAATTCCAGCCTGTCCCCTACTCACCAGGCAGGTGTCACCTTGGATCTGTCACCTTCTGTGGGCTTCAGCCTGTGCCTCTGGAGATAGGGAGAGTCCTATGGGGCTTCTTGGGGATGCAGTAGAGGGTAGACGAGGTCCTGGGATGGAGCATGGAAGCCGTCCCCAGCAGGTGCCATGCCAGCTGGGAGCCCTAGGTCAGCCCTGAAACAGCACGGTGTTTGCCTGTAGGCCTGGTGTCTGCCTGCCTTGCACAGAGCAGGCTTTGGGTGTCAGTCTGACTCAGGCCACCTTGGAGCAGCCAGTGCCTCTCCTCCAGCCCTGGTTTCCTTCCCACTCTCAGAACTAGCAGGACAAGCGGCCCCTTAAGGAACTAAGGGCTTCAAGTTGGGCTTCCCAGTGACCCTCGAATTGCGTCCCTTGCTCACAAGGTCCTGGGAGAAAGTTTGCGGTATGTGCTGTGAACTTCCAGGGTCCTGATCTTGGCCTTGGCGGAGTCCCCGGCCCTGACGCGCAGGCAGCCGGTCTCTGTGGGCATGCACTGACTCTTCTGGCCCATGGGAGGGTCTGTGCTGGAGAGATGACAGACATGCCGGATCTCAGGGCGGGAAGGAAACTCAGGCTCATCTGAGTGCACCTTCTTCAATGGCAGTAGAGGTGACCGCCCTGGGCACTGTCCCTGTAGCTTTTCCCCCATCTAGCCACGCTCCGCGGCCCTGGTGGGAATGCTCCCCCAAGCAGCAGAGCGGTGTGATCTGTGCGGGGTGTCTCAGAACACCAGACTCTCAGGGACGTGCCAGACACCCCTCCCAGAGCCATCTCTCAGACTGCAAGGTGTGCGTTTGACGGTCTCAGCAGCAGTGGGGTCCACACATGAGTGGTGACCAACGCTAGCTCTCCTCCTGGCTTTCCCTTGTCCAGGGTGAGTGAGTGCTCCACACTAACCTTGAACTTTCTGCAAAACTCCTGGGACAGTCAGTCTCCTTCTAAATAAAAGTGAGTGCTTCAGGCACCTTGTCACCTAAGCATTTGGCCACAGGGACACTGGGCCTCAGTTTGACTTCCTGGAGACCCTGCTGCCCCCGCATCACCCCGAAAAGGAAGCAGAGCTGGTGAAGACTCTTCCTACCCTCTCTCTCCCCCGTCCAGCCTCCAGGGAGCCTGCGGGGAGACGAGTGGCAGAGCAGGTGTCGCAGGCCGGTGGGGACCCGTGTGGAGTAGCCCATGATCCACGGCCACCATCAGGGTCTGCTCAGGGAACTCCGACATGGGCACCCTTTAATGGGTTACAAAGGGAAAAACAGAATTTTTAAAAAAAATAGTGAGATGGGAAGTGCCTGGGGGGCTCAGTCTGTTAAGACTTTGGCTCAGGTCATGATCCCAGGGCCCTGGGATGGAGCCCTGTGTCGGGGTCCCTGCTCACTAGGGAGTCTGCTTCTCCTTCCCCCTCTGCCTACTTGTGCTCACACTCTCTCTCAAATATATACATAAAATCTTAAAAAAAAATTAGATGGGACAGAAAAGTTCCTTGAGTGGAGACTGAGAACAGGGGCTGGTGGGCTCGGATCCCAGCTGCTCACCTTCTGGGGACCCAAGAGTTCCCCTGGGATGGTAAAATATCAGCAATGCCAACAGCTTGGTTTGTTGAGAAGATTAAAAGTATAATTGATGTGAAATGTTTAGGACAGGGTCCCCAGCACAACCTGTCGGTACCTGCTGGTTAGGGCCACTCTCCTCACTGTCCTCCTCGTCATTTTCATGGTCACTGTGGTCATCCTCACTGTCGTCATACTCTTGGGGGTGCAGCTCAAAATAAATTGGTCCTTGGATTCTGAAGACCAAGGTCAAGCCTTGCCTTGGTGGTGGAATATAGATTTAGACCCTTGCCTGTTGTCCCAGGAACTTGTGGAACGCCTGGACTGAGACCCTGACACCAAGGTCTGCTGGCTAAAGGCTGTTGTCCCCACTGACTAGTTCCCCCCTGAGGTCTCCTGCTTTTCATTCTTCCCTGCGGGAACATGGTCCCCTCCTGCCTCTGCTTCTGTGCCTTTCTTCTGGGGGCTCCTCTCTCCTGCCCCAGCCTCCCCTGTCCGGCCTGCGCGCCATCTTCATGTCACACTGCATGGGTTGCACCTGGGAGCAAGGACTGTCACACACAGGCAGGTGACACTGCGCGTCCAGGTGGCTCTCTCCCAGGTGCCAAGGCTGCCCTGGGCTAAGCATGGGCTGTACGCTTCTGACCTCCCCCAAGCGGCTTCTGCCCCACGTCCACACCCCAGCAAGTGAGGCAGACGGGGCAGCGAAGATGAAGAATCCTCCGCCACGCCACTGGGTTGAAGGTCATGTTCAGAACCAGGTGCGACTTCAGTTCATTTCCAGGCGGTAGCGAATGTCACAACAAAGATGGGGCTTCTGCCAAGGCCCTTGTCGGATGCAAACAGCAGAGAGACTGTAACTTTTCCAGGGATGTGCAGGTCCTAGATGTTGTTTTTCTTAGCTGTGGGCTAGAAATTGCTTCTTTTTGAGGTTGCCACCTCAAAACCCATCCCCGGGGACCCGGGGCCTACCTGGGGCCTAAAGACTTGTTGTTTTTCTTTTATATAAAGTCTGGGATTTCAGGGCCCTATTTGTGTCTATTATGCAGAAAGACATCTCTGCCGTTCGTGAAAGCCCAGGACTGTGAGCTTAGAAATGGAAATTTCCCCTTCTCATCCTGCAGCCACCGGCCACCGTGATCCCTGAGGGGGGTGTTGGAGCACGAGGCCCATGACAGCAAGTCTTGCAAAGCACAAAAAAGCATGTTCTCCGCGTCTTGATTACGTAGCAAAACGAGAAACGCTGCCACCAGGGTTCTCAGTGCACGGCTGGGAAGGGTGTGCACGCAGACGAAGGGAAAGAAGCTCGCAGTCCTCTGTCCTCCCCAATCCCCCTGGCCCCCGCAGTGGGACCCCCAGAAGGACTGCTCCAGGGACCAGCTGGGGAGGGGGGCTGTGGACCCCATTCATGTGGACCCCAACCTTTGTCTTGTTCTGGACACTCCCCTTGCTCTCTTACCAAGCTTTCAAGCGATTTATGTTCCAAGGCTTGTGTGTGTGTGTGTGTGTACATGTGTGATCAACCAAAATTAAAATAAAAAAGAAAACAAAACTGCTGGTGAGTCCGCTCTTCAAAATGTGGTTCAGATTATACAAGTGGCGACTGCCTCATTGTCAGCTTCTTTCTCAACTGGGACCCTGTTCTCAGGAGTCAGTGTCAGATTTTCCTGGCAATTTGGTGGAGCTGTTAATGCATTAATTGAGATAAACACCCTGTCGTGCGGACCCATTTGGGAGGCTTATTAAAGGCTGGGAAGAGTGCGTGTGTGGCTACGAGAGTCTCCCCAAAGTGAGCCGCACACTACTTCCTGATGGGGAGGACCACAGAAACTTGATTAAATTATCCAAAGCCCTCATCAAAGACGCAGAAGCTTTCAGTCAGAAGCAGGGTGCTGGGCAGACAGGTGCTTAAAAGCGACATGGAACAGGAGGATATCCGCTGATTCAAAGTGGGGGAGACTTTGGCAGGCCCTTAATGACAGGAATGGACTGGAACCCCCATTGCTCAGCTGGACAAAGTGACCAATTAGCTCCGTAGAGCCTGGTGGTAGGGCCACCGAGCTCAGCAGTGGCTACTGTCATCTCAGGACTCAGCCCCGAGTTAACGTGTCCAAATATTGTAATATATCTATATGTTTGAGATTGCTTGTGGGATAAAACAATATTTGATGCTTTTGGAGTCTGGGAAAATATTAACAGCAGGAGCTCTGTGATTTAAAAATTTCATTATAGAGGTTTCAGCTCTCTCTTCCCTTCCCCTAATCTTCTCTCCTTCCGCTGTGGAAGGCTGCACAAAATAATAATTAGGCAGAATGTACCAGTCGCTACTAGGGAGAGCGGGGCCCTGGGGACAAGCACTCTGGACGGGTCCCGAGAGACGGCAGCCTGAGTGGGGAGGACAGGGAGCTGGGCCACTCAGTGCTCAGTCCCTCAGTCCAGCAGGTCCCGTCGCTCCCTCCCTGTGTTCCTAAATCACCACCAGTGAGCTCTGGACTCATGCATTGGGGTCTCCAGATGCAAACAAGTGAACCCGGAGAAGGGGGGCTGTGAAGGTTTCTCCTGTCACCTCATCTGCCCTTATCCTTCCTGTTAGAGAGACACTGATGCCCACAATGCCAGGGACACGTGGGTTGCTCGGTGGTTAAGTGCCTGCCTCTTGATTCCAGCTCAGTTC
Organism: Enhydra lutris kenyoni; assembly: GCF_002288905.1. Taxonomy (NCBI): domain Eukaryota; kingdom Metazoa; phylum Chordata; class Mammalia; order Carnivora; family Mustelidae; genus Enhydra; species Enhydra lutris. The sequence goes on from NW_019154096.1 coordinate 76,992,823, forward strand.
CTGATCTCAGGATTGTGAGCCTGAGCCACGCTCATCATGGAGTCTACTTGGGACTCTCTCTCTCTCTCTCTCTTTCTCCCTCTGCCCTGTCCCCTCTCATGTGCGCTCCCTCTCTATATATATAAATAAATAGATAAAATTGTAAAACAAACAAAAAAAAATTCTAGCCCATTCCTTGAAGCCATGACTGAAAGCCTCAGCCACAGTCCCAGGGAATCAAGGGGCCTTTTTGGAGCAGACTGGCTGCGGGGCTGGTCCGTGAGGAGTGGGAGGGAGGGGATTTTAGCCACAGAATGGACGTGCCCCTGTTCCTTGTGGGCCTCCCACTTGATCTGTCCCCCTCTCCCTTTCCCTCCTCTGCTTCTTTTTCCTCCCATCTCCCCCTTCTTCCTCCTCATTAGAACCCGCCTGCCCTCACTTACCATCACCTAAGTGGTGGCTGAGGGCAGACGGCAGTGAGAGCTGGAGGAAACCAAACCTTCTGCGGTGACACGGTTGCAGCTTTAAAAAGGGTTCTTCTGTGTTAGTGAAGAACACATAGTCACGTGGCCGCTGAGGCGGGAGGGTGGCACAGGTTGGGGGCTGGTGGGTGCAGCCACCCGGGGTTACTTCCGTGGTTTCCATGGAAACCTGTGTGGGCTCTGCCCGGTCTGTGCTCTAAGTCTCATTCCCACGGGGGTGTGTCCCCATCCTTCTCCAGACCTCTTCCTCCTGGACCGTGTGGGACACAGGATTGGGCGTCACATGCCCCTGGAGCTGATGGGAATTCTCTCTCTGAACAACTTGGCTTGGTCATGACATGTGCACAAAGGGCTACTCCTTTGCAGGAACTTTCCCGAGCACAGAAGCACCTGTGGGCAGTCACTTTCTCCTCCATCTATAAGCCTAGGGCTACGGATGGTGCTGGGCCCACGGCCAGCGAATAATGACTGAATGCTGGCCGACAGACCGGCGGATGGGTAATCTTCGGGTTGACTTCTCGAGGTCATTCATGCAGAAGACAGCTGTGTCCTGACTATACAGAAAAGTCCACATCAAGACTTGGAATGAAATGACACAGGTGTTTATTTTAATCAGACCGGAAAGTACTATCTTCCGGCGTGTAAGCACATCTCCACGGCCGTGGCGAGTGATTATGAAGGTGGGACTAGAGATAATGAACGTTTCTCTGGCACATTCGTGTCTTCTCCACCATTCTGCAAGGGCGTTCATGGTATCAGACCTAGTTTGCCAATGAGGACTGTTGTGCTCAAGACATGAAGTGACTTGCCCCAGGTTGCCCCCGGACGTGGTGGGGCCAGTCCGTCAAATGACCACATTTGCTGGGGTCCCAGGCCTTGAGGAGTCACCATGCTCAGCGCCCAGACTGACCTGAAAATAGAGGCAGCGCTCGTCTCCTGGCAGTCTTCGCCTCCCTCTCGGTCCCCAGGAATGGACGAGCCCCTTGCTGACCGGGGCAGGTCCCTGCACAAGGGATGGTTTTCCTCCTGGCCCCCTGATTCCCCCTGGGGCACCCCTCTGGGGCCTGGCAGGTCCTGGTCCCACTGCCGTGTCCAACATCCCGGCAGTGTGTCTGCAGGCGTTGCGGCTGCGAGCTGCCTCCTCGTGGGGACAGTCCTATTGTTCTTCGGTGAGGAAACCTGCTGGGGCTGGTGGGAGCCCAGGTCTGGGGTGTCAGCCCGAGCTGGGGATGTCCAGGTCCCCCAGATCCTGGCTGCTCTGGGAGCCGCCATCCCGCCCTGGCCGTCCAGGGGAACCTCTCCCTAGACACCCTCACAGACCTGCCCCTGGCTTTGGTCCGAAAGAGGACGTGTCACTCCCCCCACCCCAGTCCCCGCCTACAGAACGGGCCGCGCCGGCTTCCCTGGGCTGGGATCTCCTCCGCCTGCACCATGAACTCGACTTCCTGAGGAAACTCTTTGTTCTCCACAGTATTTATTCCTCAGTCATCCTCACGGACGACTGGAACGTTCGGCCCTGATTCACCTTTTTTCCCGACTTTGGAAAGAACAGGTCAACCGGAGAAATGCCGTGCTGTCTAGGAGCTCACAGTATCGTCCTTTTCAGCCGGCTTCTGTTCCGCGTGTTCTTGTGTTAACACGTCAGCTTCTCGCGGTGAGGGGCCAAGTCCGGCCGTGCCCGTCACCCTTGTCCCGCGCCGCTGCGGGTGAACTTGGTGTCTGCCCGGGCAAGGCCAGCGGCCGGGGCTGGGCTGGGCGGCTGGGCCGTCGTGGGAGGCGTGTGCGGGCCGGGGTGGGGGCTGCCCAAGGGCTCTGTCGGTGCCGAGGCCGATTCCGCAACCCGGCCTGAGCTCCGGGCCCGAGTCAGGGGCTTGGACAGTTCTTGCTCCCGCTGAGGTCTGTGGGTGACAGCGTGGCCGGCCCCCGCGTAGCTGTTGGAGGCAGAGTCTCGGGAACTGGAGCCGCCGGAGGTGAAGTCCCCGCTCGGCCTCCTGGGGCTCCCTGGCCTGGGGGAGCCGGGGCAGCGTCTGCGCTCTGCGAGCTCGTCCACAAAGCTGAGGTGACTCAGGGCACGCCAGGAGGTGATCGGGAAGATGCACGGGCCACGCTCAGAGTCCCCACAGTGTGGGTGAGCGTCATGGCCCCACACAGAGCAGGGTATGAAGGGAGGAGGGTGCAGGAAGCCGGGGCCTCTCTGGCAGGGGAGAGGACCACGGGCACCTTGCCCTCTGCGTGCCGACGTTCCTTCTGTTCCTTCGACGGTGACACCTGAATGTGAGGGGGATTCAGGGAACGTGCCTGGCTGAGAGTGGGGAACTGTTACCTGCCGCGGTGGGGAAGCCCGATTCCAGGCTGGGTCGTGGGGCCGCAGCATCCACAGCTGGGCCGCTGGGAGCTGGGCCTCTGCTGTCCCCTTGGACTTGGGCTGGAGGACCCCAACCACTGAGAGGGATCCCCAGGCGGGGGTCGGGGTGGGGGTGGGAGTCACTGTGATCTGACAGCTGGCCCTGGAACATTCCAGCCTGGTGAGGCGCTGCTGGGCCAGCCTCTGCAAGGTCAGGTGTGACTATCCTCTTACTTTCGGTCACCGTAATGCTCTATCTCTTCTACGCACAAGGACATGGGCAACGACGGTGATGAGAACCCCGCTTGTTCAGCACAGAAAGGAGGACAGATGCATCTCTCTGTTTGGAGTTTCGTCGCTTAACGACTTCCATCTTCTTCTCTCTGGCCGCGTAGCGACGCTGTTCCCTTAGACTCCACAAACCGGCCTGCTTCCGGTGCCAGTGCACGAGTCCCAGTACAGAACTCGGGGGCCCCTGAGCGGTGAAGGAGGGGTATTTTGTGACCAATCTGAAAATGTTGCTACTGCTCTAAGTTAAGACGTGGGGTTGCCCCTATATGAGCTATGGCTGTCCTGTGCATGGTGGACTCATTCCTCTGAAGTAGGCTATGCACGGCAGGTGGACAGGTGCCATGCCTGTGACCCCTGAGCATGGCTGCACAGAGAGGGGCGAGCCAGGGCTGAGGACAGCTTTGGGCTTGGAGCCCGAAGAAGGCAGGAATGGGGTGGAAGAGGGACCTCTGGTCGGTTATGGGTGCCTTCTTTGCACAGGCTCGTGCTTCTGGGCACCGGGCTTAGAGAAGGGGCCATGGTCCTCTGGCTGGGGTGCCCTGTGCACCCACATCTCTAGGCCAGTTTTGCCCCCACAGGGCCTGGGCCAGGGTGGCTCTGGGACCCTGAGACTCTTTCCAGTCATCCTCTGAGCTGCTTGATGGCTCTGGTTGACTTCCAGCAGGCTTTGATTTCACTCCTCCAGAACTTCTGACATCTGATCAACTTACCCCTGAGTAAGAAGTAACAAGCGTACCCCTTGTACGAAGCAGTAAGCTGCCTTCCTGAGGACAGCGAGTATTTCCAAGGGCATATAACTGGCCAGCGGCCAAGCAGGGCCTCAGCCCAGGAGAGCAGCTTCCAGATCAGGGCGAACCCTCTGTGCCCCGTCTGGGGACGGTGGCTCACAGAAGTCACCCAGCTCCGAGCAGGGCGCCCGTCCGGATGGCAGCGAGGTTTGGCCACGCCTGCCTCCCTCTCTCCCTCCCTCACCCCTTACTAAGGCAGAGGTGAGCAGAGGAGCATTTTGAAAGTGGTAAAGCCTTTACCCACATAAAGTGTTATTTCTGGAAAATTCTGAAAGTGGATGCATTTGTCCAGATCAGTTCTTCGAAGCAAGACCAAACTCGGTAAACTACGCCAAAATTACACTAAAAAGACAAATGAACTGGTTGGCTGCTTGACATGAGTTGGAGGCAAGAATTTGTGAGTAGCATGAACCACCGGTTCTGAGGCCTTCTTCAAAGCCCCCCACCCCGGGCCATCTCTAAGAAGTCGGGCTGTGTACCCCGTTGGTTAATGTTGTGGGCATCTCTTGGTAAGTGCTGATGTCATTTGCTTTCCTAATCACTGACCACCAGTTTTAGCTTAGAAAGGCCCCCTTCTTCTCTATGGGGTCGGGGGGAAGCTGAACCCCCAAGACCCAAGACACGCAGCGGATGGCCCAGGGTGTCCCTAAGGGGAAGACCCTTTGCTCAGCCGCCTGAGCTGGAGCCTCTTGGCTCCGGGAGAGGGAACAGGTCTGTTTCATCAGGACTGTTGGCTATGGGGAAAGGCCCCCTCCCTGCCCCGCTCACCTGTTTGGATGCCCTATTTCTGCCCTCTCTTTGGTCGATGTGGGCTGAGCTGTCCAGGCTTGGTAGAGGTCTCCACGAAGCTGCGTCCTTGCTGGCAACACCAGCTCCTTACTTCCTCTTGGAGTCCCGGCTGGCTGGTCCCTGAGATGCTTTTCTAAGGATCCTCCTTTTTGAAGGCTTCCTGGACTCCCGAGGCTCTGCCCTCCATTCCTGCTGCCACGTGCCTCTCAGGGACCCCTGAGCACCAGATCAGCCATGTGACCTTCTCCATCCTCGGGGAGGGGTTTCTGGAAAAACAGGACCCCACGTGTCTTTTTCCCTAGTGCATCCCCTCGGCCTGACCTCCGGCGGCCTGGCAGGAACAGCAACACCGCATTATGTTGCTAGCATGTTAAAATTGACATGTACTAGCACAGGAGTGCCAGACACTGTGCAAAGAATGTCACCTGCCAAGCCTCATGGAGTCCCAGCCCCACAATCACTTCAGGCTTGTGTGGTCTTCATAGAGAGCTCAGGGACCTCAGCAAGGAGGCACGGCTAGGAAGGGAAGGAGCTGGAGTCAGAACCAAGGCCGGCTGACTCCCGGCCATGCCCTGTCCTAAATTAATGGGAGGACCCAGTCAGCAGTGACGACCCGTGAGCCCAGGAATGAGTGGATGGAAGCAGGCCACCAGGCAGTCCTGGGCCAGCCAGGAGCACAGCAACAGGGAGCCTGTCCAGCGGCCCACCAGCAAGACTGCCCTAGCCAGGAGGGGCTTCCTGAGGACAAGAGTGGGCAGCTAGCCACATGTCCTTTTATTTGGGAAATCGGGACTAATGTCGCTTGCGGGCACTGGTGGGTCCAGAGGAGACCGAGAATCCAGCACACCTTTCTGTCTGGGAGAGCTCTGCCCTACCCTAGCCCTGGGCACAGGGACGTGGGGACAGCCCACAGCCCCAGGAGACCCCAGCATCCCTGCTCTCCCCCCTGACGAGGACCGCCTACACTCGCCCCGAGCCAGGCCACGGTGCGCCATTCCAAATGGGCTGGCTAATCGGCCCACATCCATTATCATTAGTGCCTCTCTGCACGCAGGTACGTGGGGGGCTGCCAGGCGCTGGCTCGGCTCGCTGAGCCGGGGGCCACGCTCCGCTGCAAACGACGACGAGCCGCACCTGCTCCAGGGCTCGCCGGCCACCACAGTCATCCTTCACATCTCATGCAACACTTGTTCCGTCAGAGCGCGGAGCTGGCACGGGCGGGAGCCGCCTTCTGCCAGCGCCACCCTGGCCCCTCTCCCTCCCTGTGGTCCTCTGCTCAAGTTCAGCTTTGAATGTCTTTTCAAAGGAGCCTTTTAAAAATGCAACCATTGCATATCAGCCATTCAGTCATGTTAAGGGTTTAAAAATGAAGATTAAAAAAATAACTTCGCCTCAAAAAGGAAGTTTTTGACAATTAAGATGGTGTCGTGAAATATTCATTGTCCCCTCCCCAATAACACCACATGGATAACGCATTTTCTTAGGATTTCTTGGGAAGGGGAAGGGAAGGGCTGGTGTGTGGCTGTGGGCAGCCAGGGATCTCTTTTTTTTCTGGGCACACAAGCTGTCCCTGCGGCTCAGGGGAGGCTCACAATTTCTGGACAAAGACGACGCGTCCTGAGACAGAGACTGAACCTGGCCAGCCCTGGCCCTGGCTCCCAGAAGAAGGGAGGCCTCAGCGGCCAGGACCCAGGGACTTCACAAACCATAAGATACCATTGGTGGGGGGCCCTTTCGGCCTCCTGGCCTGTTTCTGTCCATCTGTGTGATAACCTCAAAACTACACACACACACACACACACACACACACACACACACACACACACACACACACGTAGGCATGCACACACATCTATTTTTTCCTTCTACTTGAAGAATTTTTGTGCCTTGGCCAATCTGTGAGCCAGAAAATGCCCAGCTTGGGAGAAGTTTATTTATTATTGCTTATTTGGATTTCAGCTTGCTGTCCTGGCCCGCCTTGGCCCTGGCTGGGATCTGAGGGACTGGGAGGCTGGGATCCTTTCTGATGGCTCTGGAAACAGTCCTTTGGTTTCCCCAAAATGCCCTGAAGGGAAGAAGTCCAGCTCCATTCTGGGAGGGTGAGACCTTGGGGACCCAGAAAGAAGGAATATTCTGGTCATTCAAGGGGAACCAAGCTCCCCCTTGGGGAAGCCACTGCTGTCAGCAGATGCCTCAGGCAGGGGGGCTGCTCCCCCCTTTCTCGGCAGGCCCTGTATTGACCTCGTTTCCTTCCTGGCTTCAGTCCAGCAGGACTGTGGTCTGTCCACAGCCATACTCTTCCTTCTTGGGCACCTCTGTACTAGTCCCCATGCACTCTGCACCCTCTCGGAGGTCAAGGCTATGTCTTGTAGCCAGACTCAGGAGCTTGGTGGTGGTGAGGCACAGGTGACATCGGGGTTTCCTGATCAGGCCAAGGAGAGAGCTTGGGTTTGGAAGCTGGCAGACCTCCGCCGACTGACTCTTTCCTTGCTGTGAATCTTCACGGGGCTTCAGTTCCTGCATTTACAGATGGAGACACCATTACCTCCCTCATAAGGGTCTTGTGAAGATTTAACAAGATCACTGAAGCTAAAGGACATAATAGATGTTAAATAAACAGCCACTCCTCTTCCCCTTCCTTTAAAAGAAAGCTGTCTCTGTTTATTAGGTCTGTTCTCAGGAAAGAATCCGGTATCAGTCATTTACACTTTAGCATGAATTTAAAAGGAACCGTTATAACTTCAATGGGAATTTGAAGTTTCTGAGGGCTTTAGCTGATGAATACAAGATTGTTCTGTCTGTGACCTTGAAGTATTAACCTTCTGTGGTAAAGGGGAGTAGGTTACTGGGCAGAGGGATTTCTAGCAGTCACACTCTATCTCTCAGGCTGAGGTTTGGATGAACGTTGAATATGCCCAAAGCTCAAAGGGAATTTTGATGTCTGGGCATGGTGACAGGGGAACTTGCAAGAAGAGGGTCTCAGCATGAGTGACATTTAAGGGAGCAGTTTCCAGTGTCCTCCCTGATTGTCCAGTGGCTCCAGGCTTCCTTCTGAATTCTGCATGCACAGTTTGCAGGTGACCGCCTCCTGTCTGTCCCCAGTGTTGTCTGTTCCAACTAGCTCCGTAATTTATTTCTCATTTCCTGTTCTGACATGGAAAACATCAGAAACACTCGAAGAGTAAAACACTGTGACCTTTGGATGGATGGCAGCCCTCGTCCTGACCACTGGGCCCTGTGAGTGCGCACGCCCCCGGGGGGAGGGTGTGCACGCACGTGTGTGTGTGCGCGCGCGTGTGCGTGTGTGTGTGTTTATGATAGGGAAGTGTGGAGACTCAAAGGCTGTTTTCCCACCGATGACCACAGCCTCTCTGACTTTCCCGGCGCCTGGTCAAGTAGATGAAGAAAAGCGTCCTCCTCTCCCTGCTCTTCTTGCCCCGCGGCTGTGCTCTGTGAGCTGGCGTTGCCGTTCTCTCTTTCCGGGTCATGGAGCATTCAGCTCACGGAGGCACCATATGGGGAACTGGGTGATGGCTCGGGGAAGGGGTGACCGCAGGAGGCAGCGAGGACACGCAGGACAGTGTTGGCCTACGGTGAAGCAGGCGACGTCACTAGGTTTCTCCACGAGATGCATTCTTGCCTTGAGCACTCGGCTCCGTGTGGCGATGAGGAAGGTGAAAGGCAAACAGAACTTTGACCTGACTTTGACCCCACCATAAACCACTGGCTGTCTAGATGTGAGACCATGGGACTCGTCCTTGGCAGTCCCGACTCGGCAAGTGCACGTCTAACTCCTCTCACTGAGCTGGAGAGCTCAGAGACCCCGCTTCCCTGTCCACACGCCCGAGATCACCACTCTCCAAAAAGGTGTCTTCCAAGGTAGGGATCAGAGATGGAAAGGAGGCCTGAAAGGAGCGAGAAACAGGAGCGTTGGGAGTTTCCGAGGGCAGCCTGGGCAGACGGCTGGCCGGAGAGCCCATGGGAGGGACTGGACTTTCTGGGGACGCAAAAGGAAAAAAGGGAAAATTAGGAATGATGGGTACCAACAGCAGCTTGTCTTGACCTGAAGAAGGAGGGGAGAGCGAGGCGTCTCTCAGAGCGGGAGCCGAGACCTCTTGGACCAGCCCGGGGCACCCGTGACTTCCCGAGAGCCGCTCGCTCCATCGAGGAGCCGCCCAGCGGCCGGGTCTGCACGCGGCTCGGTGTCCCCGGGGAGGCCCGCGCGCGCGGGGGCCAGCCGATCCGCGGCTGCGTGTGTGGGGATTAATGTCCCTGGTGTGGTGGGTCAGCGCGGTGTGCAAAGGCCGGTATTAATCGACAAATTAAAGCCACAGACACCTGGGCAGGTGGGAGGAAGTCTCCAAGCTTGATCAAAAACATATTTCTGTTTCGGTTCTAAATAATGGGCTACGGGAGGCACGTCCGTAAATTACACAGGAAGCCTTCCCCAACAACTGATTCTCCCTGACAGTTTTACTGGAGTATATGAAAATGAGTATTAAAGATGTGATCTGCAGGCTTCCTTCCAGGAATTCCAATCTGGTTTCAATAAAATGGGAACACTGATTGGAAGTGAAGCTGCCTTCCGGTTTTGCCTTTGGCTATTACGTGCTCATTCGTGAAATGACTGAATTCCACAACTACTTTTAATACTCACCTTTTGAGTTCATCTCCAGCACTGGACACATTGGAATGATTAAAATAGCACCGACTCCCCACGCTGGGCGCTCTCTAATTTAAAACAGCCCAGGTGCTGAAGACAAATGAGTCCTCCTGGTAAGTCCATTCTTTCTTTCAGGAAGTTGCTTTGCAGGAACATCGAGAGCAGAATATTAATAGTAAAAAAAAAAAAAAAAAAAAATTAAATAAAATAATGCTCCCTGAGTAGATGCCTGGGGGAAAAGATTAAAGTTTGGTGCAAGGCAGAACTTGTACTTTGTGTGAGACTGTTCTGGTGGGATTGGTTTTGGGGCTTCTCTGCTTGGATCCTGTGCTTGCAACTGGAATAACGGTGGGGGGCTGGGCTTCCCTTCTATCTCCCCAGGGATGCCCTCCTTTGGGTCAGCCCTGTGCGCTCTGAGCTGGCCTTGGGTTGGTCTTGCCCCACAGGGGTTGGGATCATGCTGGGTCAGCTGCAGGCCCTCACATCTCCCCAGCTCCCCAGCCCCCAGGCCACATTCTTAAGAGGATGCCCCAGGATTAAGGAGCTAAGAGTTCCACCAGAAAGAGGGAAGTTAATTGGATGATCTTTCCAGCACAGCTCCCTACAAAGCCCCCTCACGTTCCTTACTCTTACCACTGGGCTAATGGGCCACCGGTGCTTTTTCTATCTGTCTTCTCTGAGGTTGAATCAACAAGGTAGATTTGTTCTTTTGCTTCTACTTCTATGCCAGCATTTCCCCCAACCTTTGATGACAGGGAGGAAAAAATTTGGTAGGTCTCACCCAGCATCCCTCAACGTTCATTCATCCAAAGCTATTAAGGGATTTTCAATGGGAAAAAAATGGACCTAATCCCTTGGGAGGTTGGGCACTGCTGGGAGCTACGAATTCATTTTGACATGTTTTTGTGGGATTGCAAATGTTGCCTTTTTTATATGCAAAATTCATATTTAATTTCCTCTGATCTTCAAAATCATGAAAATAGTTTTCATGCATTTAATTTGGGTTGGAATCTTGTTGTACCTGCTGCTTTTCATCTAAGGATGATAATCCAGTGGCCTGTGTTTTGGTTTCAAAGGTCTAAGGATGTGGAACACACACGTACCGTACCTGTGGAGTATGTCTCAGATAAATTCTGTTTCTTGACAGAATGGATAAGGTGTGCTCAGGTGTTGGAATTCAAGGTATTTTCCCGGTCATCGGAAGTCCTCTCTAGAGCCCACCAGAGTGCAGTGTGTGAGGTGAACCATAGTGTCTGCCCTTGTTGTAGGTAGTTTCCTGTGAGGGCGACAACCTAGTTGGTTGGACACCTGTCCCCACCCCCAGTACTGCGTCAAAATCTAAGACTCCAGTCCCCATTCCACATGTGGATTACGGTGTCGTTGATGCAGCGTTGCAACCACCAGCCACACATGACTCTTCAAATTTGAACTAAAAAAAAAAAAAAAATTTAAGACCCTGTTCCTCCATCACACTTCCCACATGCCGATTGTCCAGCTGGCCACCGTACCAGAGAGCTCCCGTTAGAGCATCCCTATCGTGGCAGAAGCTCCTGTTAGGGTTTGAGCTTTATCATGATCCTAAGACTATCACGAAGGAGCCGGACTCTCATCCCAGGCCACATTTACCCGAGACCCTACCTGGCGAGAGTGAATCTGTGAGTTCTTGACCAACTTTGATGAAAGTAAAAATTTCCCACGTGGGACCAAAAACTAAATCTGACCCAAAATATTTTGAAGATGAGCTTGGTTAACGACGATTCTGCCAAAATATTGGTGACGGATAGCAACGGACTGGAATTCTGAGCCGTGAGGATGCTCCAAGTACTCAAGTCACTGACGTTAATGACACAGGAGAAATGTTTTTCATTTTCTGCAACATTTCTTTTATTTAGTGACTTTTAGAGGCCTCGCATCTAGGGAAGCATCCCTGTAGGTTTCCAGCCCCCTCACGCTGAGGCTGGGGGATGGGCCCCCTGAGTTCACCTCTGACAGCAGCCCATCTTCGTGCTCAGCCCGAAGAAGGCTTTATTTCCAGTGGCCAACATTTTCAAGACATGGGGTCTGTGCTGAGAGGTTATTTTGTATTCATTGCAACCAACACAAAGCAGCAATGCCCAGCTCCCTCCATATCCTTGAGAGGCCAACAAACTTGATGGAGGGTCTATTACAAGCCAGGTCCAGTGTCTGAATTTTCCTTTCCACGATGGTTTTCCCAGTGGCGTAAGCCTCTAGAGACGGCTCTCCTCTGGTCACCGGCCTCAAGCAGGTTGCACAGAAGTCAGGCTAGACATCTCCCTACTGTTAGTGCGCGCCCAGCCCAACTGAGCCAAGTGGACGGCCAAGAAATGATGGCGTGGGCACCACTGGGTGGGTGTGTCCTGTACATGGTCATGAGAGTAGGTACGGAAACTGGTGGGTGACATAACTAGCCCTAGGTCACATCACACAAAATCTGTGGCATTCAGACCTAAAGCCAATTTTTCTGAAGGTCAAAGCCAAGTCCCACACGGTGGTGGCATGCCGTCTGAAAGGATGTGTTTGGTTGTCTAGGGAATGCCGAGGACTGGGCCTTCCTAAGACCTGGGAGGAGTGATGGAGACCATCCAATGGGATTGTACTGTGTGTTTTCAGAAAATGGAATAGCAATCCTGGGCTCATCTTGGTGCATGAAGAAGGGCTGCTTCTTTCTGGGATGGAGAGCCGGTCCTTATATCCAAGACCGGGAGCCCTGAGGCCAGCAAAGACAAGCCTGGCTAACGTCACTCAGAGCAAGAAGTGAAACCCAGGCTCTTTCCATTATCCCCACCTAAGAGCCCATGTGCGGTCCAGCCCCAGGGCCCAGACAACACACTTCTAATTTGTAGTGAACAGCTTAGGGCCTACTGGGGTCTCCTTGGAAACCAGGACCTCCTAGCATGGCCATCCCAGCCCCTTGGGTGGGAGGCGATGCTCCGGGAGTGGATGGCAGGGCCTGGTAGGGGTTACACCTGCAGGGGTGAGGGGTCCGCATGGAGGACGCGGGTGGGGTTTGTCATGTCATCTCGCGGAAGCCTTGGATCATCTCGTGGCAGGTTCTGCAGAGGCTCAGGGCTCTGCCTTTACCCCCGGGAAAACCTAGGAATGGAGCTGTTTTCAGTTCAACCCAGGTGCCCATGTCTTGTTCTTTACCTGCCGGCTTCATCTGGAATTCCTTATGGAGAGAAGGTGCATTGTGTCCTGCGTGTCCTAAGGCTCTTACCCAGACCTAGCAATAAGCGAATAGTTAGAGCAAACCATTGCCGACGGTCTCTGGAAACTGCAGTTACAGGTGAACACAGTCCTCACTTTCCTCCAAGAAGGAGGCTGGGGATCTACTGCGCACCCCCCCAACATCGGATTCACATGTATGTGTATGTGACCCAAACCGTGTACTTCTCTGTTATAGCCCAGTGGCACTTTCCTTGTCTCTGGTGGCTTCCTCCGCTGGACCTTAAGCGTCCCCTGGGCAGGGGCTGGGCCTGGCTGGCTCTCAGTTCTACTTTCTGTGCCCGGGGCCAGCCTGCACGTGCGGCCCTCGCTCCCTGTCTCTGATGAACGATGGAGAGACCAGAGCTCGGCGTCATCTGCTTGGGTCCCGTAGACCAGGGCTCTTCGCAGAATCTCTGCACCCCACACCCCCACTGAGCCCCGGGCTACTCTCCTCCTTCCCCTTCCTCAGACACAGCTCTCAGGAGCCACACGATGGAGCCGCTTCCCCAGCAGGCTCTTCCTCCCCTCGTGTAAATCTTACAAATGTCACCGGACTCTCGAAGGGGGTCGTGGGCTGGCCCGCCGGGCGCCCTGACGTCGCCGGTGCTCTGAAGGGCGTCCGAGCCCACAGCGCGCAGTCACACCAGGCTCGCTCAGGCAGAGATGTGTGCATAAAGCCTTCCCTGTTTTCTTCGAAAGAGCCTCCTCTTTCATCTCTGACTCACTCTGGCTTCTTTGAAATGGCAGCGCGGGGAGGAGAGGAAGGAATGATGGAGGCGGCCGCTGCCTGCGTCTGCGCAGAGGACCCTCCACCTTCCAGCTGCTTGGGGACCTCGATGCTGGGGAAGGAGGGGGCGCATCTGGGGCGGGGGTGACAGCTTCTTCTCCAAAATCTTCATCCACAGTAAACACCGCTGACTACCAACTCATAAAACATATCAGCTGGGTTTATTACTTTTAACCATCTTTCCAATTGTACTATAAAATAAAGGCAGATGCCATTTTAAGATCTTATTATTGTCAAGGGCCGGCTTCCCCAGCAGCACCTGCTTAACGCAGTCTGCTTGTTTATGGCCCCTTTTTTTATAGGTGACAGTTTAAGGTGGCTCTTCTCCGGTTACGAAGAGTTCTTCCTAATGGAGCAGAAGCGGCACGCACAGTAGGTGGGCTCTGGCTGCTGCCCGCGACATTGGGGCAGGGTCGCCGGTTCACCTGGCTTTCTAGTAGACAGCCTTGCCACACACATCAGGCCCTGCCAAATGCTCTGCCATTAATTTATGATTTAAAGTAATTAACTTTTGCTGATTAAAGTAATTATTTCAAGTGCATTGCACTCGGGCCCAAACGATGTACGCGGCCCCCTCTCCGGTTTGAGCGAGCGGCATGCCAAGTGCTTAAAAGCCCTACCGGGGGGATCTCCGAGTGGCTTCTGCCCGTCTCGCAGATCTGCTGTGTTTATGACTGACTTGTACTAACCGCTCAGTTTACTGCCGGGCTCTGGCAGAACGTTGACACAGCGTGAAACCGTCACCCGGTAAACAAGACAAGCTTCAGCTTGGGGCACCGATGACAGCGGGGTCTGTTAAATGAATCTTGCCTCCAGCCTTCCAGAGGTATCATGTTTTTGCACTCTCTTGCTTACCCAGATTGGCCCTTAAACAGCGAACGGCTTCATCTGGCCTCAGCCAACAGCGCAGAACGTATGTACCCTGGGAACACTGTGCCCCGAAAATCAGCTGCCTGCCCCCACAGACCCTCAGTGGGCCCTCGGGACCGACCAGGGCAGGGCAGAAGGGTCTCTGTGCAGAGGAGCCTGGCTCTGTCTGGGGAGGAAACTTCTAGGAGGTAATAGAAAGAGACAGAAAACAAGGACCGGGGGCAGGAGGGTGTGCCCTGGTACGGCACATCGAGCACTTCCAGGGCCCCCCTCCTCCGGCCCCCCTGGCCATGGCATCCTTCAGCAGTGGAGCAGGGAATCAGCCACTCGGTGGCTACACGTTGGGGAGACGGCTGCAGATGGGGGCAGAGGAGCCGTGAGTTAGAGCCTCAAAGCTGGGAAAACCTTCCAGACCTCAACCTCCCTCCCATTTCATGGAAGGTGGTGTGAGCCAAAGCCCCGCCCTCTCACGCAGAACAGGCCAGGACCCCGGGCACAGCGCTCTCCGTCGGATACGAATGTCTGGACCTGACGGAAGGCACAGGGCCCTTCGCTCCTAGAAAACATTCCAGCAAAACATCCTGCAGAGAGATTCCTCTCACTGTTCCCATTTCTCGTGCACCTGCTGGTGCCAGACTCTGGGTCTCTGCCTGAGAGACGGTCTGGGGGAAGCTCTGCAGGGATCCTGGCTGGTGAGCCCATTCCCCACCTTCCAGCAGAGTCGCCAAAGACTCAGACAGACTTGCCCATGGTCACTTAGCCAGTAGGACCAGGACTCGGATCCACGTCTTTCCTGCTTCCAAATTCTGGAAATATGGTCTCTGCTTAACCTCTTTTCACCCATCAAAAAAATTGGAGCGCTACGGTGTCCTTCTTTAGAAACTCCCAGGAGGAGGGGCGGCAATGGGCTCCAGGAAGGGCAGATCTCCATGTGCACCGAGGCCTGCCCGGCTGGGAGGACGGGAGGGAGGGGGCAACCAGCAGATGCCTTGACTGGGAAAAAGACAGACCTCCAAGATAAGCCAGTTTGTGCTTCTGCTCATTGCTATTCGGGGGGACAGTTCGGGGGGTAAGCTTGCATTTTTATCTTTTCTCTTAGTAATTATCCCAACACCCTGGGCTTTCAGTGAACCCACAAGGAAATCTAATTTTGTATGTAATTAAGTGCCTGATGGGCAGTGATCCCCGGCAAACGATATTTCAGCTTAATGCCGTTGAGCAAATATCACCGGGAAACAACAGTGCCAGAACCATCATCTGCGTCTTGGCACCCTTGCCACCATGCGATGGCCGGGGTCGTAAATAACTCACTTCACTTTCGGGGCGAATTAAGTGCTCTTAAAGGGTGTGAGTGGAAGAACATCAAAGAGAAACATTCAGCTTCCGTCCAGAAGTCTGGGCCGCGCCAGGGCGTTTGGGCTCATGCCCTGTCCTGCCTGGCACATGCCGGCAAGGGCGACATTCTGCTCTCCGTGCTCGGGAGCTTTGTCGAGGGGGCCAAATGCTGGAATTTGGAAGGGGCCCAGCCAGGAGGGGCCGGGCCGACGGGCCGCTGCTCTCAGAGGCCGTGGGGGTCCCGGAAGGCTGTGTCCGCCCCCTGCCCTGGGCAGCAGCAGACCCCTTGCCCTTGTCCTGACCCGGACTTCTCAGAGCCCAGATATTGCGGGAACCGAAGAACCGGCGTCAGATTGAACGAAGGAGCTGGAAGGTAAATCTAGAAGCCCTCGAAGGGTGACTGAGGCAGGGTAGGCCCCCCTGCCGTGTGGTGGGCGCCGCCGCTGTGGCTGAGCGCTCTCCGCTTGCTGTCTGGGGAAGCCGACACCTCGCCGTGCGGAGAAGAGCCCAGGGACGCACTGGTGCCGTTTGGAATGCACTTTTTTCTTTCTTTCGCTTATTTGATTGTTTTGCACAAAAAGAATGGAAAGGATACTTTAAAGAAATGTGATTCACAACCCAATTTGTCTGCCTTGGTTTTCTGCTGAGCCCCAGGCTTAGAAGCCACACAGCTTTGGGTTCAAATCCCAGCCTGGCCACTTACCAGCGAAGTGACCTTGGGCAAGTCCCCCAGTTCTCCCAGACTCCTTTTCTCAGGTGCGAAAGGGAATAGAACAGCCCCCATCCTAGCCATGTGAGTCTTGGAGGCATGGTGACGAGAGCTGGGTTGTGGGCCATCTGCCACAAACAGCAATGTGGCTTCGCGGCGATTGTCATTCCGACTGCAAATCGCAGGAGCTCCCGGGAAGCCCAGGGCGCCGTGGCCGAGCTCTGGACCTGGTCCCACAGCAACTCCATAGCCCCTGCCTGAAGGGGGCAGGGGAGGGGAGGAGGGGCAGGATGAAGTAACAGTCATGGAATCCGTAGGGGTTGCCGAAGGGGCGCGGCCGTAGGGTCAGGGTGTGGCAGGGAGACACTGAGGTTGGACAGGGAGCCATGCACAGGTTCTCGTCACCGTTCACCATAGCTCACTCTTTCTTGATCACAAAGGTCCATTTGTACAGTGCATTCACGGGTCACCTACTGCGGGCGTGGCCTGGCATGCATGCCAGGATACAAGGCGACCAGACCACAACACACAGAAAAAGCTAATGCCCTCTTTGAGTCAGATTTCGGAAAGTGTAGAAAAGAATGAACAGGAGAATAAGCACGTCTGTTCTTCCTGCACCCAGAGCACCCCCAGTTCTGCTGTCAGTAAATTTCCCCGGATATAGACTCTGGCTACCTTCATCTTTCCCCCACCTCCCTGATCCCTAGGCGTTGGGGGACACACAGAACGTAGTTTTCAGAAGCACCAACCCGCGAGCTGCGTCTCCTCCCAGCCTCTCCCACCACCATTCATCCTACACTCTGTGGGGGAAGAGACCAAATGGGGTCCCAGAGATATCAGGCCCCGATTCCCAGAACCTGTGTGTTCCCTTATGTAGCAAAGACTTGATAGCCATGATTAAATTAAGGGTATTGAGCTGGGGGGATTAGGCAGGATGATCTGGGTGGGCCCTAAACGCCCCCGAGCAGAGGTCCCCGCTGGGGTGTTCACCAGGGCCACAGTCATGGCAGGCAAACAAATGGGTGTGTGCATTGTGATTACATCGCAAAGAAGGAGGGGCTTGGTTTTTATTCTCATCCACATGGAACCCATCAGCCTATCCCAGCAATCGTGCGGCAGATTCTCAACACACATGTTTGTTTCCAGAGAGGACAGCCGGACTGGTCAGGTACGCAGCCCCGCGGCCACGTCCTCCCCACCGATCCTGTCTTGTCTGAGCTGGAACCAAAGAGGTCACCGATGGTTCGGGCCCCTGCAGGCGCCATCTCATGCCCCCCTCGTCCCAGCCTGAGGTAGTGACTCGAGGGAGGGGAAACAGGAGGCCTCTGAGTGGGATGGTGGCCTAAAGAGAGCCCTCCTGCCCCAGGGCCTATGAAGTGGGGGGTGGGGAGCTGCTGGGCTCCTCCCCCACCTCCTCCCCTGCGCTGCCCACAACGAAATGCCTCCCTGCCCCTAATGGAGACAACCCGACCTGCCTTTGCTCCTCAGAGAATCACAACTACTGACCCGCACTCCCCGCTGAGAGGTCAGGGCATCTGCTCTGTGGACCCAGCTCTGATCTGAACTTTCTCTTCAGGCACAAGGACAAGAGTCCAGGCAGACGTTCCTTGGAGCAAAGCCCCGAGCAGCGCCTGGCCCCATGCTTCGGGCTGGCACGATGGTCAGTGTGGCCTCTGGAAAGGGCCCGCAGCCGCCTTCAGGTATGTTTGGCTTTGCCTCAGAATTTTCCTTAATGAAGACTTTTGGTGGCATGTCCTGGAGACACCTTGTCCACAGCTCCCCGTGCCGTGTCTGGGTGAGGCAGGGGAAGCGGGCTTGGGGACCCTCCCTGCACGTGGGGCAGAGCTGACCAGTGACAGAGGCTCCGGGTTTGGAGTTGGGCCACCTGGAATCAGATCTGGGCTCTGTCGCTTCCTCCCTTGATGTGACCTTGGCAACAATGGACTTTCCCGAATTCAAGATCCTTCAGGGCCAAAATGAGGATTTAGAAGAAGCACGCCTGCCCGCCCGACCCGTGCGGGGCTGACCTTGACCCACCCAGCACGCCCAGGCAGGCCCCGGTGGGGAACGTGCTAGCTGACAGCTGATGCGCTCTGCGCGGTGGGGTCCCCCGTGCCCGTTCTCACCGCAGGAAGGCCACACAAGGGAGCGGGCAGGGGGTCCTTCCCCTCAGGCGGACGTTGCCTCCCCTGGACCAAGCTAACAGCTTGTTCTCCCTGACCGGGGCCCGCAGGCGGCAGAAGCCATTAGGAGCCATTTGTTGTCACCAGGCAGACCTGTTCCCCTAAACTGTTATCAATGAGCTTGTCAACCCAAGGCCTAACCTCCTTTGTTCTTTTCACCTGTTCTCCCCTCGGAGGCCTCTCCCGGGCCCGAGAGCCTCTCCCAGAACATGCAACAGGCGCCGTACACCTGTCTGGCTGGAGGCTGGGCCCGGGGGTCCGGGCGTGGCGGGGGGAGAGCAGCGAGCTGCCCAGGCCTCCTGGCTCCCAGCGCACATCCACGTCGGGATGTCAGATGACAGTAGCTGCGGCCGCAGCTGGTACCAGAGCCCAGCCAGGGGCATGGCGAGCCCGACGCCTGCACTGCCGCGCTCCGGCCTCTCCCAGTGGCAGGCGCCTCCCCTCCACCAGAAGGCCACCGAGGCTGCTGCTGCAGGGGCCCCGGGGTCTGGCCAGCCACGCCTGAGGCCCCAGAGGTAACGCAGCAGGAGTGCGGGAGGCCCCCACCGGCCGGGGACTCCTGGGAACACCGGGAGGCGTGGGAGGTGGGCTGCGCATGCGCCACGGAGTTCCGACCCACGAGAGCTGCCCGGGCCTGAGGGAGCCGTAAGGGCCGAGAGCTCCAGGTCGGACCCGGCTTCCGACGACTCAGAGCCAGGACGACAGTCAAACAGACCTGGAAAGAGGCATGATGGATTGTGTGGCTTGGGGGCCGGGAAGAGAGGGCCTCACCTTGGTTAGCTTGGTGCCTTGACACAGTCCCGTAGACTGGGGGTGGGGTGGGGGCAGTGAGGGGGCAGGACGTACAGCCGACTTCGGTTTCCCGTAGTTCCGGAGGCTGGGCGGCCAAGATCAGGGGCTAGCGAGGGAGGCTTCATTCTGAGGCCTCTTCTGGGTTGAAGGTGGCCACCACCCTTCTATGCTTCCCCTCAATGTGTGTGTGTGTGTGCGCGCGCATGTGTGGTGAGGTTGAGGGAATAGTAGAGAGAGAGAGAATGAGAGAGAGAGGAGTGAAAATGAGAGAGCTTGTCTTGCTGTCTATTCCCGTAAGGGCAGTACTCCCACCGAAGGGCCCCACCTCATGACCCCATCTGTCCCTAGTCACCTCCCAAAGGCCTCCCCTCCATGTAGTATCACACTGGGGGTTCAGCTTCAACATAGGAATTTAGGGGGACACAGACAGGCCCCTAAGGGAAGTGAAGGGCTCCCAGGTAGCCCCTGGCCATGGAAGCGCACACCCAGGGACTTGACTTTGCTCCTGACCCCCAAGGGGAGCAAGGGAGCACCGGAAGACCACTCTCCCAGCTTTTAGTAAACCGCTGTCTCTAGGGCTGTTGGTCTTGGGGAACATGTGAAAGACCCGGGAGTTTGCTGGATGCAAACTCCCAGGCGATGGGACCTCGGTCTCAGCTGTCCCTGCAGCACATCCGGGAGCAAAGCCCAGGTACAGGCCGGGGAGAAGCTATATGCGGTTCCCCTCTGCCCACAGGAGCTGTGTTCCAGGTGGCCTGGAGGGCAGGAGAGAACACTGGGGACATTTCATTGTGCTTTTCTGTGGGCACTGCTGTCTTTCCCAGACAGCTCCAGCCTGTCCCCCATGTCCCCGGGGGGACCTAGAGGCTCAGTGCAATGGAACAAGTGGTCCTGCTCTCCCAGCAAAGGGGGCTCAGGCTGGTGTTGTCGACCGCACCCCTCATTTTGGCCTTGGTGACTCTCTGAGGCCAAATCTTACTTTCTTGTTCCCCAAGCAGGTCCTGCTGCCGGATCCATGTGGACGGCAGAAAGATGCCACCAGCTGAGGCTTCCATACCAGACACTTACTCTCACGGTTCTGGGGGCTGGAAGTCTTAGATCAAGGTGGTGGCCCAGCGGGTGTGGGGCGAGGACCCTTCTTGAGCCTAGATGGCCATCCTCTTCCTGTGTCTCCCGTGTTGGAAAGCAGACAGAGGACATGCTCTCTCCACAAAGCATCACCTTGGGGACTTAATCTTAATTTGGGAATTTTGGAGAGGACACAGATGTTCAGTCCATAACAGAAGCTTTTTAGAACACGTGGCATGCTTGCGAAGCCTACGGGGCACTTGGAGCTCAAAAGCCACAGCCTGCAGACCCTCTCCATGCCCTGCCAGGGAGTCCCTGAGTCAGATGATGTTCAGAAGCCCAGGGGCAGTCTTGGGGGGCACATGTCCCTGTCCTCCGGAGAGTTCCAGAAACGGGTAGGCACGGCCAGGCACTGGGGTCAGTCCTTCAGGACCTTTACCATGACTCCTGTGG
>NW_019154096.1:77013593-77092001 GCF_002288905.1 Enhydra lutris kenyoni
CAATAAGGTTGGAAAGGGAGGGGAGGACAGGGAAAGGACCTTTACCATGACTCCTGTGACAATAAGGTTGGAAAGGGAGGGGAGGGCAGGGAAAGGACCTTTACCATGACTCCTGTGACAATAAGGTTGGAAAGGGAGGGGAGGACAGGGACACTTTCCAGAACGCACCTGCTTTCTCCAGGGCTGGAGTTTCCCGAAGGAGGGCGGGAGCAGCCCTTTCCACGAAGACTGTTCTTGTCCCAAACGCTGTCTCTGCCCTGATGTTCTTGCTGTTCCTGACTTCTGCCCCGACATGTCCCCCAGGAGGGGAGGATTCTGCAGAGCCTGTTCAGGCACTTCATAGGAGTGGAGGTGTTGCCAGTACCCTCGGGAGGGTGGGATGAGTGGGGGCACCCCTGCTCCACGGCACTGCCCCCATCCAGGTCCTCAGGCTCCATTGGCCAAACCTAAGCTCCTTGGAGGCAGGCCCACTCCTGCCACTGGAAAGCCCCAGGCTGGCGTTTAGCTGGATTAAAGCACCCTCTTTGTCCAACAGGGCAGTTTGCTAAGAAGCAGGGTGGGCCCTTCTGAGCTCTTCTTGCTGAGCCAGCACCCAAGGGTGGCTTCAGGTCCTGCCAGCTGTTAGCACCTGCCAGGACAGCCCAGAGGCAGTGGCTGTCCAGAGGGTTCTGGGAAAGGAACTGTGCTTCCTGAAGTTAGGCTCTCTCTGCTGCTCTCTGGGGCACCAAACTCCCTTGGAAGAGTGGCCGGCCGCTTATGGCCGATGGCACCAGCCTTGCTAGGGGGGCCTGGCAGGGTCAGCTGCTGAGGGAAGATGGGCTCAGAGCAGAGCAGCTGCTCTCTATGCCTTCTCTTCCCCTGTTCTGGGAATTATGCTCATTCAGGCTGTGGGTCTAGGGCAAGCCCGTGGCTACCTCTGCAAGATGACCATGAGTGACCTTCAGTGCCAGAAACCCAGCCGTGGCTCCCAGGCCACCATACCACTGAGCCAGCTGTAGGAGCTGAGCTCCGTGGATTCCTCTGGAGAGCAGCTTGCAAGACGGCTGCCAGAACCCAAGCACATGGGGGGAGCTGCTCTCGAGATGACAGGGCCTCTCTCTGGGACCTTCCTGCTCAGCCACTGGAGAGAGGACAGGACAGGGATTGACATGGACGTGCACCAGGCCACTGACCTTGGTGATCTTCTGGGTGATCCTGTGGCCTCAATGTGCACAAACTCACACCCCTGCCCCCCTACACACACACACACACACACACACACACACACACACACACACACACGATCCTCTACCATGCGTTCCCGGACAGCACAATTCTTGGTCCTGAATGGGGGCAAAGCCCCAAGGAGCCTGTATGAGTTTCTAGCAGCAGCCATAACAAAAGATCACAATTGTTTGGCTAAAGACAATAGGCGTTTTAGTCTCTTACATATCTGGAGGTCAGGAGTCTGAAATCAAGTCATCAGTAAGGCTGCACTCCCTCTGATGGCTCCAGGAGAGGGACCTTCCTGGCCTCTTCCAGTTGGGGTGGCTCCAGCTGTCCCTTGGTCCTTGTCGCCTACAGGTGCGTCACTGCAGTGACATCGCTGCCCTCACAGTGCATTCTCCTCTCTGCGTGTCTCTGTGTCCAAACTTCCCTCTTCTTATAGGGACTCAGGACCCACATGGTTGCAGTATGACCTCGTCATCATTTGATTCCCTCTGCAGAGACCCTGATCCCAAATAAGGTCATGCACAAAGGCTCCTGGTAGACGTGGATTTGGGGAGATGTTAGTCAGCCCAGTACAGACTGGTGACACCATGTCTCCTGGGGCTTCTCAGTTCATCCTGGTGACTCATGGAGCGACCTTCGCCCTACCCCACTGCACTGGCCTAGGAGAGTCAAGTGATGGCCCTGCTGGCTGCACCCTCTCCAGCTTTCCTGGTTGGGAAAAATCAAGGTGAGGTTCTTGCATGAGGCAGCAGCAGGGAGAAGAAGATGTTGGAGAGGAGACAGTCCTGTTCTGGCTTCCAAAGGCTTTGGAGAGGGTGAACCCGTTGCCTGCGTCCCCACCCAATGTATGAACAGGGTCCTGACAGCACGGAAAACCCCACAATTGTGTTTCATCTGACGTCGTTGCTGCTCAGGCACTGACCCCCAGCCTGAGAAAATACCCTTTCTCTTCTGCACCAGAGAAGGTGCCTGGAGCAAAGTCACTCTTAGCCTCAGGATGGTGGCTGCAAAATCAAAGTTCTTTATCTTGAAAGACACCTCACTGTGTCAAACCTCAGTCAGTGTGTCCATCTTCCCTGAGCTGTGCCTGGAGGGAATAACCCCAGATCCGGGCAGCAGCGCCCAGAGGGGTGCCCAGGGTTGGCGAGGCATACGTTCAAGTCCAGGCCCTGAATGAGTCCATATGCCAGCATCTCTCAGCCATGAGCTGGGTCTTGAGAAAGGATGCTCTGCCAAGATCCTAGGGTCTCAAGACGGGCCCAAGCAGAGCAGTGGAGTGGGACCTTCACTGACAGAGGGGACGGATCCCTGTGCAGGTGTAAATGGGAGGGGTGCATGCTGTATGGAGGGGAGCTCCTGGCCTGGCAGCCCTGGTCAGTCTATGGCTCCATGTCTCCAAGAATTCATGGGGCCCCTATCTGTTCAATCTCCCTGCACGTGCGCCGAGAGGATCACAATGAGGCACTGCGTCCTGAAGAGCTTTGGCATGATAGAAAGGCCAGTGGGCTGCTGGGAGTTATGCACACACACCCAGAGGGGGCTGCAGTGGGACAGAACATCCACTTTCCAGGGAAAAACATCCGAGATGAACAGGGGACACATCTACTGTGAACCCCCCTTCACTGGATATGGGGTGACAAGTGTGTAGGCATCCTTTTAGCAGGTATAATACCAGAAGTGTGGTTTGAGGTTGTGTGCCTGGTCCCCCCGGCTTCCCTGGGATAACGGCATTGCAAGAGCCAGGAGGCCCCCTTCCTACCCGCCCAGCCCATGTCCTCTGTGGCCACGCAGATAGAACGCTGGAGAAAGACCCATCAAGGGCATGGGAGTGAGTGACTTCGAAAGCCCTGACATTTACACAATTTGGGCCTGTTGTGTTTATTTAAGGACTTTTCCTGTAAAGGGTGCAGGGCCCTTAGTGGCTGGATCTGTTAATGCCTCGTGCTTTTTGTGTTTAAATGTGCCACTTTCGATGATTGTCAATGTTGACCTAAGTGAGAAACATCCAAACATGTTTATAGAGGAGACCCTGGGACCTCATTCTGCACGACTTTTGTTATGTGGAGAAAAACGAAAAAAGATAACACCAGAATGGGTTGTTTTTGTAAGTTGTGGCCTCCTTAACAAACCTTGTCGTGCATGTGGCTGTGGCCTCCCTGAGAGCCTCCCGACTCTTTATGTTTCTCTCTTGGAAAATACTGGAAGGAAAAGCTTTCAGACAGATTATTAAGCGGAGGCTATTGGCATCATCACCCTGAATTAATGGCTTTAATTTGAACATTTGTTCATTGGCTGAAGAAATATTTACCAGAGGTTTCTATGTGGTGATACCATGCCACACACGGGTTACACAGGGTCCCTGCCCTCATGGAGCTCAGTATCTGTGGAGGAAGCCAGTGAGCGAAAAATGACCCAAGTTCTAAGCGGTGTGAAGAGGTACAGGTTGGAGGTGATAAGATCCCAGAGAACCTGGTCTGAGAAGCTGGGGGACCAGGATGCCCAGGGAGGAAGAAACCATTAAGCAGGGCCTTCAGGGAGAGTGGAAGTCAGCCATGCAACTTGTGAGGTCAAAGGAAGCAGTAGGTTCTAAGAAGAAAGTTGGGAAAATGCCAAAGAACCAAAAGATGAGGGAACTGACTCATTTTTCCATAGACTCAAGACCTCACACTCTACCCAAGACAGGGACTAAAATAGTAGATGGGGAAAAGCCATGCCACCAAAGTAGATGGTCAGGTGGTGTAGGCCTTGAGAAATTCACACATGGACATTAGATATTAGGATGAGTCAACTACTCTCAACAAACTGGATCTTTGGGTTATCCAGACAGGGCCTGTGCACCAGATGTCAAGGGAAGTCACTTGGTTTCTACCTCCCTTATGGCCTTGGTGTGTTGCTCAGGGACATCAAGTAGCCTGGTAAGTTGGAGGGTCAGAGATGTCTCTTCAGGAACCTGCATATTCTAGCTCCCTGTAGCTCATTAGACTAACAAACACACATCAGAAAGTTGTTATCAGCTGCCACCCTGTTTCAAGATGGTGCACCAAACCACCGATTGAAATGGGTGGCATTTGGTGTAGAACAACTCTTTTCGGTTGTGTGGATCAAGTGACAGGCAAACAAATCTGAACGGTCAGGCAGTGGGGTTGAGATCGAGTCCGATGTTACTGACAACTGAGAACACAGTAAGGGGGTGAATGAATCAGTAGACGCTGGGCTCTGCTCTGTGCCAAGCCCTGCCAGCTACCGTGGCAGAGTCCCAGGGCCATCAAGCAAGCCATTCACCCTAGGCCTTAAGGATGGTTGTTTCTGCATAGCCCCTCCAGCAAGAAGAACAGAGAAGCAAAGGCCTCGTGTTGCGGAGTCTGGGGGCAAGAGCTTGACTAAGCAGAGAATCAGCATCGGGGAACAGAATGGAGGATAATAAAGCTTCATAGGGAACAGAGGACCGTATTCCAAAAGTCGGGAAAGCAAGAAGTCTGGCCATGACCCTGGGATTTGTGCAGGAGAGTCACTGGAGACAGGAGTCCTGGGGATGTTTCTGCTATGGTCTGAGTGTTTGTATTCCCTTAAAAGAGGTTGCAATCCTAACTCCCAAGGTCATGGTTTCAGTAGATGGGGACTTTGGGAGGTGCTTAGGTCATGAGCCCCACGCCTGGGATTAGTGCCTTGATGGGAGGGACTCCACAGAGCCTCCGGGCCCCTTCCGCCATGTGCAGACACTAGGAGACACGCCGTCTGGAAGAGCTCACCTCATCGTGCTGGACTCTGACCTCCGACTTCCAGCCACAGGACTGTGGAAAGCAAACTTCCGCTGTGCGTCAGCCTTGTGAACAGAGGGAGGATGGAGGACGCGTGAGATTTTGGAACTGGGAAATCCACTGAGAAGGTCGATGGAACACCCAGGAGAGAGAGAGAGAGAGAGAGAGAGAGAGAGAGAGAGGCAGTGAGCACAGTGGCCCAGTCTTGTGTATGAGAATTCACATCAGCCAGGGTTTGAAGCCCGCCTTACTCTTTTCTAGAAGAAATCTGCCACCTTCCTGAGCCTCCAGCTCCCTCATATATGAAATAGGTCCATGTCTAATGAGGCAGGAGCAAGTTCATGTTGGTGAAGACATTTGCCTGGCAGGTACGTAGGCGTGCCCTAGGGGCAAGTCTCAGAGACCCAGGCCCGCAGGGTCCTTCCCGGAAGAGTCCCTGCTGAGGAGTCCCTTAGTCCTTGTCCTCGCCCAACTGGAGACTCAGAAAAAGCTCTCTGTGGGGCATGAGGGGCGCTTGAGAATGCCAGAGCCCTGAAACGGCTCCCTCTCCCCTGTGTCATTAAAAATATGAGCAGCGTTAGATTTCTGATACAAAAATTACTGATATGTTGGAAATAAATGGTATTTTAGATTTTTTAAATTGGCAACTCCTGGATCAGTTCATGGACGTGAACCAGACCAGGTTTTTCTGGCTCCCCTTAAATACGGACTCGGTCTTAGGGGGCAGCACTGGGGCCTGGCTTGCTTGGCCATCTTTTACACCGGGCTGTGGTTTCCGGAGGGCGCTAAGCCCGCATCACTCTGGGAGAGGAATTTCATGGGGGCCATGGGCCAGTGTTCACAGAGCCTCGCGAATCCCCAGCCCCAGGCTGCCCGGCCGCATTAGCACCAGATCACCTGTTTGATTAGAAACTTTGTAGGTTCTGCTGAAAAACCTATCAGAACCCATCAGGCCAGTAGAAGCGATCTTTCCATTGGTGGCTAGAAACAGATGTCCTCAGCACAAGGAGGAAGGCTTCAGTTTCTTACCCAGCATGGAACCCGAGGTCTCCACAGGGTCGGCCTCCTGGGGAGAGCAGATGTTACCTTTTCCGGAAACTACCTGGGACACGCCTAGTTTCTAGATCTTTCGATGCGAGAGGTACCACCTTCCTGTGAGTCACCCTGTGCATGAAGAGGTCGTGGCTAGAAGCACAGGGAGAGGCTCACCCAGGTTTGTGGTTTCCTTCTTCTTTGCGATAAAGAGAAGCCACAGCATGAGGACTGAGAACAAGTGAAGAAGCTGGGACGGACCTGGGATGGGAGACTCAGGGGTTCATGGCTTTCCTGTGCGCGGAGCCTGGGGAGGCCCGGGCATCTCTCTCAGTGTGAGTTTGGGCCCAGTAATTCCACGTCCCTGAATCTGTCCCCCAGATCTGTCATAGGAGGTGTCTGAAGACTTTCTCTCGTGCCCCCGTATCATTGCCGTGGCCTCATCTGCACAAACACAACTCTTCCTACTTCTCTGCGTAAATCAGCCGCTGTGTGGCCGCCGGGTGCTAGGTAGGTAAGTCGGTCCCCCCATTAATCTGCATTTATCAGAGCTGCCATCCTAAATTGACAGCAACTGGCAATGTCTAAACTAACTGTCCCATTTATAAGGAGAGGATACAATTCAGATAAATTAACTGTTAATGCCTGATGACAGGAAGGAATCATTACAGAATGATCAGTATGGGGCAGAACCGGGCTCCCAGGGGTGAGGTCCTGGCCAGCTCCATCCAGATGCCCAAACGTGAGCTGCTTTTTGGAGTCGTGAGTGGTCTGCCTGGCTGCTGTGTCCTTCTGGAATGGGCAGAGCTTCCTACCCTCTTTACTGTAATGTTTACACAGCCTTCGGCCCCTGATGGATTCCGTACTTGTTTCTTTACCTATTGTCTGACACTGGCTCTCCTGTACTGGCTTCGTCTGCTCAGGCCTTAGCAAATACCCCAGAACAAGTGGCTTAAATAACAGAAATTAATGTTCCCACAGTTCTGGATGCTGGACCGTCCAAGATGAAGTTCAGGTAAGACTCACTTTCTGACAAGAACTTGGAGATGACCACCTCTGGCCGTGTCCTCCCATGGCCAAGAGAAAGACAGAAATCTCTGGTTTTGTTTCCTCATTTATAAGGACACATGCTGTCTAGAGTCAGGACTCTGCCCTTGGGATCACATTTAACCTTAATCACCTCCTTAAAGGCCCATCTCCAATACAGTCACTGTTAGGATTTGGGTTCCAACATATAAACTTGGGGGAATGCATTTCAGCCCACAGCAACCCTTCTAAGACACAAACCCCTTGGCAGTAGCAATTTTTCCAGTTCACCCACTGTCGCATTCCCATTGCGTGGAATATGGTCTGGTATAGTATGGGCACCCCATGACTGTATGTTGAATGAACAGCAAGTAAATTTGGGCTCGAAGACGAGCCTATGCCCCAGTCGAAGTGGTGCTGGACGGCGATGTCAAAGGCTTTTGAAGGCTTTTTGTCCTACGACCTGTGCTTCAGGGTTTGGGTGAATGTGGGGCCAGCGCCGTGCTGCCCGCCTGCCCACCCAGCACAAGCTTTACGGGCTCCCCGGGGGGCGTGGTGGCACGCTCCCAGAAGAGCGCCCTCTACCTGCGGACACATCGGGCTTTGTCCTTCTGTTCCCTCCCTTGTACTTGATCCTCTGTTACAACAGCCCTCGAGGTGAGTCTCTTTATTCTCCGTAAGAGACAGGGAGGCAGGGGAGGTCTGGGGGAGGAACGCCATGTTGTAGGTAATCCGGGGGATGCGCAGAGCCCCGGTTCAAACTCAGTCATTCACAAATGGCCCTGGGGACTGGCAGCTGGGCAGCTGGGCTGTGTGTGGATTTCTCTCGCCACCAAGCCCCCTCTCTGACCCAGGTCCCTCTTTGCTCACTTCACCTGGAGAGGAGAGAATGCGTACAAGCCCCAAGCCGTTCAGGCCAGTGTGGGTCGGCTTCACCTCCAAGCCCACTCTCCTCTTGGCCTGTCCAGGGCTCCCTCCAGGGAGGGAAGGATGCCCCCCTCTGGCAGTGGCCGGAAAGACACTCTGACAGACGGAACCCAAGGGAGCTTGCAGCCGAGCTCCTGCGGCCTGTCGCCTCGTCCCACCGCACGGGATCTGCAGGACCTGCCCGTGCATCGTGTGTCGGTGCGGCCACTGGCCCGGCCCAGCTGTGTCTTTACCCTGCTGAGCTCCGTGGGGACATTTACCCCTTTGAGGGCACCAGGAGTCCTTGCTTCATTATTCGGGAAGTCTGTAAGTTGCTGCTCAGCCTGCTTAGCCATATTTACATATTTAAATCACAATTAATTGGAAAATTACAGTAAGGTGTGAAGTGGGAATCATTTCTTTCAAATGAGCATCTATGCTTTGTTGATGAACCCCAGTTGTTTGCTTCTTTCCAGGAAGTCTCCCGACCCCCAGCTGGGCAGGTGTGGGCCTGGCACGTGGAGCCGCATCGCTGTACCCCCGCACCCAACTTTGCAGAGGCAAGAGGCGCTGGCCTGGCAGCAAGGACGTGTGAGTGAGGGAGCCCCAGGACAGGTGGGGACGGAGCTTTCCCCAGATAGACACCTGATCCCCAGGGGTGTTTCCTGGGGCCTGTGGGATGGCAGCGGATGTCCCTGCTTCATCCCTCGAGAGCTTGGGCCCTGAGCTCCATTCTCCAGGGTTCCCATCACCACGATGGGGTGACGTGTTACAAGTCACGGTACTCAGCACCCCCAGGGCAGGGGCCCCCAGATGCCCTGTGTCCACTGGAGCTCCAAGCACAAGAACAGACGGGCAGTAAGAGCAATAACGCTGGCCACCTGGTGACAGCCTCATCCCCGGTGCTGACGGAGAGCTTGGAGCCCCATCTCCTGTCCCTTCCAGTGACCTCCCCCACAGCTGCCGGAACTGAGGCCTACCCAGGTCACCCCACCCATAAAGTCAGGGAGCAGGGATTTGAATGCCAGCAGCCCGGCTCCAAAATCCAGGGAATTGACTGGCTCGTTTGTGGCTTCCCACAGAAACTGCCGTCTCTCGTCTCTCTGCTGACCAAGTGGGGGCCTCCGGCCAGGGAGATCTGGCGGGAGTCCGTGCGCCCTGACCCTCATGGCTGGTGCTGGCAGAGATGGGGAGAGGACGCCATGTGCTCATAGGGATGTGCCTGCAGGTGCGATCGGGGGGAAAATCACACAATGGCAGCTGGACTCGAGTCCCATTGCCACGGGACCTGCGGGGGTTACGGGCCTGGAGCAGCCAGGGGACCTGGGGCCTCCTCCAGCATGGGGGAGACCTGAAGAGAGGCAAGGGGGCTTGTCCTCAGGCATTGGGGTGCCTGTGCCCACAGCTCAGGAACGCCGCTGCTCTGCAAACCCCGCGCCAGGGGCCCGATTGGCTGACAGTCAGCAAGCTTTGGCCTTCATGCACCAGACATTCTGTGAACCGGCCTCACCCATGACAGGTGCTTCAGGAACACCCTGAGAGGCCTAGGGGTTCTGATCCAGAGCAGAGGAGGAAGACGTGGTGGGCCAAGGTCAGGGTGCCATCCTGAGGGGGACGATGTCTTGGCGGGAAGGCTGCACCTACCTTTCCACTGGGACCTCGCTGGTCTGAGCCCCCGAGCCCCCCACGGGCAGTGGCTCTGCGGGGCTGGAGGGGCAGGTGCACAGACCTTTCCTGTAATGCAGGGAGGACAGCAAATTCCCTCGGCCTCTGCCTGCCTCCAGCGGTGAGGCGGATACTAAGGTAAGCAGTAATCGGAGTAAGAGCCCCCCGGGAATTTCCCGCTATGGGAGCACGGGGATTCATTCCCCTTCCCACCAACAGGATTGGTAAGTAGTGGGCATTTGTTTCTCTAGATTCTCGGAGTCGCCTTTGGCGAGTTTGCTCCCGTCTGAGGCAGGCATGCCTCATTGCATAGCCGGGGGTCCACTGGCACTTCTAGATTTTTAACGCCTGCACAATTAACCAGTCGTGTTACGTAATGTGTTCTTTAATGCTCCATTTATTTTGTAATTGAACATTTGTGCTTTCTGTTAGGGCGCATTGATTTTCACTTTTAAAAATTCCATTTGGAAGTGCAAGCCACTCTCAGATTTGAGGCGGGGGCGGGGGCTGGCGGCAGATCAGGGTGCCTCACGGGGGACGCCAGCCACCCTCCGCCGCTCCCTCCACCGCTGGGCACTGCGCCTGCACGCGCCCAACTCATTCTCACGTGACCCTAATGCTCCCCGCTTTTTGAGGGTGGGGAGGGAGGTGCGGGCCACCCGAGGAAGGACGGACCACCGCTCTGAAGGGGAGCGTGGATCCCGATTCAAACCAGGCCTCCTAGTCCAGAGCCCAGCTCCAGACCGCGGCAGGACACCGCCTCCCATGCCAGGCTCATATCCAGAGGCTTCCTCTCCCTGGCTGTGCGCCCCGCCCCGTCGGCCCGCATCCCGGCAGGGCAGGATTCTGGCTGGAGGGACTTCTGTTCCTCTTAGCAACCCCCTGTCTTAAGCAAGCTCTGCTCTCTCTCCGATCTGTGGGCTCGGGGCTTCCTGCATTCAGGACCGCCGACAGACTGTGCCGGCTCACTCTCTGATGAGCCCGTCCTGAAGCCGGGTGAAAGGCAGAATCAATAGTGAACTCGGGCTTCCTGTGCCCACAGGGCCCAGAAGCTGCCTTCCCAGCCCAGTATCTTCCAGGCAGAGCCACCTGTGGGGAGAAGGGAAAGATACACGAACTAATGAAATCTCCCGCAGTTTCAACCTGCCCGTGTGCGTCCTCGCTAGTGTCTGGACCTGTTAGTTTCCGCATTCGTGCACGGGCCCCTTCATGCAAGGACAGACGGGTCTGGCACTTCTGTCTCCGGAGGGCGTGGATGCGTGTATGTCTGTAGCACTGTGGGGTGGTGCCTGGGTGTGAGCCTGGGATCTATGGTGATACGTGTGTATGTGTGTGTGTGTGTGTGTGCATGTGTGTACTGTGTTGACCCATGTATTGTTGAGTGTAGCTGGGCGATTGTTCCAAGGATGTGTGTGGACCATATGTGTGCTGTGTATAACTTCACACGCAAGTGTGTGTGTGTGTGTGTGTGTGTGTGTGTGTGTGTGTGTGCACCTACTGCCTCAGGGAAATGATTTACTATGTGAGCTGCAGGCTGAGGCTTAGGCTAATCTCACACCTGCATTAGCCACACATCTGGGGGCAGGCTGCCTGCCCTCGAGACCCTCTTGAACAGACCTTACCTGGAGCCATGTCTGTGCCGTGGAGCCCTGCCACTCTGCCCATCGCTGATTTTCTTGGGGTAAACATTGAACTCAAAGATGTCTAGTTTTTCTACTGATCGTGACCTCTGGTTAAATAAAATGAATTGAGGTAATGGGATTGTTCCCTTAGAAATCCTGACTTTGGTATTCTCCATGTGGCTAGCACTTTCTGTCCTGCGGCCACTGGCATCTTCTTTCATGGTCTGTGCATCGGGCCCTTGGCAGAGACCAAAACCAGAGCTGGAATTCCTGCTGTTGTTTCAGAAATCCAAAAGGTCTAGTGGGCTTCGGCCCCTGCTCGTGTCCTGTTTCCAGATTTCCATGAAATTCCTTTTCTGCTTTTACTAGCATACCCACTGAGTTTGGACTGGATCATTCCGCAGGTACCAGAACACTCGGTCCTCCCTAGCCTCCCCAGCCCATAGGACTAGACGGGCTCCTGGGATTAGGGGACTCGGAGGAAGTGCCCACCGCCCACCATTTCACCATCTGACCTCTTTCCTCCAGCTGGACCTGAAAATATTTCGGTCTTCGAGAAGTCTCTATTATATCCACATCATGGTGAGCAGCACTGGGGGTGCAGGGACAGGAGCCTGGGGCTTTTATGTCCGGGTCTGGTCCAACTGTTATGTTGAGACCCTCTTGTTTAGTCATTTCTTTCATACGACTCGTTTCTCCCAAAATCCAGCACAGCGCATGGCGTGTGGACACACACACACACACACACACACACACAGTAAATGCAATACCAGACCCAAGACTGACAGCCAACAAATCAACGTCTCGAGAGATATTCCGTCACCCAGAATGCTGGTGGATTGGGAAGAGCGCTGGCCGCCTCCCCAGCTTGGCCACTCCTGGAAGAGAGCAGGCCCACCCGCCCGGAGGCACAGAACGACATCACGTGCTGCCCTCGCCAGACACCCTGACATACAGGAAATGCTCAGTTCGGGATCTTTGCCGTCCCTGTCTTCCTCCATCCAGAATTCGTTTGTGGAGCATGTTCCTTTTCCTAGGGCTGCCGCAATGAAGTGCCCCGAACTAGTGATACAGATGGGCTGGAAACAACAGGATTTATTCTCCCACGATTCTGAAGACCCAACGTCTGTAAATAAAGCAGGGCCATGGTCTCTCCAAGGCTCTAGGAAACGACCTCTCCTTGCCTTGTCTTAGCTTCTGCTGACTGCTGGTAATTCTGCCATCTCTTGGTCCCTCGGCTGGCAGAGTCACCGCTCCAAGCTCTGTCCCTGACTTCTGGTGGCCTTGTCCCTGGCTCTGTCTTCAAGTCCCAATCTCTCTCTTCTGAGAAGGACACCAGTCATATTGGATGTAGGGGCCACACTGTTTTAATATGACCTCATCGTACCTTGATTATATCTGTAAATATCCTATTTCCAACACTCACAGGTTTCTGGTGGGTGTGTTTTGGGGACACCTTATTCGACCCAGTGCATGGGCAAAAAATAAGGTTTGAAAATGAGATGTTATGGTCAACTCTCTGAAGGCGGAGTGGGATTCTCTTGAAGACCCAAGAGACCCCTCATGACTGTGAGATTTGCCACTGATTTTACAGGCCCCCCTCTTGCTTTCTGGCTGAAATGCTGCAGCATCTAAGGTTGGCCCCGGGAACAGACGGCTGAGTCTTCTCTTGCTAGACAGGCAGTGAGTGATACAGTTCGGGCACCAAGGGGCCCACACCTGTGAGTTTGCTCTCTGGGACATTCAGCTAAGGAGGTCCTCAAGATGGCTGAAGCCAGGGAGTCTGACAGAAAGTTCCAGAGGTCAGAAAAGCTCATGGTGACATGACTTCCAAGGGCTAATCAAAAGAAGTGTTCTTGCATCCATTCTGAGCTTGCTGACTTCTCTCCTGAGGTGGACTTCTCCAGGGCAGTGCTCAGGCCCACAGTTTAGACATAGGCTTTGTTGCACGGTTGCAAGGGGTTGCCCAGGGTTCGCTGAAGAAGTACCAGGGATTTTAAACTCCACCTTCTTGCCTGTATGGCACTAAATTTTCTTGTTCCTCTCAATTATATCCAACAGGGACAGTAATTCATTCCAGATGTCCAGATCAGAACAGGTGACCATACTTCCAAGGAAATCCAGTGTTATGTTAAAGATTTTCCCTTCACTTATCCAAACCTTGCACAGTTTTTGGAAATGATATTTAATAATGAATAAGCACGATACATCCCTTTGAAGTTAAAAGGTTAAATTGTATGAAAAGAATGTCCTCCAAAAAACCAGGCGTATTCCTAGAAACGTGTTTATCAAACATTTTAAGGGCAGTCCCGAGACTAAGTAAGAAATACAGTTTACATCATGACCCTGCACTCATCTTTACGTAGTTGAAACCAAAATTGGGGAAGACAACGATTCTATGAAACACATGTTGATTCTTATCTATTCTGTCCCAGCTTGTTGTTGCTATTGTTTTCAATTCTGCTCATGACCTTTTAAATGGATTTCACAGCCCACTGATAGTTCATATACTTGAAAAGCATTTGTTCTAGAGTTATCAAAGCATCCACCATTTTGGCAAGTTTCTCCTTCTCTCAGATATTTCTTAGGTTTCAAAATTGAGAACAGGGAGGTATAGAAGGAAGGCAATTTCTGTATGCTATTTTAAAATTAAATTTGTAATTGAACTGATCTTGAAATATTATTGTCCGCCGCTGGTGTTTCTAAGGCAAGCTGGAACTTGTTCAAAGGCTCTCTCAGACAGGCTGTGCCCAAAGGAAGTTCATCAGCTTGATGCCTTGCTGAGCCCACCAGCGTGGTTCTCTGGGAAGGACAGAGTTCTCACCAGCACTGGGGCTGACCATGGGGGCCCAGGCAGGGGAGTCTTTTGGGTATGACATGATACCATGGTTTGGTAAATATGGGCAATCATCACAGATGGACAGTGTGTGTGCATGAAATATCGGGTACGACTCAGCCCCCTTCCATCCTTCCATCCATCCATCCATCCATCCTTCCTTCCTTCCTTCCATCCATCCTTTTATCCATCCATCCATCCATCCATCCATCCATCCTTCCATCCAACCTTCCATCCATCCATCTATCCTTCCATCCATCCATCCATGCATCCATCCATCCATCCTTCCATCCATCCTTCCATCCATCCATCAATTCATTCATCACAACAGCATGATTTTTTCATTAAGAAAAATGTCAAATATACTCACAAATGGAAAAAAAAAATGTATGATGAATCCCCTAATACCCATCAGCCAGATTAAATAGGTATCAGGAATTTGCCTGTCTTGATTTGTGTGTGTGTGTGCTCCAGCATTTAAAAGCACATTTCAGATACAATCTCATTTTACTTCTGTGTGCCTCATTGTGAAACTCTAAAGAATACAGATATTTTGTCCCATGAACACAAGGCCGTTAACTTGTAACAAGGAGAAACAAACATTCGGATTCATCAACAAATACGCCACCCCCACTCAAGTGTCCTCAGTTGTCTCTGGTCTCATGCAAGTTGGTTTGTAGAAATGCAGGTCACAAGGCCTACTCTTTACATGTGGTCATTAAGTCTCCTCAGGTCTTTTTAAATTTGCATCACCCTCCCCTTTCATTCTATTTTGTGACTTGGATTTGTTGAAGAAGTCAGCTCAGTTGGTCCTTTAGAATGAATTTGTCTGTTGTTTCCTCCTTCTGACATTGAATACCTAATACCATATTTCCTATAAACTGGAAGCTAATTCCCAAGGCTTGATTAGATTTAGGTTTTCTTCTTCTTCTCTTTTTTCTTTTAGTAAAGATCCCTCCTGCCTGTTGTATTATATCACAAGGCCCGTATTGTCTGGCTGTTCATTTTTAATTCTAAATTGATCAAGGGGTTCAGATGGCAGCAGGATACCCCCTTTGCAAAGTTCCCCAACAACTTTTCCCCCAAAGGTTTCATATACCAATGATCGCTTCCTGAGTCAACTATTTTCTTGGGGTTCACAAACTGGCAATTATTCCTTTTATATTCCTTTCCATTTTATCAGCTGGAGTTTTTCTAGAAAGACTTTACCTCATCAACTAGGTTTATTTGATTTCTCCTAAAATAGTGTTCGTGTAAAAGCATTACGCACTATGTAATTTCAGTTGTTTGAATTTTTCTGCTCAGTGAGCAGATACGAGTACTGACATACAGTTGATCCTTAAACATTGTGAGGTTAAAGGGTACTGACCCACACAAAGCTGAAAATCTAACGATAACTTCCAACTCCCTCAAACATAACTGCTAATAGCCTGTTCTTGGCCGAAAGCCTTATTAATAACAAATAGTCAAAGAGCACATATTTTTTGTTACATATATTGTAGACTGCAATAAAGTAAGCTAGAGAAAATAAAATATTCTTAAGAAAAAACATGTTTACAATACTGTACTAGACTGATTGAAAAAAATCTGCATGTAAGTGAAGCCACACAGCGTAAGCCTGTGTTGTTCACCGGTCAGCTGTACTTATTATATAGGTACTCATGGTATAAACCTGGGAGATTCATCCCAACAGGCATGCCATCTATATGTCTGGTTGTTTCTTTAGGAAGGAAGATGACTGACTGACGTAAGCAAACAAACTTGCTTCCTTTGCCATGAGGCTGGCATACCAGAGGCCTTGCAAACTTGTATGGCTTTTTCCAGACAGGTCCGGGAAAGTGTGACATGTCTAAACCCAGTCTTGGTAGCTGTCCATGGCTACCCCCCCAACCCTCGGAAATCCCACCAAAGGACTTGACATCTCTGGTAGAGAGAATCTACCATGTTGGGTTTGGAAAGTGGTGAGGAGGAGAGGAAAAGTCGTGGGAAGACATGGATGGGGAAGGAACAGCTGCAGATAAGAAGATTCTCACCAGAGCTCTTCAGTGATTCTAGAAGAAGTCTTGAATCCAGTTAATGGACAGGTCTTTCCTGTTGCCATTTTCCATTCATCTAACTATATGAGAGATTCTTTTCATCCTAGTCAACATACACACGAAACCATGACTTAGATGGTATGTCCATCTTCCCATAACTTCATTATAAAACAGCATCTGAAAGTTGACCATTGAGACTAGGAAAGTGAGGTGTTGGCCATAAAAGGGAAAATGTCTTGACTATCAATTAATCCTGACTTTTCGTATCATATTAATATGGAATTAGGTTGAGCTAAGGCAGAAACAGTCCAACAGTTTATAGTAGAACATTCTGTGCCCTTCTGCTCCAAAAACGTGGTAACGTGCTCATCCACATCCTCAACGTCTGAGTCCAACCAGGCCTTTTTCTAACCCAGAGACAGAAACAAACAATCTGGCTTGCCCCATGAGTGTTCAAATAGTTAAACTGGAATAAAGGGTACAGGTTACAGATTCAACTCTGCTCTCAACTCGCTGTGGGCTGTTATGTGGGAAATGGTCTGGGCAGGCAATCAATAACTCATGTATTTACCAGTCAATCGTTTGACGAATCCAACAAGCTGTTTGCAACATCATAGGTGGCTTGGCTGAAGGCAACTCCTTTTCCCAGACTCTTCTGTGGATGGGCACATACATAGCCTAAGGATGATCTGTGAGCACATCTCCCGAGATTTTTCTTTTGGCTTCGGCAGACTCCAGACATTTGATCAAGTACCCAGGCCAAGGCAGATCTCCCGGTACACAAAATGGTTGTGGAGAAGCCTGTTGTACCTGGTTATTACAGATCACACGTAACAGTGTGTAAAACCTCCCGCTGTTTAGAGATTCGTGTACTAAGCAGGTTAATTAAACCTTAATTTGAGTCTCCCAGCTTATATGGGTCTGGCCTTAAAATTATCCCACCTAATTCTCTGTCGATATATGCATTAGTGAAGGAGGGAGAGGTAAGGTAAGGCATTTTATATGCCTGAGTCATTAAGTTGGCTTAATCTAATTACTCGGTTGTGAAACAGTTGAAGGGGTTTGATCGACATGCCACCTCAGGAAAGCCAATGTATCTTAAAATACTATTTTTCTTTGCAAAACACCAGCTGTAATGTTTTTAGTATGACAACAATTCGTGGCAAAATTAAATTAGCCAGTGATACCTAGAAATCCCGTGCAGATAGGCTCATCTCAGACACCTATAGCTCTGGCTGGGGCTACAGGCCCCCCAACTTCTGGAGACAATGGCCAACTTCAGTGTGGCTGTGGGGCATTAAACTAACTTTATGACTCAAAACATCTGGCTATTTGTAAACTCCAGAATGCTTGGCAACATACAACCATGGCCTTCATCCCCCAGCACCATTATTGCCTCTGACCCAACCCCCCAAAACCCCCTGCACCATCCCCAACTGCTCTCCTGGTGCTGGACCCGGACGTTAACGCTTACCCTCCTTTTTACCTTTACAATTGCAAATATAAATCAATCTGTTGTCACTGATGAGTCCTCTGGGAAATTCTCTGTGTCGGCTCAGGACATTAAAAGATGTTTGTGAGAATTTTCAAAACCCAAGCACACGTTTGTCCTATGTCTATTGCCAGCCATCAGGTCACTAATACTGCTTTCATGATAGGGAAAAGCGAGTGTGATCTCTCTGGTCCTGGGTCCCTATTTCATAATAGGTCAAGTCCATCCTGTATTTAGGAAGTGTGAATTTCCCACCGTCGCCTGCGACTGTTGGCACACTGTACCAAAACATAAGCAAACGAAGCAAGGCGTCTACTTCTGCCCCAACTAGCGGGAAGAAATCAAATAAAGGTAAGAACATCCTATAAGTCTTGTAACACAGAAGTGTTTGGTGGTTGAACTTGAGAAAAGGGTGCAGTTTACTAGTAGAAGTCCATTCTCAACTCGCAACAGGAGGCTGTGTGAGAAAATGGTCTAAAAACAGGCAATCAATAAATGTATCACAAACACAGTATGCTGTTAAATGGCCTAGTCTTCAGAGGTCTTTGAAGAAGGGGGGAATTGTAGGAATAACTAACCAAAAGTAACCAGTGGAAAATCTTACCTATAGGAACAAGGGTCTCAAAAGGCAGTTACAAAACATTTGCTGCCTGGCTGACATCCCACTGAGATGGGCGTAAGGGAATCTCTCGTTCAGAAGATGTACCCTTTCCAGCCAATGGTCCTGCTCTGAGTAAGTACTTCGGATAGAACCAGTCTCGGGACCACAGTCCAGAATCTCAGATTCTAGGTGTGGACAGGGAGGGAGGTGGAGGCATCTGGCACAACGCTTTCAGGCTCCTGTGGGAACTCAGGGCCCCTGGTGGACAGGACTGATAGGTTGGCCTTACCTTGGAGGACAGTCCTAGAGCTCACAGGGTTCCGCCACATTTGAGGAGTGACTCCAGAGCACTCCGGGGTGCCATGGAGAGTGTCAAAGCCATTCTGCCAGTGAGAAAACAGAGCCTTAGAAGTCAGGGTGCCCAGTTGCCTCCTGCTAGATGCAGACTTTGTGGGCCGGTGTCTTAGCTAATAGCGGGGACTCTGAAGTCAGGCTCCCTGAGCTTGAACCCGGACAGCCACGTACTAGCTCTGTGGCCTTTATAAAGTCCCCTTAATCTCTCCATGTCTCTGTGCCCTCTTGGGTCAATCAGGGATGACCATAGGAGTAGCCGAAACGGCGTATGGGAAGCGCAGAGCAAGTGCCGGCAGGGGAAGGACAAGGTAAGCGCGGCTCTCATTTTGCGGCTTTGCTACGGCCACACCAGGCGGGGCACGGATAGGTGTCTCCACTGTGGCGCCACAAGCCGGGGCAGGGATTTGCCTTGGATCCCATCCACAGGGCCATGCGGCTAGAGGTTTTGGAACCATTTTTGTTGGTTTTGGTTTTGAGGCCTTGGGTGCCTGGCAGACGGTCATGGGAAGAGCTTGAGGCAGCCAGACATTTGTTGGGGGAGACGCTGGTAAGATTTCAGAGACCCCTTGGGGACCTGGGCGTCTGTTCATCTTGCCGGGCCATAAATCTGGTTTCCTCCTCCGGCTTGGCGTATGCTGGCCTGGTTTTCGTTAGGCACCAGCCGCCGTGGGCCCGTCCCCTTCAGAGTCCCGCCATCCGGCGCCTCCCTCTCACCGTCTGTGTGTCTGTCTGTGTCTCGGGGGTTCTGTGGGCCTTGAGACTCACAGTGCAGGGGTCCCTGCGTTTCCGTGCGGGTCCCTGGGCAAGAAGGTGCCACCTCCGCGGGCAGAAGCCGCTGGTAGGGCAGTCAGGTGTCCTTGTTCCCTTACGGGTATTGTACAAGACAGGGAAGTGAGTTGCTCGACCTCTCTGGATACCTGGGAGGGTGAGGGACAGCTGTCATCTTTCCTCTCGTCAGCTTCCTTCTGCTCTGTGGGCTGCTCCCATAACACAGTCCATGCTTCTTTTTCTTTTTAAACAACTTGCAAACTGGCCTGTCTTCCACCTTGAGTGCCTACAGTGCCTTTTCGGAGGGCTGACAGGGGCTTGGCCAGGAAAGTGAGTACTTGGAAGGAGGTGGAGAGACTGCTGTCTCCCCGTCAGCCTGGGCTCCTCAACCTCAGTGCTAGCAGCCACTGTGCCGGGTGGGACTCTGCTGTGTGGACATTCTGTGCACGTGGGTGTTCAGCAACGCCCACGGCCACTGCCCACGAGGTGCCCGGGAGGCCCTCCAAGTCGCACCACCCAGGCCTGGTGCCCGCTCTGCTGACTACGGGGCTGGAAGTCCTTCCTGCAGGTGTTGAGATGGGAGGAGCCCGTTCCCGGCCTTGCCCTTGCAAATCCCTCCCCGAGCAGCAGGGGCTTGGGCTGGCTCCTGGACCCCCCCCTCTTGGGGGTGGTTGGCTGCGCCTGGATGGAAGGGGTCACGAGGAGGCACGGGTGTCGGTGGTGGGCCAAGGACAGGAGGCTAGGACAGCGCAGTCTCCCCTGGAGGCAAAATGAAAAACACCAGTGTTGGTGTAAACTCAGAAGCCGGGGCTGCCGGACCCGGGGGCGCAGCGTTCCGTGGCTGATGTGGCTGGAGAGTCAGTAATTCCCAGAGTGAACGAGGCGCAGGCCCTCCTCGTGGGAAAGAGAGAGCAAGGGGTCTTCTCATTCTTCAGCTGAAGCTAGTTCAGTTGTCACCCAGGTGTGTCTCTTTCTTTTGGGACTGCCTGACCATGCGGTTGATGCCCCTGACCTGTGGTTGATGCCCCCCATGCCCCTGACCCCGGGCTGCACCCCAGCCGAGCTCTGCTCTGTCCCTCAGAAGCCCCTTTGCACCCAAGTAGCTGCAATCCCGAAGGCTGAGGACAGGGGCCACGGGCACGTGTGACCCAGAGGCAGTGCTCAGCATGGACACCTGATCAACTAGC
Organism: Enhydra lutris kenyoni; assembly: GCF_002288905.1. Taxonomy (NCBI): domain Eukaryota; kingdom Metazoa; phylum Chordata; class Mammalia; order Carnivora; family Mustelidae; genus Enhydra; species Enhydra lutris. The sequence continues at coordinate 77,034,089 of NW_019154096.1, forward strand.
AACATTTGCTTTTGTGTAACTGGAGAGATTTGGCGGTCCGATTAAATTCAGCCGAGGTCTGGCGCCCTCATTCCTGCTGGCACTGGGGTGGGTTTGGGTGGGTTGGTTTAGAGCTCCCTTTCCTGCAGGATGCTTGGCTGGTGTGGCCTCAGAGAGGCTCTGGACGGCTGGAAGTGGTCCTCGAGGGAGGGGCCTGAAGGAGGTGGTAGCGCCGGGTGCCCCTGTAGCTCACGCAAGCGTCACTTAGCTGCTGTGGACCCAGGCCTCTCCTCGATCCTGCGGAGTCATCCGCTCTGCTTCTCAGCCCTGGGCCTGGGGGGCGGCCGGGCCACGAGGAGGGCACCCACCCCCTTTTCCTCTAGCGCCACTCCCAGCAGCAAGGCTGCAGGCCAAGGGGTGGCGAGGGGGCCCCTGGTTCCAGTCTGACCTGTGGGTTCTGGATCAGCTGCCCAGAACCAGCGGGGCCTGGCCTCCTCCCGCTCCACGGCCATCCTCCCTCTCAGACAGCCTGTCCTGGGTGCTCCTGGCGCCCGCCGCACCAGACACGGAAACGTCAGTCACCCGCACAGAGCATGGAGCCCCACGGCCACTTGAGGGCAGAAGCCTCTAGTGCGTTCTCGGTGACTGACACCCTGTTCAGACCCTGGCTCAGAGGGGCAAGAATGCCCGTCAGAGGCACCTTCTTTAGGCGGGAAAAGGCTCCTATTCAGGCTTCTGAGTAGAAGAGGACCCCCTTCTCTTGGCTGTGTGGCTGTTGGGGGAGTAGCTTCTTCAAGAAAACGCTGTTGTTTCTGCTCTAGTTCTGGTCCTTTGTCTAGGATCCTGTGGAGAAAAGGTTCGTGTTGCATGGACATCCCGGGTCACTGGCCCAGTGACGGTGACAAGGTGGTCTATGTGTTTTTCCTACTCTTTGTTGGTTTCTTAGGCCTCCCCAGAAGCTGCTCTAATGGCCTTGGAGGCTACCACTTGATTGATCTTCATAAAACTGACGGAGTGGGTCCCACCTGCCCCTGTGCCCCTTTCAGAGATGGGAAAGTGAAGACACAGGGAGGAAACTAGCCCAAGACCATCAGCTCCGTGGCACCTACCGCCTCCCTCGTGAGCAAACCAGACTGACTTTCTTGCCTTTTCCTTCTTTTTCTTCTTGGCCTTGATGGTTTTTCAGTTTAGATGCCAATGACCTGAGCGAGAACACAGAAAGAGAATGAAAATAAATGTTGTGTTTTATTAAAAATATCGGGGGGGGATTTTTCCCAGTGCTCGGAAATGGATTTCAGGTGTCGAGAGATGGGCTGGAAGTCTCGCTGGCTGGCCCCCTCATGGTCTGAACCCTTCCAGGAGATGGAAAGTGCTGTTATTGGCAAATATTAGTAAAGTGGCAGATTGTGATGTTTTGCGAGTGACTGTCCCAGTTAATCGAGGCATCTAAAGACCGCACAGGGAGAAGCCGAGGGTGTCACCCAAGAAATCTGACTCCCCAGGCTGACATACCACAAGCAGCCAGGGCTTCGTTGGGGAGGGGGACGCCAAATGTGTCCCGTGTTCCCGGTGCCAGTTGGTTAACAGAGCGACGTCAGTGTGGGTCTCCGAGGACAGGCCTGCAGGGCCTACCCTCCTGGCTCGCGGGAGATCTGCTCCCCTGGCCGGTGGTGGAGGTGGAGCCCAGAGAAGGGGTAGATGATATGCGACCGTCCCCACGTGGGAAGCCAAGCCTGCCAGTTCTTGGGTGTAGAGCTCCGGAGGAGCTTGCCAGAAACCCAATATAGATTTTAAAGGAAATGTTTTCAAACTAGATAATTAATTCCCTCTAAATTAAATGTTTGCTTCTTCTGATTAAAAACATGATGGACGTGTTACCGCAATTAGGTTGTTCTTGCCACTTCGAAACCATAATTAATGGCTCCGAAGCGTCTCTACTTGGAGGAGGTATTTACAGCCTTAGTGTGTAAAACATATTTAATTTTTCTTTATCAAAACCCAAGTAACTGGAGCAACTCCTGGGTCTGCCCCCCAGCTGCATTTAGTCCTGTTGTGATGAGCGTGGTCTGCCCTTGTTCGTGAGGAAATCGGCCATTAGAGAAAAGTATCAAGTGTCTCCAAGTTGTTTTCCCGTCTGACATCAAAATCCTGGGGACGCGGAAGGACAAAAAGTGTATTTAAAGTGGAGTTACGCGTTTGTTCTCGGAGACCAAACTGTGAAGAACTGAAAGGCTCAAACAGGGCTCATTCACTTTGGGGAGGGGGGGGTCCTCCCCGGGCTGGGGGGGTGGCCAGACTCACTCCGCCTGGCTTTATTAACTCATCCGTAATTAGCCCGCAGCTTCGATACAATGTAGCTTGTGCCATATGGGCTAGGAGAGCGCTGAACGGCGCCCCCCGCGCAGGTGACAGTCTGTCGCATTGAGGGCAGATTAGCATAAAACAAACAACAGCACACCCTTAGCGACAACGGTGCCATTTGCACCGCCAGAGCTATGGTTGTGTAAGCACTTCCATTAGAAACTCTTATTTTCAAAGATTTTATAAATTAGTCATTGAAAAAATCACTCTGGGCTGAAATAAAATGCAGCCAATCAGCTCCGAGCCAGAAGGTTTATGTTCACTGACACTCGAAAAAAACATGTGGCGATTGCCCCAAGTTTTGGCTGCAAACTCTCTTTCCTCAGATTCACGGAATCAAATATCAAGTGGGCTTTTGTGGTGAATGACAGAGAAAACCGTCCACCCGGGAAGAGACGATGGCGTGCTCCTACAGGAATGGAGGGTGGCCAGGCGGGTGGCGGTCCTCGCAGCCCATGCGGGCCGTGCACGATGCACACGTGTCCGCTGGGGAGAGAGGGACCGGAAAGCTGGACCCGCGGCCCCATTCAGGGCTGTGGTTACAGAGTAGGAAGAACCTCGCTCAAATATCTGTGAGTTTCCTCTTTGTCGTGTGCTCTGTGAACACAGAGTAGCAAGGCACCCGGCAATGTTTGTATTTTTCCATCATTCAAAGCCAAAACTTTAAATTGTTGAGAGCCTTACCCATGTCACGGCGGGTTCTGGCCCAGTTGACTGGGCCTTGCTGGGCCCACCTCGTGCATTGATCATGATGTCTATGATGTCTGATCCTTGTCGACAGTTGTGACGGCCATACCCTGTCGTCACAAGACCACGTCAGGCTGGAGGGCCATCAACAGGTGTAATCAGTTCAAAGCCACCCCAGTCTGCAGGCGGTCTTTGGTCTTGTCCTGTTACTTTGAGAGGGATCATTCCCTTCTTTTCCCCAAAGCTAAAATTCCTTCCTTCAGGATTTTGATTCTGGTTTCTTTCATATTCCGCTCAAAGCGTCCTGAGTGCCCCAAGAGAACCGAAAGCCCGGAAGAGCCCCGAAGCCTGGAAGCTCTGGTGCTGATTGGTTCTACACGGCCCCTTCCAGACGCAGAAGAAGGGAATGAGCAAGCGGGGAGGGCCCGAGGCCTTGCCCTAAACACGCAGGAGCAGTTAGAAGGGCCTGTCCGTCTTGTGCGAATCTGTTGTCTCCAGCATATAAGCAGCTGGAATTCAAGCAGTTTTCAGCTTGGATGACCTAAATAACCCCATCTCCTTTCCGTTTTTTCCTGGAAAAATGGAGAGCTTCTACCTTAGCTTTGGCCCGTAGAGTCTAACTTGAGTGAGGGGACCACCACTGGCTGGGAGGTCACCTTGGGAGCTGGGGCTGTCGTCTCGAAGAGGACAGTAGCAAAAGGATGGGATCAGGGAGGCTGGGACGTTTCCATCAGGTTTGTGTGTAGTAAGCCCCATGGACAAGAAGGCACGGGGGTTTGGAGGGAGGTTTAGGCATCTCGAAGCATTGACCTTGAAGAGAAGTCCCAGATCTTGACCAAGGGAAGCAGCTGGTGATGTTCTTCCTAAGGCAGGTGGGCCATCCCTTGGGCTGTGGGGACAGTCAAATCATCTGCTGGCTCCAGATGCAAACAGAGCTACGCCTCATGGGTCCCCTGCTTCTCCTGCCCCTCTGTCCTGCTCCCTCATCGAAGGTCTACGCGTGAGCTCTGCTGGGGAGAAGGCTTTTCCTCAGGGGCCAGTCCAGCCTCGCTCTGCTCAGGGATGCCGATCTACTCTCTTTTAATAACACTCAAGTCATGACACAACACTAGATGGGAAAATAGCATTTCTTTATTAAAACCACTTTATTAAGTCTGTTTTTCACCGACGTTTGGCGGTGCTAGCTGCGTGTGTGTTTCCTCTGCTGCTAGACACGATAGAGCCTGGCAAGTTTTTACAGACTTTTCTTTTGAAAGGCGGCTCTGCTGTTTCACATCACTGGAATGAAATGACTCGTACTGTGCAGACAGGAGCTACATTTTCCTACCTCTCGTTGGCCATTTATGTGACTCTACGGTTTTCAAATGGTGTGATGTGCGAGGAAGCCAAATGTCCTGCCATTTCATAACCAGCCGCAGACAGAGAGCCTTTCAAAATGCTGCCGCTCACAGCATCTGTTGTTACTAAGTGAGTGATCAAACATCGTACAGGACTTCAATTGTGTTCTCCTCGTCACTTATCGAGCTCGAATAATATGCAGTTTGTGGACCAAACGAACGTGTTAGGGCCATTGTGCCCATGGCTGCATTTTTGTGTTCCCTTTTATTACTGATTGTAAAATAAACTTTGGCCTTTTTTAATAAATGTTATAAAAATGCTCTGTGAATCGGGAGAGAGTCACCCATTAAGTTCATTTAATATCATCCTAATTAAAAATGCAATGCTGTCACGCATTCAGGACCGATGCCCGTCAAGCGCCCCATTGCCAAAACCCAGAGATTTTCCTGCGACCTGCCGGGCCCCAGCACGGAGGTGGGGGGGTGATGCGGGGCCCACGCAGGGGTGTGCCCCCACATGCACGGCCCCTCTCCGCTCCAGGGGCCCTGCAAGTCCCTGGCTGATGAGATAACTTCTCCAAAGGAATGCTTTTAGCTGCCTCACGCTTCACTCTCAAGGAGAGTACGAGGCAGAGGCAGCCCCAGACACGATGATTTCGCTTTGGTAAAAAAGTCACCAGAGAGAGGACTGTAGGCGCTGGAGCCATCTGGGGAGTGTCGAGAGGCAGCATGCTCTCTCCCGAGGCTCCCCGTGAGCTCGTCTCTGCTTTTGATGTTTGAAGATGATGGAAACCAGAGGGCGTGGGGGCGGGTGAGCTGGGCACGCATCCTGGGTGAGGGTAGGGGGCCTTGCTTCCGCTCAAACCTGCCGGGGCCCGTCTCCAGGGCCACTTTCTCAGCTTCTTACCGTGAGCCCCCGTGCCACCTAATCCCAACATGTGCCCCCTGCCTCTTCTGAGGGCCCCCCCCCAGATGAAGTTGCAGGGGTCACATGGCCCTGAGGAAGTTTAAGACACAGATTTGGTTCAAGAAGAATCGGCACATCAGAGTGTCAAGACCTTCTCCAATGAGGCTCAGCTTCTGTCCGGCGTTTAAGTCCGTGTGGGCATAATCCCCGATCCTGGTCTCTACCTAAAAGTGACAGAAAGACGTAGGATCTATGTCATCACATTTCAAGCTGTATTTTCAAGGAATTTTTCAGCATGACTGCTTCAAATGGTGAGTGGGGGAAAAAGGCAATGCTGAGTGAAAATTCATTATTTCTTTAATGGGCATTTGGCCAAGGAAACCATTCTAGGTTGCAGGCAAGAGTGGCCATCAGTGGTGGTCTTCTCTCTGCCACGGAGACAGGAGTGAAGGATGGACACATGGACGCGGGGCCTGGACATCCCTCTAGTGGCACAAAGGACGTCCTTTGATACCCATGAGAGGGTGACCAAGCAGACGGAGCGGGACACTGCCCATCAGTTCGAACGCTTGAGACCCTGCTCTCAAGATTACAGGACTGACTGTCTTTCTTCCCCATTCCTCTGCTGGAACACACCATCTCCTCTCTTCTCTGTCCCCTTGCATTTGGTTTTGCTTATCAGCCAAGCAGGGGGGAGACCAGGAGCCCACACGAATCCTGCCTCCAGGACCCTCTTCTCCTACAGTCCCCTGGTCACCCTGGGCACCAGCCCCACCCCATGTGGCTTCCACCCAGCCCAGCTCTGTGAATTTGAGGAGCCAGTGGTGTCTACACTACCTGTCTACTCCAGGGACCTGGGGCTACATCACAGCAAAGGGGAAGGATGACCCTCATACGGAGAGGCTCTGAAGTCACAGTTAAAAGACAACCCCAATGGGCAGCACCCAGTGTCCCCATCACTGAAGGGACAGCCCTCTAGGTCACCTGAGCTATGTCTGAACATCACCAATGACTTCAGGGTCTGACTGACCTGTGCACGCAAGCCTTCTCTGAGGCCTTACGTCTCGCTAAACCAGTATCTGCACTGCACACTGTGCGCCGTGCCACCTCCAGGCCAGGGCTCCGCTGTAGGGATGAGTGGAGTTTTGCCAGACCCGCCTCCGTGGACGCCCCCCAGCCATGCCTGCCCCCGTGGGAACGGCCCATCTCATGTGATGTTAGAATCCTGCCCAGTGGCCGTGGCCTCTACTCTCTCAGCTGAGAGCAGCTTGATCTGCTTTGTGCAGAGAAATAACCTCTGTCCCAGGCTATGGAGAATAAGAAGGTCCTTCTAGAACATTCCGTCCTGTCAGTCTGGAGGTGAAGAAGCTGAGTGTGGGAGAAGGGAAGTTTCCCCAAACTAAGCCACAGTGGCTGAGCTTGGGGAGAGCCCAGGACGAGCTCTGGTGCTTGGGGCCTGATTTCTGTCCCTGACGCATCTCAGGCAGTGCCTTCCCCCCTGGGGATCCTTGGCTCCTATATCAGCCGGGGAGGGGGGCAGGAATGAATGAAATAATGAGAGAACAAACCGAGGGCAAGGCTGACGGCCACCCGGCTCTGCTGGCGTCGCTGCCCCACGTGGTCTGACCCGCACTCTCGGCCATCTGAGGAGGACACCCCCGGGAGTACCACGGTAGCTTTCCCTGCTTCTTCCCTTTGCCATTGTATGAAAAGAGTGACTTGTTTCTGGAAAGAATTCCTGATTGTCCAGAGAAAGAGCAGTCTGGCCCATCTTCCTTTTTTATTTCCTTTTTTTATTTCCGCAGAAGAGAAACGACATTTTCATCTTAAAATAATTTTAAGGGATTATTTTAAAAGCTCCTCCCCAACAAAATAAAGCTTTTGTTTGTTTATTTGTTTGTTTCCTCCAAAAGCCATCTCCCAGATAGACACGGCGAGTCGGGTCCATTCATGCATCTGTTTCTCCCCTGATCCAAACTCTCAGATATGCCTTGTCTGTCCCACTGCGTCTGGAGACCCACCTCCAGGTCACCTGCAAACGTAGGGGCGAGTCCCAGTGCCGGCACGGGACATTTCCAGCCCCTGGGGTGCAGCCCAGTGTGGGGCTCGTCAGGACACTTTCCGCATAGCCAAGCAACCTCTTTTTTTAATCTGAAGTAAAAAATACAGCTCCTTGCAATCTGGGTCTCCTATTGGAGTTTTATGTCTGGTTTTGTTATTCAGCAACTACAAGTTTATTTAAAAAAAAAAAAAAAAAAAAAGCTTGGCTTGAAGCAGCCCCGGGGGAACAGCCTGGGGGCCCTTGGCCCAATAAGACTGAAGCCTGGCCCATTAGCTGTTTGGTTCCTGATGGTTGTTCAGCAGGACACACTCTCTGTACATTCGTGAGACACTCCTCTCACTGCCTGTGGCTCTAAGAGCCTTGCCTTCTTTTGAAGGCCAAGGCGGCGGCGGGGGGGGGGCGGTTCCTGCCTCAGCAGGGGTCACTTCCTAGGGGCACATGGGCAAGAAACAAGAGGGGTGTCAGCATGTGGAGAAGGGAATAACCACCTCTGCTTACCCTCGACACCCTTAGTTCACAGGCTCTGAGTACGAGAAGGCAAATATCCTGGGCTCTGGTCCAGCCGGCCCTCTCCAAGGGAACTGTGTTGTCCTCAATCTCTGGGTCCCTTTGGCCACCGCAAAGCACAGGGTCCTCCCTGGGGCTAACAGCATGACCTAGGTGCCTGCTTCTCAGCTTCTCAGCTGCAGCAAAGCCCAGCCCGGGGACACACGGCTTTCCAGTGACTCAAGAAACCAGAGAGGCCGTTGATGGGGAATGGGAGTTCCCAGAACATGCATTTATCCCACAAAATCCACAGACCCTTGAGGGTGCGGTTACCTGCATGTGCAGGTCTTGGTGTTCTAGAAGTCTCCCATGCCACTGTAAGATGTCTTACAATTAATAATGTCTTATTAATTATAATTAATAAGGAATTTCGAAAGTGGAAGGAGAGACGAATCAAGCAGACGGAGCTCGGGAAGGGGGTTGCCGGAGACCATCACTGAGAAAGTGTGGTCAGTTGTAAAGCATTTTGAGAAGAGTCTGAGGTGCAGAAAAACCGCTTTGCATCCCAACCACCCTGTTCCTCTCTGCAGCAGCCGGCCAGCCTGGGAGCCACTGGGCTCTTATCCCGTCTTTATCTGCTCTTGGCAAAGAGGGCTCCGGTCACCAAGTCCTACCTCTGCTATCCTCACCCTATGGCAGATCCATTCTGTCCCTCCCCTCTGGCTCCTGCTGTGTCTTGACTGCGGGGGGCGTGCGCTGGGTTCAAATCCTGATGCTTTCATGGAACCACTCAATGCTACTCACTGAGGTCTACCGTGTGGCAGGCTCCGCAGGGGTGGTGGGCTGTTGGCGGGTGGCCGATCTTCCCAGTCCTCTTATTTCTTACAGGCAAAGTAAAGGCTAAAATGAAAGTCTATAGATGACGTGAGGACGAAGCGCAGTAATGGCATGAAGCACGGGCCAGGGTACTCGGCACAAAGGAAAGAACCGGTGATGTGCGAGCAGCTGCTGTTTGGAGCTACGTTTTGAAGGTCAAGTAGACTTGGAAGCGGAGATGAGGCTGGGCAGTGCTGAGGGTAGAACCCAGCAGTGCCCCCCCCCCACAGCCTGGGTGGTGCCCGTTTCCTTAACCTGATGGAAAGCTCTGTGAGGAATGTAGCAACTCACAAGCCCCATGAGGGTCCTCCTGGGACCCACCACTCCGAGCACTGCTTTTAAATTCTTGCCCCTGTGTCTGATGGACCGATGGTGAGGGTGGACCACTGGCTCCACTTTCTTTGATAGGAAGGATGCCATGCACCCAAAAGGAAGCCTAGACATCTGAGAAGAGGGGTGCTATGAAGACTCAGAATGTCCTGAAATCATTGTCGCTATCATTACTATTATGATGAGCATTACTCTTTGATCTCTTCTGCTCAACCTGACCGTACTTGTGAAATACCGTGTTCCCCAAGTTGGGGGAGATGTAGGGATCTCCCAACAGGTGGGAGATCCTCGTTCAGGGTGGATAGGGCAGAGGCCTCCGAGATGCCAGATCACCGCTCTAAATTCTTTTCACGGCACCAAGCTGTATGTGGGTCCCACTGGCCAGCCAGGATTGTGACCCATGAGGAACAGCGTGGCTGGGCCTGTCCATCTTCAAACAATACTCTTATCATCTATCTATCTATGTGTCTGCCTCCATCCATCATCTACCTACCTATCAATCATCCATCATCTGTCTGTACCATCGATCTATCCATCCCAGCAGTGCTTTACAGTGAAATGTGTGATAAAATGTGTCCCTCTTAGAGATTACCTCTGGGTCGGTGGACTGATTTTTTTTTTTCCTGCCTTTCTTTTTTTCTTTTCTCAGAATGTTGTATAACCATAGAAACAAAATAACAGGTCACCTCTAAGCCTTTGGCTACTGGAAACTTTCCAAGGCAGGCTAAAAATAAGTGATGGATGAGATCTTTTCCTTCTGATATCCAGTGAGGGAACCGGGTGTGTCAGAGGGGGCCCATTCTCTTTGGAGGAAAGAGGCTTGCCGAGTGGAGTGGACAGCGTGGGTGGTCAGGGAGACGAGTTTTGGTTCTGTCTCCATCAGTCATGAGTTGGGGCACGCACTGTGCTCTCTCGCTTGCTTTCTCTCTCTCTCTCTCTCTCTCTCTCTCTCGGACTTGATTTTCACGTGTAAGTCGAGGGAGTCCGGCCATACTCCCCTATAGCCGAAGACAGCAGCCATCTGTGGGGGCTCTCCAGGGTCCTCCCTCCCTGGGCATGGTGGTCTGAGGGACACCGGTGGCAGAACAAAAGATGTGACCGTTAGCAATTGGTAGCGCTCCATCCCAAGTCAGGGGCAAGCAAAGGTGGTCAGGAGCAGAGGCAGAAAAGCATGCTGAGGGGCAGCGGGGAGGGGGAGGGGTGGGCATGCTGGCCCCCGCTGCGTGCCAGAGGGAGGAGACAGCCCGACAAGTAGGGTCGGAAATCCTCCTGGCAACTCACTTATAACAAACTACTTCCAAGGCTGCTTTAAATCATTTACCTACTTCGATATCCCAATTGCCTATGTATTTTTCATCTGTTCCCATCCCTGCAGGCTATCTCCCCAAATCAGTAACTCCAATTTGTCATCACTCAGATATGTTTTCAGGCTCTGAACAACCATTTTTTACACAAACCAAATGGGATTAACTTCCATCAATTGTTTAACTGCAATCAAGACGTGTTCATAAACAATGTAAATATATTTACTGTATTCCTCTACAAGACGAGTGTCTATAACCAGCCAAGAAGCCGGGATAAGGGTGAGCCATTCCTGATGCTTTATGGGACCGTTAATGAGTATGGATTGCCATGTCTCTTTAATTTTACCTTGACTTGAGGGAGCCTTATTTTCCTAGGGATTTGGGTTAGCTCCCAGATGGTAAGAATCAGGATCAATCTTCGTTTTGAGTTAAAAAAATCACTCTCACATCCATTCTTGCCATTTCTCCTCTAGGCTCTCATTTCCCACTACCTCACTAAAAATAACTGCTGGTGGTTTGTGAAATTTGTTTGCTAATTCCCTTGGTCCCAAAAGGTACCTGCTGGTGACATGTGATGAACTTGACCAGATCGAATTTCCGAAGTTGTCTTGAGTTGCTACTTGATGTTTCTGGGCAGATGGAACCATTCGTGACCTCTCTCAGGCTGACGGGCTCTGTTTTTCTCGTGAAACAAAAGCAGTGCGGTGTTTTCAAGGGTGAGGAGGACCACGTGTTTTACTTCCTTTACTCGGACAAATCTCTGTTATGTTTCTGGAGCATCCGCCATTAACAGGTGCCGATCTAGGCCCCGGGGAGCCATCAGCAAACAAAACAGACTGATTCCCGCCTTCATGGTGCTTCCCTCTTAGTGGAATCAGCTGGACAAAACAGAATCAAGATGATGAGTAAGGGAAGCCGACATACGGTCTTCTAAGAGGGGATAAGGGTGGACAGAAGTAAGAAGAGGAAGAACGGGGTGGTGGCCTCTAGCCGGGTTCCCTGCTGATTTCCTGATGGACTGGGAACCCTCCTGGGGCCGCCATTTCACTCTGACAAAGAGCATCAGCCCCAGACACGTGTGCCATTCTCCGTCCTAACCTGCTTGCCTCCCGCTTCTCTTCCCCGTGCTCTGCTCACTGCTCCCCCCGCCACCCACCCCAGAGGCCTTCCTCACTGCTTGGCCACCGTCTTGCTTCTTCCTCTCTTGCTCTCTGGTACTTGGATGCCCACCGTGGTACCTTCTGTGGCCTCCCTTTGCTTGCTGAGCGCTTGGATGTTCAGCTGTTTCTTGTCCAGGGAGCCTAGGCAAAGGTGCCGCACTGTTTGTTGTTTTCAAGGGGGTGGAAATTGAAATGAAACAGCGAAACATTTTGAAATAATTGGCTTTATAAGTATATACACGTGTATGTGAATATGGACACGTATGCATACAGAAATATAGGTACATCTCTATATGCAGGTACACACCCGATTGCGTGTACATGTACTACGCAACTCAGAAACGGGAGCGGTTTTTGTTAAAACACATTCTACACAATTCTGTGAAGTATCTTCCTATCTTCTAACGTAGCCTTGCCTTAATCTGCAGATTTTCATCGATTAAGGGTGAACCTCTCAGGAATGCCTGCCCTCCTGCAAAGAAAGGTACATTTTCCTCAGGATCTGATCAGCATTTTTGCAATTTATGCGTTAAGATGTGCTGCTAGATCCGGTGGATACTTAGAACCAGATTGGAAAGCATCCTCGGACGCCGATCCCTCCCTCCCGAACTGTCTTCCCGCGCCGCTCTCTGCGACCTGTCCCAGTCCCGGTGTCCCTGCGTCCCCAGGATCCTCCGCTGCCCCAGCCGCCTCCCGTCTTTATGCCCCATGAATCCCGGGCATCGTGCCATCCCATTACAGCCTCCTTCCGCACTCCCCCCTTCCCATCCCACCGCCTCCCCCTCCTCTGACCTCTCAGGCAGTTCCTGGCATCCCTCCAGGACCCCCTACCTTTGGCTGTTAGAGTCTGTGGAGCACAGCAGCTGTGACCGCTCCTCTGCTGGGCCCTGCCACCGGGCTGCACGGAAAGCTCATATGCTCCAGCTCCCGGTGCACTGGGGAAGGCCATGTGTGCCGAGCTGGGGAGCTCTCGGCCACCCAGCCGCACCCCCAGCCCACGGCGGGAAGGTGTCCTTCAAGAGGACACGGAAGCCTGCCTTGTGGCCACTCACTAAAGTCACCACCGCCTCAAAAGACCAAGGTCCTGCGCAAGTTAAGCTGAAGGTTAAGTGTGTCTCGGGTTGTTGTTTTCCCCTCTGGTTAGCTTTGGCCAAGTTCTAACCTTCAAGTGAAAGGCGCCCCACAGACACCACCCTGGGGTGGCTGCTGCTCAGATCCCGGGATGGCGGCCTCTGCCACCAGAAGCGGAGGGTGGGGGGGGGGCACGGAGAGTGGACACTGTCCTGTCGCTCTGCCTTCACTTTGAAGATAAAAGAAGCTAAAGCCCACGACGGTTGTGATCATCGAGTTACCAAGACAATGCCGTAAGGAAAACGAGGCGAGCTCAAACGTTTTTGCAGGGACACAGAGCAGGAATGGTCCCAAGCCCAGGATCTCGTGAGTTCTGTGGAGTCCAATGAGTTAGGGGTCAACAGCATCACCCCTGAAATTAAATTGTCCACCCCGCGCGGCTGCTCCCGTCCCTGCAGAGCCTAAGTGTTGTTAGCGGGCATCAAACTTCTTTTCTGGTTTCAACTCTGTAATTCTCTCTCTACTTTTTTTTTTAAGTTGGAAGGGGGAATGAGGACTGAGCAATTTGATCTTCCCCCAGATAGGAAGCAGGGATACAAGGGCTCTTTGTTTCCATCCCCAAGCCCTAGGACCACGTCAATGCCAGAAGGCCCGGCTGGAAAGGACGCCGTCATTGTTGTGCTCTGTCTGCATCTCAGCCCGGCCGCGCTCTGCCCCGTGTGGAGGAATGCCCCGGTCTGCAGAAAATGCGCGCGCGGAGGAAAAGACGTCCTAGACCCTGTCCGAGAGCGGACCCGGCGAGCAGGGTCTGAGCAGCCCCTTCCTGCAGCCTTCGTGACCGCAGCTCTGTCCAAGTACGGTCCCCGCCTCTGCTCATTGTCTCCTGCAAATCGAGTCCCCGCCTGAGTTGTTTCTTCCTCCTTCCCATTTAGTAGGTCAACATACACTTAAAAAACAAAAACAAAACAAAACTGACTTCCACAGAGTGCGGGAAAGGGGTTCTGGGAAGCTTCCATGAGAACGTGGAGTCCTGCCTGAGGGCCCGTGAGCGGCCTGGCTTGATCTGGGCGGTTTCTGAGTCCAGGACCCAGCGAGTTCATTGCCAGGCCATTCTCCTCCCTTCACAGTGAACGTGTTTTACAGCTGGAGGCGCTCTCCGTGATAACAGGTTTCACAAATGAATACGCCGACTTCTCTAGTGTCTTTTAGCTGGGCAATTGCTGGTCTAGCAGAAGGACGGAGGGTTCTGACTTTCAAGCTACTTGCTTCTGAACTTTAATTTATGTCTTTACGAATGAAAGCTTGGCCAGACATATTTTACATAAAAGTTTATGAGATATTTCTTCTCTTATTTTGATAGTTTTTTATTTTAAAATCATGCTGTTATTTTAGATATTATTCTTAGCTGTATTTTATGTAACTTTCTTATTTTGTGGCATCTGAGAGGGATTTTTTTGTTTGTTTGTTTTTGTTTTTGTTTAATTTCCCCCCTTGAAAACATGATATTCGATTTTGTCTTCAAAGCTGCAGGGGAAAAGACCACCTTTTACGGAAACGCAAGTTACATAAGACCTCAGAAAGGAATGAGTGTCTTACCACCCTCGTAACCTGCCTCAGATTCTACTCTTGGTTAGAGTTCAAAGTTAACATGGGTTTTTTAAGAGAGTTTTCTAAGGTCTCGTTAGAGATCTCAGCTTCCACACAGGAAGCTGCCACCTGCCAGGACGTGGTGAGCCCAGCCTGGGGCATCACACTCTCAGGGGCTGGGCCCATGTCCCCATAACTGATGGCAGCCAGCACTTCCCAAGTAGGGGATGCCGTGAACACCAGGTCTCAGCCTCGGTGGGAGACGCAGTGAGACACCACTCTGTGCCAGCTTTTCGGGGTGTGACCTGGCAGATACCAGGGGTATCTGGGCTGCTCAAAACACTGAATCGAATTAAAACGGATAAACAAAATGACCGGGTTGGCCACGGGACGGTCTGGGCAGCACGGTGAGCGCACATACTCTTCTCTGAGTCTCTTTTCAGAGAAATTCCCCTCCTTCACTTCACCCCCGTGGGAAGAGCTGGGTCCTGAACTCTTTGTGAAATCTTCAAACACATAATAAGAATTAATCACCATTAGTTCTCGATTTTAACAGCTGTCTGCCGCCTCGATCGCAGGCTGCGGCACAGATTCCCCTCCCTCTGCTGACATCATAATCCCATTACAGCTGGAAACTTGCACACATAAAATGCAGATTTAAGCTTGTTTTGAAACAACTTACACTTGTTAATTGCTCCCGTCTATATCACAAGCATAAAATCACAGCTTTCGTGGGGCAGCACGGCTCCTCCTCGCCAGAGGCGGGCGTCTTCTTGCTCTTTCTCGGGGTTAAGAGTGGGCCCCAATGCACAGCCGTATCTGGCAGCCTTCGATTCACGGACACACTCGCGGACCGGATTTGTCCAGAAGCGGCGTCTGTCCATCTGCCCCTTGCCGTCTCTGTCCCCCGAGGGCTCGG
The DNA here is from genome assembly GCF_002288905.1 of Enhydra lutris kenyoni. NCBI lineage: Eukaryota > Metazoa > Chordata > Mammalia > Carnivora > Mustelidae > Enhydra > Enhydra lutris. Next base: position 77,049,155 of record NW_019154096.1, read on the forward strand.
CTGGCAGCTAAGAACATGTCTCGGAGCCAGGTGAGCCTGGGAGAGCCTTGGCCGGGCGGCAGCCCCTGGTGAGGACCGGCTCGCGCTCTCGGCCCCGCGGGGAGACCCCAGGGCTCGGGGTCTTCACTGGCAGAGCCCAGTGGGAGGCACCGGCATCCTGCTTCGGTTTGTGCTCTTTCTCAACAAGACACTTACTTGATCCTGGCCCTCGTGCCTCACTTTCATGCAAGTCTGGGCATGGCCTGCAGCTGGATATGCAGTGTCTTCCGCCGGGGCTGGTGCAGGGGATTAAATCCAGTGAAAAACAACCATCACAAGAACTTGTGTGTGTAAAGGCATGGCGTGTGCGGTGTGTGCGCGGACGCCATGGAGGGGCTCTACATGGCTCGTCCCTGTTCTGAGATCCTAGGGTGTGAGGCTGCTGTGATTCAGTGAATTGCAGACAATTACTTTGTCTTCTGGCAAACTGTATTGGAGGAGGAGGCGTTATTAAAAAAAAAAAAAAATACATGTTAAAACAGTAAGTTAATTTTAACTCAGGAGGATATTGGGGATACTCTGCCCAAGTTCCAGCATGAAACAGACTCGCTGACATTTTAAACCACAAAGAACAGTCCTATTTCTATTTTGAAATGGTTCTGAGTGAATTGGTTTTCAGGTTAAAAGGTTCCTTTTCTCCCCCAAGTCTTCACACCAGTGATTTTTGTAGCGCCATCTGCTGTTCATTAGTGGAAGTGTTCGGGATTATGAGAAGCCTGTAATTTTTTCCCCTACTTTCCAGTAGCATTTAGGATTTATTTCGTGAAGACCCATACCTAGAGAAATCAGTGCCTCTGTCTTTTGAGGACTGAACTACAGCCAGCTGGGGTGGGGGGGCCTGCCTTTAAGAAACGGAAGCTCAGACGCCCCCCGAGCCTTCCAAACATTTGGTACCTCTCAGCAAGTGTGTGAGCCCCTCTTGGTCTCGGGCTGCGGGTCCCGTGGCTGACACTTCTTTCAGGTAGCAACCGTGACACCAGAATGAATTTCTGAGCCCACAAAGAAGTCCTTTATTCTAGACTAATCTTAAAGGTCATTTGGATAGGGAACAATGCTTTCTTTCCCCGCGCAAAGACCAGCCTTGCCCAGCTTGCCTCATTGACCCTCATGAGAGGGAATCAGCTCTCAGTTCAGTATTTGGGTCAACCCTGGGGTGGGGGGCTCCTGAAGGTGAATCCCAGAAAGCTCCAGACCCTCATCCGTTGACGCTGTCCAGCACCACCTGCCATGGTCATGCAGGAGTTCCTCCCAGAGTGTGATGAATTGCCAGGGCCCCGTCATGCTGATGATCAAAGAATGCGGTACCCCTGATTGGCCAGCAACTGAGTCAGGATTGTTCAGTCTTATTTGCCAAGAGGGTCTTCCTCGGGCAGTACTTAGATGGGCTCCGCTTTAACTGACATCTCTTGGAAAGCCTCCTTCCTCCAGGTCCTCACGTTCCAGCCCACCTCACGCTGTCCTGGCCTCAGAGCTGCACTTCCCCCAAGCAGGTGACTTTCCCTTCACATCCCAGAACCTGATGACTTCACATTCTGGGAGAACTGGCAGAGCTGGGACCTGCTTTTTAACATCCGCTGGCCTCATGGTAGCTTTTCTTGAGCTTGAAGATGGTGGAACAGTGTATGTGTTTGTTGGCATAAAGTTTGCCAACACTATGGGCCATCATCGCAAGGACCGATGGCGGTTCAGAGCAGACCTCACCTGAAACTCTGCCTGCCCCCAAGCCTTGGGGATACAGTGCGTTGATTTGATTCATTTGTATACTGCATTCATAAATACTCTTTATGCTTAAAGTGGGGATAGACTTGGGGCATAGCAGACTGGCGGCTGGGACTAGGAACGCTCCCCATCAAACCCAGCTTTGGGAGAATCATTTCCTCATACCCATGTCAACGGATGGTTGAGGAATGGCAAATTTCTTCTTCACACACACACTATCTGTTTACTAAGGCTTCCTAAACATGCCCTCGATGAACCAACTGTATGACTCCTCTTCGTTACTGCACTGTTTAGACAGTAGTGAAAACTAATAACAAATTTGTTTTCTTTTCTCCACCAAATGTCATCTTGCATTCCACTGACATTCCACTGGAAATGCGGGTTTATCTCCAAATCTGGGACCAAGGAGACTTCTCCCTTGTTTTATCGAGGGTGAGATGGAATAGAAGAATGCAGGGGTGGGTATTGGGGCCACCAGGCTCTCCCTTTGATGGGAGCTGAGGGCAACTCTGGAGAAAGACCCAAGGTGGCTGGGGTGCGTCTTTATTCTGTGTCTCTGCAGTTTTCTTGAGATTGCTGAAAAACTTCAGGGTAATTGGATCCTTGAAATTCGTATACCTGGGCCATTTGCAGTGGTTTGTATTTTACTCATGTCCATTGGATTTCCCAGGTCTCTTCTGGTTCTGTGTTCCTAACCTGGCGGCGTGTTCTTTCAGGCAGTGGGTAAACAAAGGGTCCCTCGGGTTCCTGCACAAATGCCAGAGCATGGATTGGCCATTAAGAAACCCTGTTATGGGAGCTGTTGCCATCCTTCTGGGCAGGAAGCACATCCCCAGTATGATGTCCCCTGCTCCCCCATCCCAGGGTTAGGACTTGTGTGTCCCTTAGAAGCAGGTCTTTTGCTCTCAGTGATGTGTGCTCTCGCTTCATCTGTGTGCGCTCAGTGATTTGTCCTTAAGTCTCCATTAATGCCTCTGATTCCATTTCACACTTAAGCAAACTGGAATCCTTCGTGGGTCCACAAAAAGAAGTGGGCCTACTTTGGGACCATCACATCTTGGAAACTGGAGCGGCCTTGGAGGCAAGGCTGGTGGGAGGCAGATCTCGTCTGCCTAGAACTACTGTCTTGTAGGTCTGGGAGCAGAGGACCCATGGCCACCAGGTCTGTCATGGGGGGAGACGGATGCATCAGCAGCCCTTGAGACACCTGGACTGTCTGCCCTGTCAAGGTGACCAACCTGATGCTGAAGTTTCCAGAAAATACTTTTCATGTCTCCAGGATTGTCCAGACAATGTAAAAGGCTCTGGTTCTCTCCCCAGAGGTTGAAATTCTCAGAGTAGTTCCCTTCATTCAAGAAAGAAATTAAATTCCTCTGAAGGGAATGGTCTAAGTCCCATTTTCCAAGAATGAAGTCAGATTAAAGGAAGATAGATCCGCCACACTACTGGATTTAAAAGTCAGAAAGGAAGGAAAGAAGGAAGGGAGGAGAGAAAGAGGGAAGGAAGGAAGGAAGGGAAAAGGGAGAGAGGAGGACAAACAAACTAAGGAAACTCACTGGACAAAAATTAATATTTTATATTTTGTTATTTTTGTGAATACCATTTTTAGGTAATGGTCAAAAGAAATTTGCAATTAAATCAATAGGAGTAACGTGGGATGAACTCAATATATTTTCTGTTGTCTGACTTCCAGATTGCTATTTGAAATTTTTTTTTCAAAGTAGCCTCCTTGCCCACATGGAGCCCAACACAGGGCTTGAACTCTCGGCCATGATAGCAAGACCCGAGCTGAAATCTAGAGTCCGATGTTTAACCGACTGAGCCACCCAGGTGCCCTCGACTTCCAGATTATTAAATCACTTTTGACGATTTATTCTATGTAATTCAAAAACATACAAATAAACGAATGAACTCATTTTGACATGAGCCTTCATATAACAATGAATATAATTAAAATGACCCCTGGTCGAAAGGTTATTTAGCATCTTAGTGTTTCTCCAACAAAATGAGAGTGAATCACCCACAAGGACAAGCTTCTCTAACACAGTAAGAGAAAAGGCACATCTGTTTTACAGTAAGAGAAATCTGTGGCATTAGCTATAATTCACGATTTTAGGTAAATTTATCGCCGCTCCGCAGATACATCTTGATGATGAAACTCCCAGCAGACAGCATCAGAAGTGAAGTCTCAGTGTCCACAGGCTGATTTAAGAACGGATGATGTCTGAGTGGTTAAGGGCTATAAAGGCCAGTTCGGGCTCCGTGACGCGGCAGACGCGTGGCTCTCTGAGGTTTGTGTCTATTGATGTAACTGACATGTAACCTTATGTAAGTTTAAAGGCTACAGTGCGTTGATTTGATTCATTCGTATACTGCAGTGTGATTACCAAGGCTAGAACATCTATCTTGCACATAACTATCCTTCCTTTTTTTGTGGTGAGAACATTTAGGATCTAGCCTCTTAGCAACTTCCCAGCATATAAGGCAGGCCTGCTAGCTGGAGCCGCTACGCCGTACCTTATTACAGCCCCATAACTTATTCATCTACTAACTCTGCAATTTTAACTTGGCTGTGACTTTTCAGTACTTAGTACAATAGGCTGGGAAGCGGAATAATGCATTTCTAGTTTATGTCAGAAAAATACCAAGAAAATCATATCTACCAAGGCTTTGGCTGGATCTGAGGAGATGCAGAGAAAACTTCCTATCTGACATTTTTAATCGCTCACCCACCATTTATCCTACACGTGTTGGGGGGGCTTATCCCCGGGAGCTGGGAATTCTGCCCTGAGTAAGAAAATCCCCTACGCTGTCCTCACGGAGTTTCTAGTTGGAATTTGCTCACCTGAATTTTAAGGAAATATGAAAATGAGTGCCCAATATACAGCCCCCCACTTTTGCCTTTAAAAATACACTAGTGAAATGATTGATAATAAAGCTGTGTAAACTGTTTATTGTGTAAACAGAAGACACATCCCACTGCCAAGGATTCAAACATCTCCCTAACGCAGCTGCTAGATTTTCTCTTTAAGGGTTTCCAATAAATATTGAACACTGATGTCAGTGTGTGGAAAGGAATATATCAGTGAGGAGGGTTCCGTGATAATTCAGAGGAATTAGGCTGTGCACGCCCGGCTGGCAAGAGCGGACTGGTTTCCTGACCACTGAGCTCAGTTCCACAGGAGTGGCCAGATGACTGTCCAGGCCTTCACAGTCTAGGCTGCTTCTTGAATAGGTGAAAATATCGGTAACTGTCAGTGCTCAATGAGGGCCGCTTGCCGGGTAATGACAAGTCATGGCTGTGTCTCCTCTTTTGTTGTTGAGGCTAATTAAGAAAAACTCCCCAAGGCCCTGTCAACCCCATGGGCGGACAGACCGTGGATCACGAGTTTGGGTTCTGTGGTCCTCTTTGCTGGTCTTCAGCTGCTATGTCTAGGCTGTGGTCACCCAAGGGTGGCCATCAGACATTGTCACACAAGTTCCCAGTGTCCAGTGGGCTTCTGGCGGTCCTCCCGGAATGGACACGGAGCCCGGTGGGTGAGCCGACCCTCTTCAGTTAAGGGGTAAACTCAAGACGTTTTGGATCCTGTCATATATTTTACACGTCATGGCAGTGTTCTCTTGTCTACTGAGTTGAAAGCGACCATCATTCGGGACTCAGAAACTCAGAGACCCGAGGGGGGACCTTGAGTAAACAACACCGCCAGTCAGCACGCTAATGTGCTAAGAGATCCATCTCGCGCTTATTCCCTGTGACGTAAAATAGTAGACCGGCTCGAAGTCGCGGCTGTGATTTGGAAGCTGCTCATCAGAGGACGGTCAGGTGACAACTGACTTCCGTCTCTTACTCAGCGGTCCCTTTTAATTTTTTTGTGTTGATCAAATACACTCTTTTGGGGTCTTCTTTTGCTTTTTCCCAAACCGAAGCACTTAAAAATTCCTGACATCAATTCTGTTCCAAGGACAAGTTACCACAATTCCCTCCCAATAGTCTTCATCACCACGAGTGAAATACTTCCCTTCTAGAACCATGTAGACACACCCCACGCCTACACCGGTCTATCTCTGCATCCGTCTCTGATATAAATACATGCACGTAGACACACCACATATGTACACACACATACACACACGTAAATAAACGTACACACGCGCGTCGCACTTGAAGAGCCTGTCTAACGGGATTTACTTTCTTTTTAATATTTTTGAAGATTGCTTTATGATTCTGTTGACCTGCTTTTAGTGGAAGCTTAGCTTTCAGCAAAGGTAATTAAATTATAAAATCACTGTTACAATCATGAAACTACTCATAAAATAAGAAATGAAAAAAAAAAAAACCCTGAAATAAAAATCTTGCAGGCTTCTGTTCTTGGAATATTGCTCCCTGATGTTAATTACATTTAAATGGGTGAACACTATTTTGGTATCATTCATACGCCTCCAAAACTACTTTCCAGTTTATCATACCTGTCAACCTCCGTGCATCACAGGCTAATACTTTATTAAGAAAAAAATCATTAGGGAGCCGCTGATCCCATTTAAGTACATTGGGCAGAATGTAAGACTAATTAAAAAGCATATTTTTACATTATTAATTTCTGAGTTTCACACTTAATGAATGTGAAATGACAAGGGCTACTATTTTTACACTCAGGCACTCTGGGCTTTCCAGTCGAGGGAATTAAATTCTGGGGATTTTTGCAAAGATGTTGCTTGAGAGATATGTTTTCAAGGAAAGCTAAGCTTTTTAGTTATGCCTTTTCCTGGGAAATTAGACTAAAGCACGTAACAGCTACTTAAAAAGAGTAGTTAAATAGATGTTATTTTTTTCATCATACTGCTATAAAAGTATTTTAGATGAGGTATAAAATATGGTTTTTAAATGATATTATGATTTGCAAACACTAAAAAATAATTGCAGTGCAGTTGAGAGAGAGAAAACATCTAATCTTTATTGTGTAAGACAATGTGATAAAATATTTTACAGCCAAAAGCTCATTCTGCATCTGGAAAATTGTGTAAACTGATGGGGAAAATCTCATTAAAACTAAAGGTTATTTTTTTAATATTCTCAGAACAAAGCAACACATTACGACTGCATTTTCCTTTTTTCCCTATTTATTAAATCAGACAGTCCTCCGAGTGCCCACCATTCAATATAAATAAAGGCAGAAAATGACAAGACCATGTCGATGGACAGAGATGAATTACGTCAGGACAGAAAAGATCCACGTTCAGAGCGACGGTGGGTGTTCTCCGAGCTCGTTACCTGTATTCCGTTGCACGCTTACAATATTAAGTATTAGGTGTTACATTACTTAAAACTCGCTGGCTGAACGCTGGCTTCCCTCTCTGAGCGTCTGCACACACGGCCCATTTTTATAGGGCTCTACAAGGAGGAGGAGAGAAAAAATCCTTTCTCTTTTCTTTTCTTTTTCAAATGTGCTTACAATTACCTCTCTGTATTTTTATTGTCTTTTTACAAACCACAAAACTCACACTGGAGGCAAAGCTTAACTGCTAAGGCTTTCCTCATGTAAATATTAGGAAATTACATTTGTACAAACTGCAGTGCTTTGTAATGGGGCCTGGAGAGCCTCCAACACAAATTAATCAGGATAAAGTTGCTCTGTGTCGAACATGACCATAGTTTATTTTCTTAAAGTATTAATTTGTCAACAGCTTTCCTGCTTCGGCTTGGCTCATTCGGAGAGCAGAGGAGGAAGACGCGTCGCTCCCTGCTTTTTCACCTTGTGGTTTTAGGAACGGATGGCGGTTAATCAAAACAAAAGTGTGCTTAATTTTTCAGCATTAATTTTCGTACGCGCGTCGGCTATCCCACGACAGGGATGGGAACATACGTGTAGGTGTTTCAAAAAGCCTTGTTTTCCGGGAGGGAAAATGAAACCAATCGAGTTTGATGCTGAATAATTGATGTTAGGCTGTTTTTAAAGATTTCCAGAAGAAATGCTTTCAGAGTCTTCGGCTCTAACGTTCTGGTCCTTGTAAAACCCACTCTGTGCCCCCCCCCACTTCACTCCCCCCCCAACCCCTCCCCCAGCCCTGGCGGCGGGAGAGTCACACTCACCAACTCACGCCTCCTGGGTTCCAAAGACACTGTGGTATTTTTAATTATATCTCGATTTTCTTAAAATATTTGTTCCTTGTTATGGTGCCGGAATGGAGAAGTGTGTGTGATGACCTCTGTTTTTCAGAGTTGCCAAAACAAATTAAGGAACATATTCAGCTCTCCCCTTGCCAAATGTTTTAACGCTTTTCCATGAAAGCAAATCTTACTCGTAATGTATATTACACCTGAAGTAAATAATGCATCCTGTCGGAGGCAAATGCTATCCTGCAACCACGGAAGGACGCTACCAGTTTTGCTTTTGATAAAAAGAGATCCTATGAAGCCTTGCGTCACTTAAAGAGCACATACGTCCGCGTGATGATAAACAGTCTGAGCGGGGCTCTGATCCCCCATCAGGACGGAAGCCTCAAATATAGCGATTAATGCCTTTTTGAACCACCTGCTTATCAGCTCTTTCTGGAAGAAACAAACAAGCAAACAAAAAAAAAAACCAAAAACAAACACAAAAACAAAATAAAAAAACAAAAACAGCCCTCAAGCATTGCACTGACCAGGTCTCAAAGCTAATGCAAATGATTTCTCAAAAATCTCACCGTCATTTTCCCCACCTAGGATCAGACATTCTATGGATGGGCTGATTTCATGGTGGAGAAGGTTCTTCCCCTTCCTCTGCTCCACACACAAGTGCAGGAGCAACAGGCCCACCTGGGGAGTCAGGCTGCCTGGGGTGAGGGACCCAGGGTCTCCTCCCCCTAACTTGAGGAAGAACCTGGCCAGACCCAAGGGCTTACTCTCCCCATGCCACGACATCTCTTTTGGGTGCAGATCGACTCTAAGACAGTTAGTCAGAGACGATCTGTGATTCTGTGCATCCAGACGAACGGGCCTCAGCCACCTCCCAGGTCCTCCCGACTTGTTTACGTTACGTGCATCTTCAAACATGATTGACGTTCTCCTTGTGTTATTAGTTCGCATTTACCTCGTGCACCATTTTATTATTCAAGATTTCCGCCGTTGCCAAGTAGTAATCAATGTCTTAGGCCGCTCAGTTGGGCAGGCTGTGCAGAACAGGGTGGCCCTAGGGTTAACACAGTCAAGAGGGAGAAAAGTGTTTTAGACATGTACACAACATGTGGTTTACCATTATCATGAAATGAGGTGACCTGGGACTCTATGCATATGGATTTTGAATTGCATAAATTTTGATTGATATCATTTGAAGACCGAGGCTCTGAAAGGCTAGATTTTGTGAAAGACGATACGCAGACCCGCTCTTAACCACATATAATCAGACCAGGAAAAGTATCTGAAATGAATAAGGCAGCTGGCTTTTAAAGAGCTAAAACTTCACATCAATACTTATTTTGAATAATGGAAAAAAGAGGTAAAAGATGTTGACCCCGCCTGACAGGAACATGCTCCAAAAGTAGAACCGGCCCCCAGGGGGCCGCCCCTGCCCCACGGTAGCTGCCAAGCCTCCTCTTCCTCCCTCTTTCTGCCACTTTGTCAGTCCCCTCCTCCACCCCGACCTCCCCCCACCCTTGGCTTTCTCTCTCTCTAAAAAATAAATAAATAAACAGTCTTTTTGAGCATTAAGCCACTACGGACAAGCGGCTAGAAAAAGAATTTTCACAAATTCAGGAAACACTTGAGAGGTAAAAGCAACATCCTGAGACAGAAGACAGACCAGCTTTTGACACCAGGTTGGACCTGTGAGGCCTAAAACCTCCAGCCAGGAAGTGCTGGCCACCGGGTCAGGGCTCCAGGGGCCCCCCCGCGCTCAGGCGGAGAGAGCAGAACTTTCCATGCACCACCGAAACCAACAGGCCTCTTCATGGGAAATTGGCTGAAAATGTGCTGACCGGCATAAAACTTTTACTGGAGCCGCGGACAGGAGGCCGAATTTCCAGGGGATGGCGGTTTGGGGAGGGCGCAGCCTAGACGGGGCACTCCGCAGGCGGCCCGGGGTTCATCTTCGGGGTTCAGCTGCCCGGAAAGGGGGAGGAGCCCGGCGCACTCTGCCCTGGAGGTGGGGGGGAGCCCAACCCGCGCCCCTTTGTCACCAGCCCCCCGCCCCTCCCGCGCCCCTCCCGCGCCCCCTGAGCCAAACGCCTGCAGACCCGGATGGGGAGCCAGGGTCAGACCCCGAGATCAGGGGGCGCCCTGGGGGCGGGGGCGAGCCCACCCTCCCTCCAGCACAGCTCGGAGCAGGCCGACTTTCTGGAGGGGGAAAGGGACATAAATCAGGAAATTAAAAAAAAAAAGTTTCCGCACATTTTCAAAAGCCACGTTGCGCTCTCTGAGGTCCTTTTCATTTTAACCAAATCAGGGGGAACTTGTCCTCACAGCGGCGAGGCAGATGGAACAATAAATCACAGGCGCCGTTGACTGCCTGCAGTGCGCTCTCCACAGCTGTCACTTTTTTGTCTCTTTGGTTTTAGCTGACATGGTTTGAGGTCCACTGTGAACCAATCTGGACTTTTTTTTTTACAGTCATATCCATCAAAACGACCAGTGGCCATCAGCCCGCTGCGGCCATCGATCCGGTGGCCCTGCCCCCCCCCCCCCCCCCCCCCGGCGGCGGCCCCCCCCCCACCCCCGCGCCCCCCCCCCAGTCCTGGGGAGGCTGGGGACAAGCACCTCGTTTTAGCGCATTTTTTTCCCTCTTTTTTTTTCCCCTTTCCCTTTGCCTCCAGCGACGGCTGTGATTTTCCGAGCAGTCCTGGCTCGCGTTATTAAAGTTGCATCACGACGGATACAGAGCAAAGCAGATAACGGGCTCCGCGCGCGGGAGCGGCCGGGCGCAGCCCTCGGTGCCGCGGCTGTTTTTCGAGGGCGCGGAGGCTCCGAGAAGCTCGGAGTTTCCAACTCGTTGCTTATTTTGCAAAGTAAACAAGCAAATGTTATGTGCATAACCTTAGCTGTCTCGCTAAAGGTCAGCGCGCCCCTGCGCATTTCCCGGGCTGCCTTTTGGGGGCACTCTGATGCCGGGGATTTCCTCCGGCGTTGGGGGAAACAATTCGCGCTCCTAACAAAGACTCTGTCTACAAAGGCTGCAAAACAAAAACATTGATTACATTTGAACTGGAGTGCGGAAGTTTACTTCGGTGCAAAAGATACCAGCCCGGGGAGTGCTATGGGGCGAGCTGGTGCGGGCAGAAGGAGGCGTGGGGGTGGGAGGAGGCAGGCGAGACTATTCCCGGGGCTAGATCCACGGACCTTCCTGGGGGAGAGGGGCTCCCCACCCCGGGGGACTCCTACCACGGTCACCCAGGACAGGACACCACCGAAAATTCAGGCAATAGAAGGCCGGGGTTAAAACACTCCGTGGAAAGTTTCTCTTAGAATTCCATTTTTTTTACCCCAAAGTGGCATCTCTCCCTTAAAATTTTTGACAGCAGTTTCGTGTAAGCAGAGAGAATGTCACGTATGTACACAAGTTTGAACTCCAGAAAGAACCAGGCTAGGAAAAAAAAATTATATGTGGGCACAGGGAGCTCACAGATACACAATTAAAAAAAAAACTGCTTACAAATCCCCAGTTAGGTTAGGTTAAATTTATTATATTCTTTTATAGCTGAATGCTATGGTTTTGACTTGAGGTGACAGCTGAAATGCACCAGAAACCTTTGGAATTTCAGTACTATATATTACTATGAGGAAGAAAATAAAGTTCTACCATTAGAAGGTAGGTGCTTGCCTTAAAATGTTCAAGGGGGGAAAAGAAAGACGTTAATTTTTTTCCTGCAATTCTTTTTTTTTTTTTTTTTTTAAATTATGAATGAATTCCGTGATTGGAACAGGGCGTCTAGGCGTAAAGACTGTCCTTGCTCCGGACTGGAAATGTTCAGATTTCTCTAACGCAATAGGAAAGGGTTACTCCTATTTTTAAGTGAAAACACCTAATTTGGTTAATGTGTATTTTCATCCTTAGGAAGAGTGTCTTCCCGGCAGGACCACAAGCCAGGTGTACCGGGGCTGTGAGCACCAATGAGCAAGGATAACGTCCCACAGGACAAGACATGAACCTTCCCGCACGAAGCTGCCGTGGCTGTCGCTGATGAAGTCCAAGCAAGAGGCCGGGCGAAGGCGACTTTTTCCAGGAGAGCCCTTCCATTTTGAGAGCGCTCGATTCATACAGCTCCTTTTTTAGCTTCCCTCTGATAGTCACCTCTGACTTTGGGAAACAGATTAAACCTGGGCTCCATCCCTGAAGCAGTATCTGTGTCCAGGGTGTGCTGGATTCTGCACTCAGCTGTACCTTCCAGGCCGTCACAACAAAAAGCTCCCCTTTGAGCACCAGGAAGGCCATCAGCAGGTGCCCGGGAGAGCCACCCGGACTGCTTTCTCCCACGTGGAATTAAGAAGTTGCCAACTGCATTGTCCTGCCCGCGCGGCCCCGTGCACCACCGGCTCGTTCCTCTGCAGGTCAGGGTGCTGCCTCCCGAGCCACTCCTGCAGTTTTGCCGTTTCAGGACGCAGCCGGCATTTGGCCTGACTGAGCGCGGCGCTGCAGGGTGAAGCAGTCCTCTGGGGGCCACCACAGAGTATAAGAAGCTCGGAACTAAAATAGTAGCGATGGCCACTGAAGGCAAGCCCTAATGAACCAAGGCCACATTTCCTAATTCAGATTCCCTGAAAATCTGGCCGAAGCGTGGCTGGTTATCCCAATCCAGAGGCAGAATCTTGAAGGGCAGGTGTCCAGAGCTGTAGTTTGTGTGCATTTAACCGCAAGAAATTCATTTCCCATCCCCGGGAAAGGCATGATAACAGGTTCTGCCTTTTTCGCTCTCAGAGTGCGTTTGGCACAGAGCGTGGAGGGAAAGGAGAGAGTGCTTCGCCTTCTGCCCTAGCCACAGAGCCCCGAGCCTTCCAGTTGCCTTCTCGGCAGCCAGGGGTGTGCTCGGTGGCAATTAAGGAATTCTCTTGGTTGGCACTAGATAGAGATTTGGCAAATCACTCCAACCTTTAAACAAATAAACAAAACACATTTGCGGTCAGTGTTGTCTAGTCCCCTGCTTTTGCTTCCCCCCTTAAGTCTGCATCCTAAGAGCTGAAGGACTGGTGTTGTCTGCTGCACAGGAGACTCTACTTTTCCCTGTGGCCCGAAACACTCCCAGAGGGTATCCTTGAGGGGTAAACCCTCCCTGTGGTTGCGCTATTGTTGTTGTTGTTTTTTGTTTGTTTGTTTTTGTTTTTTTCTGTTTTTCTGTTTTTCACCAGACTCCAGCCCTAGTTCTGGGAACCGGAGCATCACCAGAGCTGAATTTTTCCTGCATTTGTCATCCCAAGAATAGGATTCTACTCGCCCCTTTCACTAAACAGTTCAGTGCCTCTTAGGGCTGGAGAGGAACTCCTCCAAGAGAATTCTGTTTATCGACAATCCCACTTCTAGATAGGCAACTGAATTTTGCAGGATCCCTTCTTTAGTTAGCTTTCCTTTTATGTGCTAAATTTACAAGGAAAAAAAAAAGCATTATTTAAATGTCTGCTCTTCTGTCTGTAGAGACATAAGACTTAAAGAGGGACAGATTTCCCCTGCTTTAGGTCTTCAAAGGAGCAAAAAGGAAAAAAAAAATAACATGGATACTGTATTTCCTCAAGCTTTTTTCTCATGTCACCTAAATCACTTACCATTATTTATTAAGTATAAATCCTGCTGTGTGCTTCTAATGGTAGGATCCAGGAATGGAAAAAAAGAAAAGGAATTTACAAATAAGTATTATCCAGGAGGGGAGATTAAGGCTGACCTTGGTACAACAGCCCGATGACATGGACGCTTGGTGGCTGATGCGCAGAGGTGAGCGGCTAACCCGGACAGCCGTCCCCTTGCAGGAACCAAAGCCTGGTGCGGCCGACCCAACGGGCTGGCTGCCGGTGGCCTTGTGAAATTACTCCCATTTCCTCCATTTCTTTTTAAACAGCACAACTCACCATGGTGGGTGACTGCATGTCTTTGTTCTAGAGGTTTTCTAAAGAGGACATCGCCGGGCTAAACCTGTATTTGCAGAGTGCTTTCCGTCCACCCTAAACAAGGGAGTGGAGCGGAGGATGAGCCCTCTTGGTCTGCAAGCTTTACCCTATCTGCAAGGAGTGGAGAGTCTGTGACTGTGATGAGGGCTGATCGGGCTGATGGAGCCCACAGCTTGCCTTTCTCCGGGCTCCATTTGAATATCTTAAGTGCAGAGTTGCTGTGAGCCAAACAAAAACATGTCATGTGCCCAGGTGACATTTTGTAGCAAACAAGCAAATCACCATCCAGAAAGTGTTGTATTTTATGCCAACAACAACCTGACAGTTTTCTCTGCAAAGAAAACATGACACTTTTCCAAATATCAGAGGAGGCGTCCACTGCTCAAGGGACTCCTGTCCTGTCACGGAGCTGGAAGGTCGCAGGCTGGCTTCGTGATTTCTGTGGCTTCACAATGTGGCAGCGGAGGGTTTGCACGCTAAGTGCTGTAGGCGAAGGGAAATCTCTCCCTTCATCTCTGAAAAAAGTGACAGGAGGAAAAAGGTCTTATGTTGACAGCAGTAACCTCTAGGTTCAGAGACTCTGCCCTAAGCAAAGGGGAAACGAAATTGCCCATGTTAATGTGTGGCTAGCGCGGTCCCAAACAGGCAAGGGATCGGGACAGGAGGCATCCCCTGCCCCGGCGCCAGGCGCTAGCGTGGACCCCGGCAGGAGGAATTCTTATTAGGTGCAAGGAATCATGTTCTGATAAGGGTCTCAGACCCCATGAATCTCCACCTCCGCTCTGTGCTGGAGATGATGCCATCCACGGTCTCTGCCGGCCATGTCCTCCACGCGGGGGTAGGGGCAAGGCTCCATGTGGCTGCGGACACCCTGGCGTTCAGGGGAACTTGCTTTTTGGAAACCTTCTCTATCGAAGGGCTTTGAGGTGTCTTACGAGTGTTCATGGTCATTCTGTCATTTCCAAAAGGTGCACCCCGGGAGACAGCCCCTAGAGGTACGGCTGAGCAGAGCCTGCCTGGGGACGAGGACAGGTGTGCGTGTGTGTGTGTGCACACACACACACGTGAAGTGGCCAGAGCCCACGAACCTCCTAGGACGACCGGGAGAACAAGGGAGACAGCAGTAACAAGAATCCAAGACTGACAATGAAGACACAATTTGCTCCTTTTCACAGCGAGGAGACTTGACTTTGAACCCTGGTAAATGTTGATGCCCTGTTTTTATCTGGTCTCAGCTGTGCTGCTGAAATAAAAAAAAAAATTCTTTTAAACAATTTCTTTTAAAGAGTGGGGTTCCATTTTAATTAGTGGAAAGGCAAAATGTCGCTTGCCATGTCGATGTAGAATTCTTTGAGCTAAAGTAAAACAGGCTGCTGTCCACAAGTAGGAAGGTGAGAAAAAACAAAACAAAACAAAACAAAAAAAAAACCCAGGCTGGAAAGCAGAGAGCAGAACTGAGAGGGATTTGCTCTCTGCACGCCCCCCGACACACCCCCGCCGGGTCCCCCCCAGCCCTCCCCACCCTCCCCACACCTTCGGCTGCGGGTTATATACTTCCTGTTGCCCCTTTTATAAGCAATAAGAGTTTAATAACTGAGGGCAACTCTATAGCAATATTTATATGGGTCAAGTAGCTTAAAAGTATGCAATAAATGTAAAGTTATGAACCACATTGCCCCTTTTTAAATAATGCAATGAGCACGGAGATATTATGTTTCATATTCTGGAAAAAGGTGTTTCGAGCTAAGCTCTTGGCATACTGCAGACATGAAAAGTTATACCGAGCCCATAACAAAGTCAATGACTGCTTAATATGGTGTGTTATGTCGAGCTCCCCGTCCTAATCTCAGCCCACAGCAAGAGGGTCCCAGATGGTAACAACAAAACCTTAGCTTTCTCATTAGCAATCAGCAAATTCTCCTGGTGTCTGCGCGTTTCAAATCAAGGCAAGTGCCTCCACTCCTAGTGTGAAGCCCAGTAGGATAATAGAAATAATGTTGCCTAATCAGTGGTGAACACTTGAGATCCCACATTCATAACGGGCTGGAGAGAATTTGGTGAATTCGCCGTTCAGCAGCTTTCCAAGTTCCAGGGACCCTCGGAGCCCAGCGGGCGTGACGGTGGCAGGAGTCAAAGCTGAGGACACCCAGCCCCTGCCATGGGACCTGGACGGGCCTGGCCAGCCCTGAAGGCCTCTCGGGGAACTGTAGGAGGGTGGCTCTTTCTCTGTGCTGCAAAGTCGAAGGGCGGTTAGGTTTCCTGAGATCCTCTCTGCTCATCTGAGCACGGGGGGTGGGGGTGGGGCTGCTGTGTCCGGTCAGGTCGTGGGGGCGGCACTGATGACTGCTCTGTGTGGCCTTGTGGGGTTGGAATCCAGCCCCAATGCCCCTGTTCCCTGAGTTGCCTGATGGAATTCAGACGAGCAGGTGCTGGGCACAGCTTGGGTCCTTCCAGGAGTTGAAGGGTCTGAGCTGAGGCTCCTGCCCCCGCGCCTCTCCGTGCAGTGCCCATCCCTGGGGAATAAGGAGCCCACCTTGACCTCCACCGTCCCCTCCCCCAAGCACCACATGGGCTCCGAAGCTCACGCATGTGGGCTCAGCTCTCTAAGCACAGGGCCTCAGTGGTGCGAGCTGAGGGCTCCTGTCTCTGGAGTGCGCCCACTTACTGAGAAGTGGGTTTTCATCAGCATTGCGGCCCCCTTCTTCAGCAGCAGCTCACCGCCACACGCACTCCTGCTTTGTCCAGGCTCACCCTGGACCCCTGCCTTCTATCCCGAGGGGCTAGGTCCATGCCCTTGGGTGTCAGCAGTCACCCTGGGCTCAAGGAGGGAGGGCAATTCTTCCAACGTGGAGGCTTTTTCTTTCGGTGAAATGTGAGAAAATCAAATCAAATCAAATCACTGACTTTGCCAGGACAGACTTCACGCAGGCGGACTTCGGGATTGACAGACTTTTGAACCATGAGTTTGCTGGATAGACAGCCCCTGACCCCCCACCAGCAGCCTGCACCCAGAAGAGGCCTCTTCCAGCGTCCTGCCGGCTGAACCACAGACGCCAGTTTGGGTAGCAAACTGGAAACTGAGCTGAGGAGTAGGACAGAGCTCTGGGAGGGACGAGCCCTCCCCTCCCTGCCTCCTGGGGCCAACCGGCAGGTCAGGGTCCCCCAAGGGAGGGGCCCGGCTACTCTTCACTGAGTGGGGCTGGAGCTCTGCATGTTCGCCTGCCGCACAACCCTTGCTGGCTAGGTGACAGCCCAGGGTTTCAGGCTTCAGGTTTGTGTGTGGACATCGTTCGGGGGCACCCATGTGTCCGCACCACTGGGTGTCTTCTCCATGGCTAGCACGAGGGTGATCTGCATATGTGGATCAGACACTTGGTCGATGGCTAACGAACATACCTTTTATTCCCCGTCCCCCCACACCCCAATATTTAGCCCTCCGTCAGCAGCCCCAGCCTCTGCATGAAGGGAGAGAGAGCTAATGTGAACAACAGTCTGAGTTTGGAATAACCAGGAAGGTGATAATGCCGACAAAAAAGTCAGGGGCTCCATGTCCAAGCGAACTGTCCCTGCCACTTCATTATTCATGGCTCCTGGATTACCAGGGGGCCAACACTTTTCTCATGCAAATAGACTGCGCTGTTCTTCATGCCTATCACGCACACTTTATTACTCCTAACTTCATACCATGAAGAAAGAAAGGAACGAGACAGTCAGAGAGAAGGGAAGGAGGGAAGACCGTGCAAGTGACAATAAATCAGGTGCTTAACGACATGACTTTTTACCAATGCTTCCTTTTCTCAAGGGGTTTGAGATGATTTCTGTTGGTTCTGCAGCCATAGCTCTGTCCCAGACTACTCTTTTTGAACCATGAGTTTGCAAAACAGAAGAAAAATCTAGTGTTTAATTAAAAGTAAAATGTTCCACATGTTCTTTTAGTTGAAAAAGGTAGGAGATGCCTGATTTGCACTCAATGTATTTTTTTTAAGGCAGAAATCCCCTCTGAGCTATGGATAGGTATGAGGGATCAGAGAATGCTGGAACCAAAAGATTATCTGTCCCCAGCGCGTCTGCCCCCCATTGTCTTCTTAGGGAATAAGATCACTGAGCTTCTTAGAGCATCAGCAATGGTGTGAAGACAACACTTCTTAGAAAAGCCCCATCTTTCAAAAAGAAAGACCAAGCTGGAATTCAGCTCATGACCCGCCATCTTGACCATATTGTAAAGTCTTTCTAGAGCTTCTGTGGCATAAATCAGTGGATGCTCAAAATACGATTCTTAAACTACAGGCATAGATTTTCAGAGCATCAGGAATGATACTTGCCACCTTGCTTTGGTCTCATGGGAACCCTGAGAGTTTATTTCCTTCATGAAATTATTTGACTGTAATGCCTGGGAATTGAATCTAATTCGGAAGAGCGGCTTGCTGGAGGTTAGCGGGAAAGAGAAGAGTTTTCCCCTGTTCCTGATGTGGCTGAGATGGGGCAGGGGGGTGCCCTGAGAGCGAGTGGGGCCAGTGCTCAGTCCTCACACTAAACTGGGCCGAGAAACCACACAGGGCTCTGGAACTTCTCAGCCTGGGTCCAGCTCTGGTTCCTCTGCTCACTGGGATCTGAGCCGGTCGTGTCTTTCTGCCAAACAACAACTCTCCCAAGTGGAAGGTGGGGACAACAATAACTCCTACAAAAGCATTATTGGAAGGGTAGTTGAGCTAAAAGCATGCAAAGGACTCAGCAAATTCTTAGTAGTTCTTAGTTTATGCATTTAATACCAAGATCTGTGATTTTCTTCTGTAGAGGGCCAGATAATAAATACTTTCTGCTTCCTGGGCCATAGGAGCTCTGTTCCAAGTATTCAACTCTACCCTTGCGGCCTGAGAGCAGTCATCAACAACGGGTAAGTGAATGTTCTTGACTCTGTTCCAATAAAACTTTATTTACAAAACCGGGGAGAGGGCCAGATTTGGCCTGCAGGCTGTAGTTCCCTTAGTGCTAATCAGTATATCATTATGTCTACCTCTACCACCTCCCCCTGTATAAAGACTTGTACATGGTTTTGCCATGGGTCCTAGGCTGGTCATGTCAGCATAGATCCTGCTGCCAGGGTGATTTTCCTTGTTTCCAGAGATGTGTATTCCTTTGATCTTAAATGCTTCCGTTTTGTATCTTACTCTATTCGGTTTTACAAGCCCCATTGTGGAAGGTAAGAGTTTTGTTGGGACTGAAGATATTGCTAGTACTGCAATAATGTCGCTACCATTTAAAGTGCCAGGCCAAACTCTTTGCCTGCATGATCTCATTTAAGTCTGTATTGAACCCCTGTTGTCATACACACAGTGAAGGAAAAGGCCATGTTTCATATTAGGAGGAAGAATTGATACAGCTGATCATTTTCAGGTCATTCCAAGAATATCATCTGCCTCAAAGAGTTATCACGTGATTTGCTTCTTTGTCTGCAATGCTCTTGATAGAGTGGTCTGTGGGCCTTCACAAATCGAATCGATGGTGCCTATTGATTCTTCAGCTGAATGGAAGTGTTGATTGTACAGATATTTCCCACAGAGTTTTCCAGTGAATGAATTTATGGTTGTTTCATTTTGAGGCAATCTCAGCGACATGCCCCAACCTCAGAGCTGGGTGGTGAACCGGCTGGAGAAGGTCCGTGTTGAGGCTAACCATTGTCATTGAGGCTGCCACTCTATAGTGCCACAGAGTGTAAAAAATGACAAAAACATGGTCCCATCCTCAAGGGAAGGATGGCTGCCTGAGGTGGACCTGGGGTGGGGGGTGGGCGGGCATGTAGCTCCAGAGTCCTGGAAAGGAACCTCAGAGGTAAGATTTTAATCTGAAGAAGAATGAGGGGCTCCTTGATGGAAGAAGATATGTCTGCAAGGCAAGCACGTGGCTTTCGTGGACAGCTTTGGAGGGGTCATGGTGAGGGAGAGGTTGATGGAGATCATGGGGAACACTAAGGCCATCCCAATCCTGCCTCCACAGCGCACCTATATGTCACCACACCAGTGACCGTGGGGGTGGAGGGGACCATCTAGCAGATGCAAGAGGGCAACCCAGGAAGCCAGCACCCAATACGTCCATATTGCTTTCTTATCTCCACGGCCACCTTCATTCATTCATTTAATCCTTTATTAAGTCAATTATTACAGTCAGAGCATGTATTAGTGTTTGAAGATACAGAATTGAAATATGGCCCCTGATCTCCAAGCATTCACAGCCTAATAGAAAAGAAAAATACACGGCAATTTGTTTAGTCAACAAATTTGTGTTACACACCTACTATTTGCCGGGTGCTTGGTAGGTCCTGGGAACCCAGCCATGAAAACAGCATGGTACCTGCCCTCACTACTCTCATCACCTGTTGGGAGGGGCCAGTCTTAAACAGCAAAGGGTCTCATGGTTCTCCCTGAGAGCTGGGAAGCTACTGCACAAGAAACCTCCGCTGTGTGGATTGCCTTGTTGCTAGAGGCTTTGGACCCAGGTGACTGTGTGTGGGTGGGGGGGGTGGACTGTGCAACCCTTGACCCAAGCCTAATTCTATGCATCGGGGGCCAATATGTTCCTCCCACTTTCAGATGTGGAAACTAGAGCAGAGGAAGGTCACATGTGGCTGACCTTGGGTTCAAATCCAGCAAACATCAGAACTCACCCCAGAAACTGCACACTGGACGTGTTGCCTGAAAATCATGGGAGGGTTGTGTTCTGGAGCTGGGGTCCGACGTGCAGAAGAGGCGGGCCCAGGCTGTCCATTCATGACTAGCCATCGCAGTGCAGGAGACAGGGACGTGGTAACGGGTATGGATCCGGGCGGTGCTGCTGGAGAGAGAGCCGGAGCGTCACACTCAGGGTCCCCCTCCTCTTCTTCACCAACCTCCACCCAGCGTGACACCTGCAGATTTCTTTGTGGACTGACAGATGCACAAGGCTTGTGGACCGCCCATGATGCAAGGGCCACGCGGCCATGAAGGAGCCATTCTTGGTCTCGAAAATGTCCCCGTTTCGTCGAGAGCGAGCAGAGCGGGCTTTGGCCAGGGAAGGAAACCCAGTCTGCAGGCCAGCCCCACGGGCTCTGAAATGGGTGCCATCCTAACACCACAGGAAGAAGTCCACACTTAGGTATCTCTCTCGATCTCCTGTTTACCATTTATCCGCTCCTCCCTACCAACTGGTGTTACTCAATGCTGTGGGTGGCGTAGTGATGGACAAGAGGTTCTGTCTATCTCCTCCTCCCAAAAGCACAGGCTGCTGGGCTGCGTGGGCTCAGACCTTTCATTTCAAGGTGGCAGAAGGAAAATGTATAAAGCTCCAGGCACACCCGGTTTTGGAGCGTGCCCTGCCGCTGCTAGCCGAGCTGACTCGGGTGTGTCACAGCACAAAATTGCTCACCACATGTCATCGGTCTGGGCCTGGCCATTCCTCCTGAAAGATGGGGAATTCTACCTGCTGGAGACACTTTCTCTAACATGTTGATTCTCTGTAAAAGTGCATGTATAATATCTTAGCAGACACTCCCCTAATTAAATCTAGCAGAGTCAACTTTCTCCTTTCAAAACCGTGGCTGCATTCTGACACAAAACAGACGTGGAAGGAAAATGGTGTATTCAGTCCGTTGTACCGAACTCCACTGAGGCCAGAGAAAGTTGCGAGCGGATCCTGTGGAAGACGGTCTGGTCTGCTGAGTGTTTGTGCCCAGGAGAGGTGGGGAGAGATTAATGACCAGGAGTTCAATTGCTCCTTTTGTCATCGTGGCCAGTGCAGCTGGGGGCCGGCGTGCGTGTGCACAGCCTTGCCGGAGGGAGGCTCCTGACTGCCCACGGGGTCAGGGCTATGGTCGAGGGCTGCGGCAGCCACTGAGAGGGGACCGTTCGGGACTGTGGGGGACCCGTGGCCACAGGAGATGAGGAAGTGCTCCCTGAAGAAAGAAAGAGGAGCAGATGAGGGAGAGGAGCCCTCTTCCCCGCGGGAGGAGTGGCAGATGGCTTTGCCATTCTGGAACCTAAGAGAAGTTTGTGAGAATAAAAACAGTTTTGCAAGTGGGGAAAGATCTAGCTCAGAACCTGTTGATGGTTTTAATTTGCCAATTTCTCAGCTTCTTAATTGTTTAAGGACAACGTATCAAAATAGCGCACGCAGCTCAGAGCTTTCAGGATATCAAAGTCACAGTCTCAAAGAGGAGGACACTGTCTTCAGAAAAGGCACTTCTAACAGCCCGGCCAGCCCGGGGGCGTTCTGCGTCTTCCACACACAGACACAGCCTTTGAGGCTGAGAACCTTCTGAGTTGCTGCTTTACTTTATTATTTTTCTCATCAAGCCTTAAATGTGATCATTAGGAACACACGGATGTGCTTCTAAATTTGTTCTACTTCACAAGCTTCCTTCCCAACTAATTTAGAACAAAACTTGTCCAACATTTGCTCTTTACTTGATTTCACAAAATGTCATTTTTGTCCACAAGAACCTGCAAAACAGTGCGAAGAGAGAGGGAAGCAGGATCAATTTACATGAGTGTCTTTCCTCTTAACCAACATCCACCTCCCAGAGCAGGGCTGGTGGAGAGCTGGGCCCAGGACGCAGGCCGAGCCCACAGCAGCACGGGCAGGGGCGGGGGTGGGGGGGGGCGTTGGGAATGGGGGCCGTGGGGGGGCGCATGGCTCAGCAGCGCTGTGGGGAGCCCCCGGGGCCTCGGCCCGCTCTGGGCCTGGAGCTCAGCTGGAGGAGACCACGGAGACATCGGGAAGTGCCAGCAAAAGCCGCTGCAGGCAGTGTGCCCGGCCTCCGTCTCCGTGGACCTGGAGTACTGCAGTAGGGGAAGGAAAAGGGCCCCACCTCGAACAGTTTCAATTTTGTGAGTGAGTTCCCTCTGAGAGGTCATTGTCCCCAGCCTGTACTGAAGGGGAGAGGGAGGCCCAGGGCGATCTGCATGTCTGGTAACTTTGGACAAGGATGCTAGACCAGTGACCTTGGAAGCCCATGACCTCTAAAATGTCCTTGAGGACCGGAGCCCAGTGGCTCTAAGACCACCTCCTACAGAGACTGCGGGACCAA
Organism: Enhydra lutris kenyoni; assembly: GCF_002288905.1. Lineage (NCBI taxonomy): Eukaryota > Metazoa > Chordata > Mammalia > Carnivora > Mustelidae > Enhydra > Enhydra lutris. Next base: position 77,072,035 of record NW_019154096.1, read on the forward strand.
AGGCTGCTGGCAAGGGCAGGGGGTCCGCCTGCCTCGCATGCCGTGCTATCAGATGGTCTGATGGCAGAGCCCGGGATGCCAGTGCTGCCCCCAGAAGCACGAAGTCTCCCGTCCCACAAAGGTCCCGCGGGAGGAGGAAGGCTCTTCAGGCCGGGGAGCACAACTGGGGGCAGCTCCCCTCCCCCTTCAGCTCAGACCCTTTCCTTCTTGGGTTTGAAGTCAGCCATCAGACTCATCAATGACGTTTGGGCAGTGTGTGTTTCGAGGGAGACCAGATGAAATCTTTGGTGTAATGATAGGAGGACGAAGGTCCCCAAACCAAAGTGCACGGCCCCTCGTTACGTGGGCCCGTAAGTGCCGGCTGTCACTCTCCACGGGGCCTGCCTTCTGAAAACTAACCTTTCTGTCACCTCTGCTTGTCTCCCTCACTTGTCCTATTATGCAGAACGGAGCTGAGTCATTGTTTCAAGCAGGGGGTGACATGGTAATAGCTTAATAATGGTATAATCTCACAAATAATAACACGCTGTCAGCCTGTCTGAAGCACAATGTTTACAGGGGACCGGGTAATGTGTGATGACAGTAATTTGAATAAAAATGAATTTACTGCTCTTGTCTCATTTGCAGTAAATTTTCACATCTTTCATGCACAACTGGCGCTCTCTGACCTCGTCGTCATTGTGTCGGTGGTGGCGGCGGCTTTAAAGTGAGTGGCGGGCGAAGGAAACAGAAGCCTGCAGCTAATAACGGATTTCCAGGAAGGAGTGCACACTGGGGCTTCTGGAAACATCTTTCTTCACTTGTTTACAGAGATGCAGTGGCGTTGGCTGGGCTGTTCTGTGGCCACGAGCTGGAAGGGCCCACGGCTGGGGGCAGACGCGGATCGACAGGATTCCGAATAGACCATCTACGGGAAAGATTCTTGTGGGGAGGTGCTGAGAGTACAGAGGGACCCTCGGCTGATTTCAGGGATAGGTGCCGTCAATCAGGTCATCCCGGGTTCATCCCGGGGATCCCCACCTCTCTAAAGGCCACAACGTCACACATGCCCCCCTCAAGGGGCTCCCCCGGGCCCACAAAGTGTAGGGAGGACAGAGCAGACAGTTCAGTCTGAAAAGGCAGGCGTCAGCCCATGGTCATCCCGCGCGTGAGCTCCTGGATGTGTGCGCAGAGCCTCGCTGCAGGAGGCCCCCGGGGCGGCTCAGGACTGCCGCATCCTTAGTGGAGAAAGATTAATACGTGAATAATTAGTCTCCAATGAAGCTGTGAGTAAATTATGTTCAATGTAGACAGAAGAAAGTTATGACATTGGCTGACATGCCTGTACTGGATAGAATTTGATGGAATGAGGACAACAAATGGGAATTTGCTGGACTTGAAAAGTGACAAGGAAGCATTTCCAAAAATGTCCCAAGCTTTCAGCACATGCGTTGGAAGGGCAGGCGAGGAGGAAGACGAGGCAGGCTGGGGCGGAAGGCGAGTGGGTTGGGGCACACATCGGGGTGGCCAGCACAGCCTTCTCCCTGCAACGGGGACACACAGGGGCTCCACTACACCTAAGGGACTCCTAGAGCAGGTGAATGTGCTTCTCTGACAGCGGGAATTTACCTACGCACTCCAAAAGGACCTCAAAGGTTTGTGCTCCTCAAAGGAACAGGGTCTGGAGTGAGAAGTTAGTCTGTGAGTTTGGGGGTCCCATTTTGACCCAAGCGCCATGCCACGAAGACCTTTAGAATGTGCTCCAGAGAATAGTATTAAATAAAGCTGATTTTAGAAATGGGTGAATAGTATACATCTTGCACCACTAGATGAGTGGAGACAATTTATAAACAAAGTTACCTTAAAGGAGATTGGAAGCTTCTCAAAACTTGCCTTGACAAGGAGCTTGGCCATAGCCAACCTCCCCACTGTCCCCGCCTGGGGATTACTGCATGGTGAGGTAACCCAGCTAATGTCCCCTGGACTGGTCTCCTCGGATAGTCTCACACGCTCCTCTACACCCTCATGCCCAGCGATGCTACGTCGTCAAGAACAAATGATGTCATTGACAACTGGATATCTAGCAATGTAATTTTTGGTATAAATCGTGCAATCCTTGCTAGTGTTACGTCCTAGGTAGTAATAGTTGCCACTTTTACGCGGACGAGGAATTTGCCACAGACGGCTCCAGGAAGGGTTGCTGCACATAGAGTATCAAAACCACTCAGTCACAAATACATGCAGTAATTAGTAATTTCTAGTTCTTTCTTTTCTGGTATCTCTTTCTACTGGGAAGTTTCATAGATGCCACTGATATTTTATTCACTCTGATAAGTTGGTTGATCATACTTTTAGTACTCACTTATAAAAATGAGAAAACAAAGTCAAAATGTTTGATTAAGAGTGATGTCTGTCCCCTTCTGCGGTAGGCAAACTTAGGTTCTCTTATAGGGTTCTAAGACCCAGTTCCAATGTGGGGAGTGGTCCCCCCAACATGATACCGAGCAATTTTCAAACAGCAGCAGGACATAGAAGAACTCAACTCAATTCTACTCCATCTGGACGCTGTCTACCGGAGAGAGCATCCAAGGCTGTAGGACCAGGGCTCAGACCTACAAGACTACCATCCCAGCCCCCACCCCAGCCAGTCGAAAATCCAGGCTACTAATTGTGTTTCTGATCAACTACAGCTTGGAATGTTCCAACGACCTCCTTCGGTTCAATTAATCTGCTAGAGCAGCTCATAGAACAGGGAGAAAGGCTTACTGAGGTTTACAAGATCATTAAAATATATAATAAAGACAGATGAAGAGATACATAGAATGAGGTCCCAAATGGAGGAAGGTTGGGTCCTATAGGGCTTGGGGACCAGCTCCCTAGCATGTGGAGGGAGGTGTCCTACTTTCTCAAGCATGGAGGCCCTCTGAAAAGAAAGGTGAAAAAGCTGCGCTTTGCGTTTGCATGGTGCCTTCATGACAGAGTCATCGTCATTGCCCCTTGGATGATTCAACCTCCAGCCCTACTCCCCTCCCTGGAGGTCAGACAATGGTAATTGAAATTTCCAACCCTCTGAGCACATGATTGGTTCCCTGGGGTTCCAACAGGAGCCTTTTTTGGAAACTAGACACCCATTACACGTTTATGGTTCCAGAGTGTTTTCAGGAACTGTGCATGAAGACTAAATGGGTCAGAGAAATATATTTTGATCAACCAAATGAACAAATGTGTATTTCCTACAAATCATGATATCTCAGGTTCCCCTCACATAAGGTTGTTAACTCTGTGTTCAGATCAACCTCGAGGTCTGATTTCTGAAATGACTTTTTAAAGACCAAAGGTACAGGGAACAGGTCCAGCCCAGGAGCTCCTGTCCTCTGGCCAGTTCTAGACTTCTCAGAATTCCGTTTCTCCCCAGCCCAGCCTAACTTCTTCTCGTCCCTGGGGAGATGCTTCCCAGGGCCTTTTCCCGGGACACTTTGTTGCCTCCCCCCTGCACTTGCCCTGAGTTCCTCCTTCTGCGGCCTCTGGGGCTCCTCTCCCTATCAGTGCTCCAGCCCTGCGTTCCCTTCCCATTTGCTCCAATTTCATTTTCATCTGCCAGCCGGGCTGGAGCCTTTGCAAACTTCTGAGAAGACGTAGGAAGAGCCAGACTGGCTGGAGGCCTGAAGGCAGGGCCAGGGTTTCTGGCTCTCTTCTCTGGGGCCCAACCTTCCTCCCCTCCTCCCCTGCCCAGTCCACGTGCCCTCTGCTGCCCACCCTAATCCACACACACACACACACACACACACACACACACACCATCCTGCCTCAGTTTCCCCCTCTTCCCTATGAATATTGTTAGCCCTAGCCCAAGCTTGCAGCCTCATCTCACCAAGAGTAAAATGGGATCTCCATTCCATCCTCTCTGGAGATGGTTCAATTTGACTTTTTACTTTTTGTACCTCTGGCATTTAAACAATTCAATAGTTCAATCCTTTGTGAAAAAAAAAGAAAATCATGTTTGCCCTGTATAAAGGTAAGGAACATATATTAGCATGTTTGGGGGAAGTTAAAAAAATAGAAAGAAGAAAAAAAATTACTAATATTTTTACTCTCCTTGTAATTTCATCTTGTTTTTTTTCTAGTCTTTAAAGGTTAAGTTTTTTTTTTTTTAAATACAAATTTTTATATACAATATGAATTCAATCTTTTTCTATCTGTGGTTGTATTTCTTTTCTTTTTTTTTTTTTTAAACAAATGTTAGAGTTTTCCCACATGATTAACCCCTTTATAAGCATTGCTTTTAGTAGTTTGTATCATTCCACTGGGTAGAAATTCCAAATTTATGAATCTATTCCCCTACAGTTGAATGGTTAGGCTGATTTCAAACTTTTGCTTTTATAAATAACTCTACAATGAATGCATTTGGATATAAACCTTTTTCTGAATTTCAGATAATTTCCATAAGACAGATTCCTAGAAATGGAATTGTAAGGTGAAAGGAAAAATGTATTCTAAGTCTACAGATATTTTCTTGAAAAAATCTATCTATCTATCTATCTATCTATCTATCTATCTATCTATTGTCTGTCTATCTATCTATCATCTCTGGCCTATAAGGAAGAACATCACTTAACATTCTTTTGTATCTGGAATGTTCATTCTCCCTACCCCTCTGTGTCCTCTTAATTAGGAGTGTCTTTTTCATTGCATTTGATTGCATTCATTTCTTGTTTTTGAGTTTCCATCATTTAGATGCCAAAGAACTTCATTTTGCTGCTCTCTCTCTCTCTCTTTCTTTAGAATCTTTTCATTTGAAAACATTTTGAAATGCAGAGAGTTTGCAAGAACAGCACAGAAGATGCCCTCAGATCCTTCTGACTTTCATGTTTCCCCTTGAACAGGGTCCTTTGGGCCAAATGGTCCAGTCTAGGCCACCCTGGGTCTTCTAGATATGCCTGGGCAACCTCCTTCCATCTTGAACACGTCCTTGATCTTTGATCTTCATGACCTTGACGGTTTAGGAAATTATGGACCAATCATTTTGCAGCATATCCTTCAGTATGCTAACTCAGTGTTTTCTCATGATTACATCTATGTTTGTTTGTTTGTTGTTGTTTTTTCCAGAATGTCTCAGAAGTGGTACTACGTTCTGACCACCATGGGGCACCACGTCTGTGTGTGTCATTTCTAGTGGCATCCGCTTCAGTTACTTGGCTGAGATGCCATGTGCTCGGCCTGTCCTCTATAAAGTTACTTCTCCACCTTTCTCATCGACAAATACTTAACGATGTTTTGAGAGTACGTGAAGCACCTTTCCTTATCCTATTTTTACTTACATAACATCCATTCATGTTTCCCACCTACATGAATTATTTGATGTTTTCCAAATGATGATCTCTGCCTCCATCTCTCCTTCTACATTCAGCCGTGGACACTGAAAGGTAAGGGGCTGTTTTCTTTTTTCCCTACTTGTTTGTCTGATGGTTTCAGTGTGGGTTCACTGATTCCTATTTCATTCCGTGAGTTATAATCCATCACTGCTATTATTTACTTTGTTGCTCAAGTTGTCTGAGAGCGGGCCCTCGGGAGGCCTTGCAGTTGCTCCTTTGACCTTTAGGCTCACCCTCCTGGTTCTGTAAGCTCTTGTTCTTTTTGGCACTAAAAGATGCTGCAGGATAATCTTGTTCTCTCCCAAGCCAGCCCTGGAACCAGCCAGTTTTTCAAAAGACGCAGGTTTCTTTTAGGAGAAAACGGTATTTAGAAACCAAGATCTGACACTCGGTGTGCTCACGGTACAGGGGTGATGCTGCTTCCAGCCCCCAGGGGGGCAAAGCAAGGGAAAACGTGCACATACACATAGGCACACACATTGACACCTGTATTTATTTTTATCCATATCCATATGGATATCCACCAATGCTTCCAATTCTAATCCAGCCTCAGGGTTCACTCCAGGTTTCCCCTTTTTATAATTGTGTTCCCTTTTTAGACAGAGAAAACCTGGCTCCCATTATCCTTAGTAATTTTTCTTATTTGCTCAATCCTCTATATGGCAGCTAATTTCTTCACCCTGATGGACTGCTGCCCCGGTTGGACACTGCTAAATTGGCCCCTGGCCAGTACCAGTGGCCACACCTCCTTTTCACCTGCCCTGGGAGGCTGTTCTCCCACTTCCCAGACCTCTTACCTGCTGCCCCAGTATTCCGTATGCTGCACCCCAGTTACCAGTGCCCTGCCACCAGGAGCACTGTGCTCCAGCCAAACCACAGCCTCCACATCCCTCCCCACTTCTCCCCACCCCACCAAGGCAGGGAAAGAGTTAACTGAATCATGAGTGACTACTGGGGCTCTGTCCTATATGACACACGTGTTTATATAGACTTGCCTGCCATAAGAACTGACTTTCGTCCAAGGTCTTTTGAGTTGGGGGGCCTTCTGGGCATCCTTCAAATTAGAAGATAAAGAAGACAAAGTAAAAGTTTGGGTGGCCCAGAAGCCTAGGGTGCTACCTCTGGACTGAAATGTGTTTCCCCCAAAATTTGGGTACTAGTGCCCAGCACCTCAGAATGTGACTGTATTTGGAGACAACTTTAAAAAGGCAATTAGGATAAAATGAGGTGTGATTTGGGTGAGTTCTAATCCAATGTGACAGATGCCCTTGTAAAAGGAGGAGATTAGGACCCAGGAACATACAGAGGAAAGACCTGGAAAGGACCAAAAGAGAAGGTGGCCATCTGTAGCCAAGGAAAGAAACCAACCCTGTCTATACCTTGATCTTAGACTTCTGGCCTCCAGAACTGTAAGAACATAAATTTCTATTATTTAAGCCGTCCAGTCTATGGTGCTTTGTTAAGGCAGTTTGGCAAACCAATGTACCATCCAACTCCTGTGTGACCTTGAGTGACTCAATATCTCTGAGGCTCAGAGAGGTTACGTGTGCAAGAGTTTAGATCCTTCTGGCTCTCCTATCTTATGCCTCTGAGAGTAAACACTTTCATAACAGGAATCCCAGGAGGATAAGCTGGTCACTGTTGTTACAGTAAAGGAACCAAGAGACCACAGTGTCTTGCCCAGCTACGCGCTATGTCATTCACTAAGATGAGCAGCTCAGTGACTCTGAGGCAGAGTGGGAAGATGTTGTGACCATGACATAAAAGTGAGTTTTTATTAACTTATTTCTTATTCTAGTTCTAAAACCCTGATATTATCACTATCAGTATCTCTCCATTCTCTTGTTTGTTTCCAGCTAGTGATCATTTAAGTGTTTATTACACACGTTTTTAGCAACTAGTTTTCACAGTACAGACATGATAGCTCAGAGATGTCATATGGGGGTGCCGTTTCACAGCGTGGGGTGATCGGGTATTTCGGGTGCCAGTTAGCGCTTATTCTAATCCCCTTGTTCTCTAAAGGAAATAGATACTAAACAGGAACCATCTGGTAAAGCATTCTGTACCTCTTAATTACAATGTTTTGAGTGGCACCTAAATAAATTTCATTTACAAGCACATGACTGCTTGTCAAAACTCTGTTGATAATTTTATTATTGTAATATACTTTCTTCCTTAATTATTTAGTTCCAGTAAAGTCAGGAATATTAATTTTTATGGAAATTACCTGTGCAAACAAACCTAAGCCTCAAACCCGTTTTTACTTACGGATATATATTTAGAAAGGTGTTTTGATATGTCTACCCAAAACCCATCACAATGAAATCCCATGGGCCATTCAAAACTTCTCATCTTGACTTTTTAAATAAAAAATGGAATGCATTTGAGCACTTCCTAACGATTTGGGAGTTTGCCAGACACTCTGCGGAGGTAGGACCTCTGTCCTCTGCCTCGCGGTTACCAGCGACCTCAGGAATCGGCTTGCCCGTTCCATCTGGGCCCTGCAGACACGTTGCCTCAGTGGCCTTGAGGTTTTCCAGAACTTCGCTGAGGGATGGGATAGCTAGGTCAGTGTAGACTTGTCCAACATTTAACATTGGAATGATTTTATCATGGCAGGAAAGGAACATTGAACGTGGGCTTGTGGTGGACGGTACATTTCTGTCGAGTGGTTTTTGTGGTCTTGGTCTTTGCGTCAGCTCTGCCCACTCCTGTTTGTTCACTTCCTTTGATCATACACGGACGTGAGCCCTGCGGTTGGAGTCCGGCCCCCAGGGAGTATTTATAGATGCCCCCAAGTTAATACCTCTGCCCCCTGCTGGGACGACCTGGACCACCCCCCACAGCGGCTGCCTCTCCCACACCTGCTGCGTCTGAGTCCCGGAGAATGTAGGGTGAGTCCTGATTCTGCCGCTCTCCAGAGAGGTTTCCTACCCCCTTGGCAGTAGCTTTTGCTACAGAAGCCTAATGGAGTGGGGCTCATATATATGCAAAGTAGAGCATGTCTTTAGGGCCCCACCAGCAACCAGAGCTGTGGAACACGTGTGCTTGCGTGCGTACACACACACACACACACTCAGGGACAAGGTACATGCCCGTATACAGTTCTTCCCCCCGGGCAGACACACACAACGAAATGTTAGTGCCTGAGGTTGCCCTCGCCTCTCTGCCCTTCACCCCCCTCTGTGGCTCTGGTCCCTCCTGCACCTGGAGGCTGATGGAGGAAGAAAGGAAATGGTGGGGGTGGGGGATGAGCCGAGAGACAATGGGAGGCAGAAGGGGACAAAGGAAACTCTGCTGCCTGCACTGCAGGTCAGGCTGTGCACGTCACCTGGCGATGTGCGACCTGTGCTCAGCTCCTGGGGCCTCTGGAGCAAAGCTGTCCGCCACCCCCTTTGACTGCCACCTGCTTTCCAATACGGGCGGCTTCAAGGAGGCCGCCCCCAGTGGGCTTCCTTGGGGCTGCTAGGGGAACACAGAGAGAGCTGGTGGGAGGCATGGGGCAGCGGGAGCTTGGCCTGGACGGTGCCCCGATGCCCGGAGCTCTGGATGCCTCGGGACCCCGACGACCCACCGGAGTGGCTCCTTGCTGCCCGCGGTGCCGGCAGGCGGGGTGCATGGGGACTCCGGCCTGGGGCGCTGAGGACCACCAGAGCCACAGCCTCCGTGGCTGAGACTCACTCAGGGTCTTAGAGATCAGAGGCAAGTTCCTCCTTTAAAGATAAATCCACGCTGTGTTTTGCACCTTTGGACACTTACTCGCTTAGGTCATTTAAAAGGAGACGGATTAAAAATGAAGGCAAACAGAGGAGCCATTTGTGTCATGTGAAGCCGGGTCTTCCGGCTTTCCACAGTCCTGGGGATGGGGCACCCCTTCGCCCCGACCCACTGTCCTCCTGCCGGAGCCTGGCTCGGCCAGGGCCATGGGCTTCCTCATGACGCACCTCATAAAGGAGAGAAACCATCGTTCTCATAATTAGCCAAAGCCGGAACCTACATTCCCGGGAAATTTTGGTTTCCTCGTTGTCCTCGGAGGCTTTCGCCAGCTGCTGTTGAAGTAAGTGCCGTTCGAGAACGCTTCGGCCTTCAGTAAGGCCTGTCTGAGCAAACCCCGGGCCCATTAAGTGGTGCTTTCGAGTCATGGATGAAGGTGGCTCTGTCCTTGGAGGCCAGCCCTGTCCCCATAAAGGCCAAAGGGGCCGACTTGCCTTTGAGGAACACAGAAGTCCAACTGCAGTCCTCACTGGGTTTGGGCAAGTTCTCCCTTCCAGGGAAAGGGCGACACTGCTTGGGGATCGTGGGCACGGTGACGGCTGGGGCAGCCTCGGTGACGGCTGGGGCAGCCTCGGTGGCTAGCTACTTTCTGGAGACGGGGAGAGAGGGCGTTTCCGGGGACTCTCGGGGATCCCGAAATCCTGCACATCTACCCTGTCCATGACTGCATTGCTGGGGGCTCCCATGGCCATTCTTTGCCACGTGTCCCCAGGCTCTGGAGATGGAGCCTCTCCCCTCGGCAGACGCCCAGCCCTGAGCGACAGGCTTTTCCCTTTGGCCTCTCTTTAGCGTTCCTGGCATCTTTTTTAGCAACCATTGCCTGAGTTTGGGAAGGTTCCAGCTCCGGCGGGTCTCTCCCCACTCCCCAATTTGGAGGTGTGTCTGATAGCCATTTGGAGGCTCTGGGGAAGCTACCTATTGGCCCAGAAAGGAGAGCTGTTCTTGGCACTTTTCGGGTTGTACCCAGGATCTAGCAGGGGAAGCGGGTTGTGGCCAATTACCGAGAGTCGTTCTCTGGGAAATCCAATATTCAGATGCCGTTATGAAACCGGTTCGAAGCGTGTGTCATTACATGAAAAATAAAACAGGGACAAGGAGCGAGTGCCAGGGAGCAAGACTGCAGGTGGGTGGGGGGCAAGGAAGGACCCGGACCTGGCCCCAGTAGGAGCGGCCCCACAGCCAGAGGCCGGTGGCCTCAGCACCCGTGACCGTGGCTCTGGGCTCCCAGGGCAGTGAAGGCTGGGAACGGAGCAGCCCTGCTGCCCCCGGCCGGCTGCCCACACCCCGGCGGACCGCAGGGGGCATTTGGGCGCAGGAGTTCCCGTTGGCTCCCAACAGAGCAACTGTGGCCGGTGACTTTCACTTTCAGCTGGAAGCTGGCTGCCGCCACGACATCCTGCAGGAAGTGACCCCTTCCAACAAATCAGTTTTTGGGTTCGGGAGGGAATAGAATTAACACATCAGGTCAGGCTCCGTCCTGCCGGGGCGTGTTTATGACATTATCACCTCCCAGACAGCGCGGGGCGGTCCGGGAGGCTGGGATCGGGGACTTCTGGGCCAAACCGGTCCCTGGGCGGCGGCGGCACCGTGTACCTGCTTGTGATTATGTGTGTCGCCCGAAAACGAGAACGGGTTTATCGTTGTTGAAACCTTTGGGGACAGGAGCTGCTGGGGAGCTGGATTTAAAGAAGACTCCCTCTGCAGATGGGAGAGGCCTCGTTTTGTTTTCTCCGCGTGTGTGTTTTCTCTAAAGCCGTACATGCACCGCGAGGAAATCTCGCTAGCAGAGCCCCCCTGACGCCTCGGGACCCAAAGCCACTCGGATGCCACCACCTCTTACAGGTGGCAGAGAGCGCGCGGCGAGCCCTGCAGTCTCAAGTCACAGCGATCATCTTCAACTCCCAAATTGTCCTGGAAGGAGAATGGCGTCGGATTTGTCTTAGGCTGTTTGGCCAAACTGGGGCACAGATGGGATAATGACTTTTACAAACAGCATTTTGATGAGAGGAGGGGAGAAGGAATCATATGTAAAATGCACAAAGGCTGCATAAACACACTGATGCCTGCAGCTGGAACAAACTAAAAAGATGTTTAATAATTTAGAACCAAGCAGGCAGGGCGTGTGCAGCTGTTGTGTGCAAGGGACCATGAAAGTCTTCCATTTGACAGCTGGCCCCATCTTTCCCCAGTTGCTACGTGGAGAAGAGAATGCAGATCTGGGATTAGCCAATCCCCGTTACCCTTGCCCATCTGCCACCAAGACCCCCAGCTCTGCCTCCCCTCGCAGAGAGGCGCGCGGAGAGGAGGCCAGCCTCGGCAAGCATATGCAGGCGTCGCTATTAGCCGTCAGGGCCGCGCTCCGGGCTCTGTTGACACTCCGCCAGTGCGGGGCTGCTGTCGTTTCGCTGGAGGGCACATTTTGCATTTCACACATTTGCAGAAATACAAAATGCTGTTGGATGCAAACAATTCAGGGCCTAATTGGCTGAATTACTTCAATGTTACCTTGTGTCCCCCACCTGATTAACATAGCTCAGCTGGGAGGGCTGGCGAAGGAGGAGGAGAGAGGATTTGGACGGCAGGTGAAGCTGTGTTTGCCCAGGAAAGCGAGATCCTTAGCGAAGTCCCAGCTGAGCGCGGCCTGTGCCAAGCAGATAGCGGAGCGCGGGGAGGGGCCGGGCCGGCCGCATTCTTCCACAGGAAGCCGGGACCGCGGGGCTCTGCGGAGGAACAAAAATATTTCGGGGCACAGAGGCGGCAGGCTGTCAGGGAGGAGTGAGGGGGCAGTGCCCCTTTTGTGAGCCGTCCAGGGTTGTGCCACCTTGCTGTCCCCCAGGTGGGCCCGGCACAAGGCAGCCAGCCGCGCCTGCCAGGGCGGACGCCAGGAGCGTGTTGCCGGCTCAAAGACAAGCCCCACAAAGCCGCCCGCCTGGCTCTGCGGCCTGCTCCCTGCCCCCGCCCGTCTCCCCCCGCCCCTGCAGTGTGGAACAGGCTCCCTTCAAGGTTTTTCTTCTTCTAAAGTATTTTTTTTTTCTAAATTTGTTCGGCTTATTTAAAAATTGAAAACCTTGCTAATCCCCATCCCACGTTAATATCCGAGTGACAAAAACCACAGAGGAGCTAATGATCATTATTAGAGAATATTCTGCAATTGTAGCCTGTTATTATTAATGAGGCAGAATTAGCATTCTTTTTCTTTTTTGGTATTTAAAAGAACTTGGGGAGCTTGGGAAGGTTGTAAAAATGATGAAACCAAAATAGATTTTTTTTTCTTCCCAAAACAAACATTCTACAGTGAATAATAGCATTTACATTCTTTTCAATAAATTCTCTTCTATGGTGGAATGTCCCATCCAAACGCTGGCGGAGAAATAACGACGTTGATCGAACGGCCCACGGAGTGCTCCTTGTCGGGAGAGAAGCTCTCACAGAGCCACGTGAACCCATTTCCAGTTTATTGTCAAGTCCTCTTTTCTCTTAATGTGAACCTTTCAGAGCATACGTTACCTGCGTTCTGATCCGCTGTTGCCCTGGGACGCGGCCCACTGAGATTTTCCTGCCAGCGATCTTGCTCTCGTAGGCTCCTGGGCTGGGGGCTCCGTGGGCTGGGGGCCACGGGCCGTCTCCCCCGCACACACTCACCAGGCTCCTGCCTGGACGCCTTGGAGGAGCTGGTGGGAGTCTCGTGCGCCGCCCGCCAGACGTCTAGACAAACCTCGTGAATTTGTCACGGCACCTGCCGAAGACCAGTAAGGACTCACGCTCCGAACGCCTTTCCCGGTTTCTATGGGAGAATTCTTTCTTCACAGCTTAAGGTTTCACGTCTCCCAGAGGTGAACGGCCCAGTGCAGAACAGAGCCGTAGCCTCCCAGACAAGCCCGCGCTGTCGGGCGGGTATGGCAACGCTGTGAGGACGAGTCCGCGGCTCGGCCACAGGCCCGGCTCAAGTCCATTTCCGAGTGTGGGTTTGTGGCATAGGCCCAGGCCAGCTGCCTCTGAGCCTCCACGGAGCAGAGTCCGCTGGGCCACAGAGGGCTGTGTACTTGGAAAGCCGGGATGGGAGATGGGGGGACACATCCTGTCTCAGATCTGGTGCCCAACGTGCCTGGAACGACAAAGAACCCCCCGCGGAGGGGCGAATGCAGTTGGAAACGCCACAGACAAGAGTCTTGGAGGGGGGCCGCAGATCTGCTAGAATGAGCAAGGAGCAGCGATCTGGAAGGTGGGCACGAGGGTTGTCTCCTTTCCTGGTCTCTCAGGTGGTTCTGAACCCGATTTTGTGCCCAGGCTGATCCCTTTCCACCTCACCTCTTGGCCTCATCCCCTAGAACCAAGTCTCACTGTCTCCGCCTAAAATTCATGTTTTTGGTGCAACCTGAGGACGGGGTGACAGAAGCCACCAGGCAGCTCTGGGGTCTCGGGCACCTCTCTTCTGGGGAGAGTGTGAGGGGCTGCACGTTTCGCCTCAGGTCAGGACGGCTCTGGTCCTTTCTGTTGCCAGATCTCAGGACGCATCCACGCTTAGTATCATCCAGGCACGTTTTCAACTTTGGGGGCAGATTCTGCTTTCCGGATGAAAATAGTCTGCCGCAGCTGAGCAGATCCTCTGGGCTGGCCCTCAATTTGCGTGCTGAGGGCCCTCAGGGGCCGGACAGTTAATGCCAGAGGCTAGGTCTCTGGGGTCCCTTGATGCTTCTGGACGCCTCTTTTCTGGAGTGCGCCCCGTCCTGACTGCTGATGGGACCTCAAGCATATGCCTGCGTTGTCCACTGACCCTCCCTGGATTTTGCTATTTAGTTCCAGAAGCAATGAATGTTCAGCTGAGACAAGGTCAGAGGTGTCTGCCGTTAGAGGCGCGGTCTGCGCTGAACTCACCATCCGCGGACTGTCTGCTCCTGCCTTTCCTCCCAAGACAAACACAGGCTCACGCAGGGAGCTCTGTGAGAGGCTGCAGCTGGCGCCCCGGCCAGGGTAGGGAGGGTCATTTCTCCTTCTGGGGACTCCTCCACACCCCTAAACCAGAGGATCCCCGCCCTGGGGAGAACCCGGCCTGGCCCTGCCTTCATTCTATCAACACATCATGAACTCCTGAGTTCTGAAGAGAGAGTCTCAAGAATAGGAGGAGGAGAAGGGCACGGAGGACTGCGGCTGTTTATCGGGGTGGGGGAGAGGTTGAACGCGGAGCACGGGAACTCCACGTGCAGCCCCATCTGACCGCTTCACAGGCAGATGCTCATTCATTCTGTTATTCATTCATTCATTCATTCATTCATTCAAGGACTATTTATTTAGCATCTAATGTGTGCCAGAGAGATGGATACACATGTTTAAATACATACGATGGAAATTATGGCACGCACAGTGGTTCTTGGAGGCTTTTCCATTAACATATGTCATGTTTAGGTGCAAACATGGCTCATTTCTCCAAATCTGTCACTTAGGGGTATGGATAAAGGCATGTTTGAAATATGGAGTGCTCTAGCATTTAGGATCATTGCAATACTTGTAGTTTTCTTTAAAAAGAGTCCCAGATATTTTACTTCTATTTTTTTTTAAAGATTTATTTATTTTAGAGAGAGAGCCAACATGCAAAAGCACACACATGGAGATGGGGGCCGGGGGAGGGAGAAAAGCAGATACCCTGCTGAGCAGGGAGCCAGATGCAAGGCTGAATCTCAAGACTTCAAGATCATGACCTGAGCGGAAATCAAGAGTCAGATGCTTAACTTACAGAGCTACCCAGGCGCCCCAGATATTTTCCTTCTAACAGTGCCCTTTCCCTTCTAAGTGCTTTAAACCTTAGGATCTGGCTGCTAAATGTGTTTCTCTCTTAGGTGCCAGGAGGTTCTTGAGAAGGGTGAGTTGTGGGCTCACCCTCCTTTCCCGAAGGTCCCATAGAGGCTCATGAGTGCCACGCAAGAACATGGGATCCCCCACTGCGTGGGACGGGTCCATCCCGCGGCCCCAGAAGTTGGCCATGTCTTCCCCAGGGCCTGTCACTTCCACGGGGAGGCGTTCAGGTGGTTGCTTTGGGATGGAGTTAGGGTATCGATGCCAACATCGTGGGTGCTGGTGTGAGCCGGGGTGCCCCCTCACTTGCAGTCACCGTGCTGTTCTGTCCCCTTCCTCACCCAGGCAAGGGTCCTGGTGCTCCCAATGTCAGTGTCTGCGCTGCATGATTCTGGGAGGGGTGGCTTACACACGTTAGCTTGGAACAGCTAGAGACACGGCCACTGCCCAAGGTGGGACGGTCAATCCAAGCACCTGGCGTGTGGGGCAGGGGTCCCAACAGCACGGGCGCTCTGACTCACCTTCCCCAGCCCTACATTCAGGGCCTGCTTCCCCCTTCTCCCCACCTCCCGGGCATCTGGGTCAAACTTACCTTCTCTTCCTTGTGATTATCGCCGCAGCATCGAGATGGTGAGCCAGGCTGGCGCAGGAGTGGTCTTGACCCTCGGGGAGCTCTCTCTGAGGATGTCACTGGGATTGCCATCTGTCTCTCTAACAGGGCAGGGAGTAGGGGCTGGGAGGGGCTCCCCCGCAGCAGAAGCGATGCCCCGCGGGGCTGCTGCTCACCTTCCATGAAGCTGCAGGGCCGGCATCGCTTCCTGCTAATGCCCGGCTGCGGTCCCTCCCTGATCCCACCTGCCTGTCTCTGCAAGAGGAGCCCCTCCTGGTCAGAGGGAGCTGGGGCCACCCCGAGCAGAGAGAAGGACAAGCGCAGCAAGGTGGGGGTGCCCTGGCCTCCGACCTCCCAGGAAGACAAGCTCCTGTGTTCTGGGCCCTCCGGCGCCCCTGGGATCCGGGGTCCTGTATACCTGCTAAGGCAAACAGGTATTTTAGGCCAGGGTGCGCAGAGACAGAGGAGAAAGGAGACATTTTCTGAGGAAGTATGAAAT
The DNA here is from genome assembly GCF_002288905.1 of Enhydra lutris kenyoni. Taxonomy (NCBI): domain Eukaryota; kingdom Metazoa; phylum Chordata; class Mammalia; order Carnivora; family Mustelidae; genus Enhydra; species Enhydra lutris. The sequence continues at coordinate 77,088,059 of NW_019154096.1, forward strand.
GAGATGGGGAATTAATGAGGTGGAGACACAGGAAGGCGGTTCCAGGTAGCCAGAGAGGCGTCTGTGCCACCGAGGTGAGAGGCGGTGGGGCCGGCAGCGGTAGGGACAGAGGCCTGGCCGGGCTGGGCTGGGGCAGGAGGAGCAGCCTCGTGTCCCTCGGGACAAGGGGCTGGAGGTCAGGAAGCCCGGACATCGCTGGGAGGCTGTGTGGGGCCTTGTTTATTGTGTTTCAACCTAGAGGTAAAACCCTCCAACCAGGGGGTGCAAACACCCCACAGACTCGGGCACGGCGAAGTGCCCAGTATCACTGGAGCCGCGTTCTGGAAGCTGCAGGGAACGGCTGTGAGTCTCATAAAAGCCCGACATTGACCCTGCTCTCCTCCACCCATAGTCGCTGCAGGTTTCTGTGTGCAGGTGATGGCGGGGTCCCTCTGAGGCCACCGCAGCGGGTGGCGGGGGTGGGGGTGGGATGGGGCATGGGCAGTGTGTGTGGGGTGAACTCCAGCGGCCCCTGTGCACCCAGTGGGGGACACACAGCCTTGGCTTCTGAGGTTCCCTTGCCGTTCCTGGCTCAGCCGGAGCTGGATCTATGTCCACTCACTCCCTTCTGCAGAGATGTTTCCAGAATTGGGAGGTGGGCAGACACCAAAGTCGGCTTGAGACAGACGCGCCCTGCAGAGTGTTTGTTTCACCGTCTCCTGGTCCGCGGATCGAGAGGAGCGCGGAGACGCCGTGAAACGGGCCAGCTTCGTCAGACCGGCATCCCTCCAGCCTATTTCACTTGTTTATTGATGCTAATCCCTTCGCCAACAATAGGACCCCCCCACCCCCACCCCATCTCTGTGAAGCTACGGAAAATGCTGAAAGAGAAGCCAGTGAAGGAGAGGGGCAGCTCACGGCTAGTTACCCAAGTGAGCCGAGCCCTAAATTTCTTTTCCTTCACCATAGAAAATTTTTCAAATAAGGAATGAAAGAGAAGAGACACAGCTTTCCATTTTCAGGAGTTTCTTCCTCCCGGGCCGTTGTGTCCGTACACGAAGCAACATGAGTGCACATCTGTGCGCACATATGTTCTGTATGTAGATGCATGTTACAGGCGTGTGTGAAAAGGGGGAAGCAAATGAGCAGGGCTGGGGAGTAGTGAAAAAATTCCCAAATGCTTTGTGCATGTCGTATATAACGGTTACATTTTTTCCCAGGGTTTGCTGGGGCAAAAATGCAGGAGAGAAAATGAAATCCAGATTTGTCATTCCTAGCAGGAGAAATGCGATCCTTTTCAGTGTTTAAGTAATATTTCCTGTAAAACCTATGCGGCCATCTGCAAAGCTGTTTCCAGACACACTCCGAAGCCGAGGGCCGCGGGAGGAGGCGGCGAGCCGGCAGCCCACCTCGGGAAGGCGGCGGGCGAGGCTTCGGGACGCTTGCACTCGGGCTTGGCTGAGTGTTTCAAGTCGTGCACAGTTCATGATCGGTGTCACTTACTGCCCTTTTACCGACCGGGAGGGCGGCTGGGAGGGCCCGCGTGCACACCACGCTGGGACAAAAGGGCAGGCCCATTATTTCCTCGATCCGGAGCTCGACGTGGCTTGAAGAAGCTGGGGTGGCATTTCGTCTTTCAGGGGCTCCGAACTGAGACTGTCCAGGGAGACAGAGCCAAGGGGAAGCTAGTTGGCTACACAACACAGACGCTGAAACTTTCTGGCTATTTAAGCTCGTTATAAAATTCTGTTTTATTGTTGATCTCCAGGGTCACTTTATGAATTCGTGTTAGTAAAATGTTATGGCCCTGGTATAATAATCACTTTGTGAAAGGTCCTATTTTTCCAAAATCTCATCGTGTCTGAATAGTCAGGAAAAAGGCATCTCTCCTCTAGGAATTTCTGTTTAGTTTTGATTATTTTTAAAGTATTAATCTCTGTGCCCTACATCCAATGCCAGTCTTCAAACCAGCACTGATGAGTTCCTTTCCAAGAGATTAAGTTTTTAGGGTAGTACAAGATGGCTTTAAGTGGACTTTATATATTCTGTGAATCTTATCAGTGCATCAATAACTTTTTTGTTTTTGTTCGGTTTTGTTGGTTGGTTTTGTTTTCTCGAGGTCTTATGTAAAGTTTTGCCGGACCTGATAGGGGTACCAATCAGCAGCTGGCTGTGATTTCTTCTTCTTCTTTTTAGAAGATTTTATTTATTTATTTGACTGAGAGAGAGATCACAAGCAGGCAGAGAGGCAGGCAGAGAGAGGGGGGAAGGAGTCTCCCTGCTGAGCAGAGAGCCTGATGCGGGGCTCGAGCACCAAGACCCTGAGATCATGACCTAAGCCGAAGGCAGAGGCTTTAACCCACTGAGCCACCCAGGTGCCCTGTGATTTCTTCTTTAATGAACAGCACAGTGTTTTTTGGATTACACATTCGAATTTTTAAAATAGAACCTTAGACGCAGCACTATTGAAAATATTCTCCCAAGTGGACACAGCAGCAAAAATCCCTGATTCCTATGTTGGGCTTGTCATTGGGAAACAGTAGTGGACCTAACATTACTTTTACTTAAAAAGCTTTTCTTGAAAACAGCTCTTTTCCTGGGGCGCCACAACTTCCCTTGCTTATGCACATGTTTCTCCATTTACTTCTCGCCCCTCATTCTGGCCTCTTCTCTGAATTTTGCTTGTTTTCTTCTCTGCTCCCAAACTGAGTCTGAGGGTGAGTCAGAGTTGAGTGTAAGCACAGTCTGGAGGAATTTATTCCAGGATCCGGAACACATATTTCTGCGAACAGAATCTCCTCTTCCCCCGCCGCACTGATGAACCCAGAGACCTTCAGCAGCTGCCGTATCACGTCGCTGAGGGTCCCTATCATGTTCTAACTCCTGCCCCAGAGCTCGTCTTTAATAGTCGAGAAGTGTGAAAATCCGGGTGGCGGGGCCGGTATTGATGGAAGCCAAGTGTGCATTTACTGGTGGGCTCGCTCTTACTATGGAGGCCGTGGTCTAACACTTTCTGGCAAGAGAAATGGTGACACTTTACTGCTCAGAGAAGTGTCCTCTGACATTCCTCCAAGTGGATACCCTGATTTCAGAGGCGGGGTGGGTGTGGGGAAGCTCCTCACAGAGGGTCTGTCCGGCTCTGGGTGTGATCTGAAGAAGACTGCCCGGCAGCTCTGGGCCCAGGCTCCAGCAGAGACCGACAGGCGGACAAGTTCTGTGGCGAACCAGGGCTCCCCTCCCCAGGGAAAGCTTTCTTTATTCCTGCACTTTCCAGCCAGAGGGTCACTTGCAAAGGGGGGAACGTCTCCATCCACCTGGGTTAGGGGCTCCAGACATCGGGTCATACTCACAGTGCAGATGGTGGTTTGGGGGGAACGGCACGCCGCAGTGATGAGAGATGAACATGCAGTCCACCATGGGCACATCTTTGGGCGGGAAGGGTGGAGGCCGTGCGGTCCAGCGTGCGACTGACGCAACCTCGTTCCACCCCGCGCCCGTCCGCCGCCTGTGCCTCCGGGCGGCCCGGCCTGCTGCTTTTCCCTTCCGTGTTCAAGACGTAATCTTTCAGATTCACAGAAAGGCTATGCCTGAAACCGCTCACAGACGTCAGCTTGTTTTGGACCCAGAGCCGTGAAATCCAGAAGTCTTTCAAGGAGCGCTTCCTTCACGGCAGGAGGGGGTGGTTTTGATATTGATCGACACCCAGGTCTTATCGCTCCTGTCGGGTTGCTGCTCAGGAGCTGGTCCCAATGCCCCAGCCTCGGGGGGCCCCCACAGGGCCTCCCTGAATGGGCGAACTGACGAAGAAAGCAAGTTGCCATGAGTGTTCACTCCTCTCCTTCTAGTACCAGCTTGCTCTGTTGTCACATAGAAAGGACTGTCTCAGAAAAGCCATCCGGGAGAATTATAGCTCAGGGGGTATGTCTCCCCCTTCAGAACATATAGGGACAAGCTTAGAATCCTC
>NW_019154096.1:77092011-77173643 GCF_002288905.1 Enhydra lutris kenyoni
CTTTTCTTTTCTTTTCTTTTCTTTTCTTTTCTTTTCTTTTCTTTTCTTTTCTTTTCTTTTCTTTTCCTTTCTTTTCTTTTCTTTTCTTTTCCTTTCCTTTCCTTTCCTTTTTCAATATTTTATTTATTTATTTGAAAGACAGAGAAAAAGAGCATGAGCCCAGGTTGAAGGGCAGAGGGAGAGGGAGAAGCAGACTCCCGGTGAGCAGGGATCCTGACATGGGACTCGATCCCAGGACCCTGGGATCACGACCTGAGCCGATGGCAGATGCTTCACTAACTGAACCACCCTGGTGTCCCCTTACTTGCCTTACTTTGGTTTCTCACTTTGGGTTGCTATTAGAAAAATAAAGCAGAAATCTAAATTTGGCTCCTTGGACTTCATTCCATTTTTCCTCCAGGGGAAAAGAGCAAATATAACGTGTGGGGAGAAGTTCCCTAGGAGAGTCCACGCCTGCCTCCTGAATCGGCCTGGGGTGGGGGTCTTCCAAGGTGGGAGTTGGGGGCAATCGGTTGGCATCCTGGGCGTCACTATGTAAGCCCAGCCAGGCTTCGGCACAGGTCAAACAAGGTCAACCAACAGTTTTAAGTCAGGTGCAGAGTAAACAAATGTAAATGTTAAATATGGTGATTTACGGCTGCCTTTCATTAAGTTCTTCCTTAGGAGGCAAACGTTTTATGGAGCACTGGGGAACCTTAGAATGGGTCAGATGTAGTTCTCAAGCAAGACATATTATAGCCATTTTCTCACACATCCAGCTTCATGATACAGAGCCCAACAGAAATGTCGACTTGGCCTGGAAAATGTTACCTAATTACATGGGTGGCACTTCCGGGGCAGGAAGGGGTCAGGTGCTTCTAAAGCTAAGAGAGGTCACACAGGTGTGGCGCTGGACACGGACCCAGGTGGCCTTGGGTACTTGCCTGTCTAGATTCTAAATGTGGGAACTTAATGGAAGTTAATTCATTTATTCCATCTTTATTTGGAAACTTTCCTCATTTGCTTTCAGGGCCTCTAGTCTCCTAAGCAGAGTTAAACTCAATCTCCAGGACACCAACGGAAAGACTCAGCCTGTGGAAGTGTCGCCAGATATCCAGAAAATGCCGTCTTCGGCCGGGAGCTGGAAGCCTGGAACGGGGAGCAACTTGATGTGGGCAGCTCTTACCTTGCCCAGGCTTTGCCTGTCACCTGCCAGTGGTTGTTCCTGAAAGGCTTTGGCTGGACACTTGCATGGTGCATTACTGGACGTTTCTATTTCCACAGTCCTAGCAAAATGGGACTATCCCAGAATTGCCTCTTCCTTCATTTCCTTCACCCCCTTAGCCAGGTGGTCCCCACCTTGGCTTTTGAGGTCGAAACCTCAGTTCTTCTGTGCGTCCCATGTTAGCCGTGGGCAGCCCCTTCCTCGTGGCTGACAGAGCTCCCGGACGCTGGGCATTGCTCACTCCACTCCCCTTTCTCCACCATCCCTTTCATGATGGTCAGTGTCTCAACTCCCTTCCCTCCCTCTCCTTGCCAAGCAGATTCTGGAAGAAGAAATTGGAGGCATCAAAAGGGTGTGCCCCAAAGTCATAGAGACGGAAAGTAGGTTGGAGGCTGCGGAGGGCTGGGCTGGGGGGGTGTTTGGAGCCATTCCTCAATGGTTACAATTTCTGTTTGAGGCAATGGAGAAGTTCTGGAAATAGCGGTGATATTTGCATGACATTGTGAACGTGATAAATGCCATGAATCGTGCACTTAAAGTGTTTAACATGGCACATGCTGTGTTATGGATACTTTTACCAAATGAAAAACTGTAAGAAGTTCTGCCCAGGACAAGGGCTGAGGTCCTGGCCCAGGAAGCCACTAACTTTGTGGAACTGTCCCCAGTCTGAGGGTCTGTCCTGGTTGGGGACACACCTCCTGGGGTCACAGGTACCTCCACTCCAGTCTCAGAGCACGCCAGGGCTTCCCTGAGTCAGCCAGCCTGCGCAATTCAAGTCCGGCCAGTAAAGGGGGCAGGTCCAGCGGGGGTCTATGAGCCCTCTTGGGGAAGACAGGCGTCTGCCAAAATGAGCTGACCCAGGAGGAAGGGTGTGGGCCCTAGGCTGCCAGGGATCACGTCCACAAACGTGACAGCGGATCCCATCCTCCAAAGCAATAGTAAGTTGTGCCCGGATTAGGGACACAGGGCTCCTGTGACAACGGGTCCAGCAAAGAAGAGGCATTTGAAAGCATATTTTTGGTGTCACCATGTGTACTTAGATTTTGACCTCTTTCTTTCTTTCTTTTTTAAGATTTATTTATTTATTTATTTATTTGGCTGACAGATCACAAGTAGGCAGAGAGGCAGGCAGAGAGAGAGGGGGAAGCAGGCTCCCCGCCGAGCAGAGAGCTGATTCAGGGCTTGATCCCAGGACCCTGAGATCATGACCTGAGCCGAAGGCAGAGGCTTAACCCACTGAGCCACCCAGGCGCCCCAATCTCTTTATTTCTTTGATGAGAAAATAACGAGAACTAGAAAGGGTTTGTCTGAACGGCCTCGTCTGGAGTCCCAGTGAAATATCCATTTGCGGATGATAGTAATACGTGGCGTGGGGACGAGACCCCAAATCACAGCGCTCTGGTCACACTCGGTTTGGTTCCCTCCTTTCTTCCGGGCCACGTGGCTTCCTTCCAGCTTACCCTGCTACATGCTTATTAAAGGCCTCCATGGTGGGGCTCTAGGCTGAACCGGTCCCAGGTAGGCTTAGACTGGCAGATTGCAAAATCCTAAGAAATGCAAATTTTCACTTCCATTTCCCATCATAGAGTAAAGTAGAATTAAAAAAAAAGAAGAAGAAGAAGAAGAAAGAAAAGAAAGAGGTTGTAGTGCATTTGAATAAAGAAATCTGGATTCACCCAGTATCCAAGCAGAGTCAGGAAATGTGGCATGAGATTAGGTCTTCCTAATTAAAGGGACTAATAGGTACCAAAACGAGTTGAAATTTGCGATACCTATTTTTTTTTTTTTTCCGTAATTTGCCTTCTGGATTCCTGGTCCAGACGCTTGTTTTAAGAATTGTTTTTGGTCCCACAAGTCAGCTAACCTCTCAAATGAGATTAAAATCTTTGGGTTTGGTAAAGTTCGCATAAATATTTTAGATAGATCCATCTTTAGTTAGGTTATAACATTATAAAGTGCCATGCAGCGTTCTCTTCCCACAAATTAGACCTGAGCCCCACAAACAAATTAATTTGTTTTTCAGGGTTTTGACTGGGCTCTGGGCTACACTAGCTTTCTCCCAAGGACTCGTGACCCTCTGGATTTCAAATGCCTGAGGGTAAAAAGCAATTATAAAAGCATGACTCCCCCAGATCAGCTTTCGCCTCTGCCTTGTCTGTGTTTTATTGATGGGAGATTGAAGGAAGATTCAAATCAGCCATCCTTCAATTCCTCACCAGCAGCAAAATGCAGAAATCATTAGCTTTTCCTGTGTAAAAGACTTTGTCCTGCCTTATTATTCAAAACTGCTTGCTTGTATGACTCAAAAAGGGCATGTTGAATATTTATTTCTAATTTTCAGCACTGGTAAATATTATATCGCTTTGTTCCCAATGTTCTTTTTATTTTGCAAATTTTATAGCAATTAATTAATGCGGCGCCGTTATTAGCAATATCTTCCCGGTTTTCACTGCCTGCATTTAAGATGATATCGCTCATAAGGACTTTTTGGCATGATTTCACAGCCAGAGAGTGTTTGAATTATAAGATCAGTTCTAGGTGAATAAGAACTTGTTCTCAGTGGAGAAATCTTTTATTGCTACTAGAACACTATGTTGCAAAGCTTGCCTTGTACCCCAGCAGCTAATTTCATTTCATTTCATTTTATTTATTTAATTGAAGCCATCAAAAAGACAAGGAAAGAAACTTGGTATGAAAATAGGCAGTTGTCTGACTTTAAACCAAGAGTGGGGAGTAAGGACTGGGGGTTGGAGAATCCAAAGGGAGGCTAATGTCATTCACTGTCAGTAGAGCCCCCCCAAAGGAGAGCAGAATAATAAAAATAATCTTCATTATTTCGCAACATGTTCCTATTTATTCACAAGGCTAATTTTAAATGCTGCTATTCTGATTTTATTGGTGATGTAATTTTCTATCTCGTAGAAACCTGAATTCTATTGATCAATAAAAAATAACGAATATTCTGTGAGTAGGATAAATACAATGTTCATTTGGCCCATGAATTTGATCAATATCTCTGGCTAAACTCTATTCTTAAAGCAAAATATGTCTTTTTTTTTTTTTTTTAAATGACTCTTCAAATGATCTTCATTTTTCTTTTGTTAATCCAGAGTTAAAAAGGACACGTCTAGAAGGTGCTCCTTAGAGACCTCCGAGAGGGTGAGGTCCAGGTTACTCTGGGGGGAAGTAGAGGTGGTGGCTTGTGGGGAGTCTGGGGCAAAAGCCCCCCTCGCCCCAGGGCTTTGGGGGTGAAGGAAGGTCAAGAGCCAGGATGGTAGCCTGTGCTCAGTCTGGGCTGGGGAGTCCTCAAAGTGTGCGTCGGAGGAGGGAAAGGAGAGGGGGAAGGAGAAACAGACGACAGACACCATAGCAGCTGATGGGGACAGCTGACAGAGCCGAGGAAGGCTCCTCTCAGCCGAGAGTCTGGGCTATCAGAGGAGAGGAAGGACTCAGGGAGCCCCAGAATGGCTCCGCTCTTGGAGCATTAACAACTTCCTCCTGCCGCGTCTAGAGCCGCTTGGAAGACTCATGGTTCCCTTCTCCGGTCCAAGCACTTTAGCTGAGTGACAAAGTCAAGCAGCCCCGTGACGCAGGGACCGCTCCGATGACCACTTAATGCTGGGGCTGGTGAGGTTTGGAAGGGACAGCCACCACCTGCAGACCCCCAGCTGGCAAGGGCCACATCCTGGAGGCGCACTTGCCATTGGAATGCACACTGACTGACGCCCCTGGCAGGGGCTGTCTGATGCGCGGGTCCCCAAGAGACGGCTCCGCTACGCCAGAAGGTCACGCAAGCTAGCATTCAAGGGCATGCAAATCACTCATTCCTCAGTGAAAGAACAGGGCACAGTCCCGGGCTGTGGGCAGGGGCCCCCCAGGAGGACGAGGGGAAGCGGTCAGCCCCACCTCCGCTCTTGCCGTCTGCCTCCCTGGGGTGAGGAGGAGGAAGGAACATTCCTTCAGACCCGCTGGAGCCCGAGCAGCCAGAGCAGCCCTGCCTCCACCTCTTCTCGCGTCTCTAGGGCTCAGTCTGGAGTAATTTCGTCAAACTGCAATTTTGAATAGCCAGTGCTTTATTTTTGGAATCCCAGAATGTGAGCCGGGTTTAATGAACCTCAAGATATAATGTTTTACTTCTCCTTTGACAAAAATTTGTATTCCATATTTTAAAAATTGCACTCATTCTGCCAGTTGGTGTTACTAGCCAAGCATGACCCATCCGTGCGGCATTTCACAAAGCGCACTTTTTCTTGGTCACAACGTCTTTGTAATAGTTTAGCCATATGCTGAGTGAGGTTGGATGAACGTGCAGGTGGGACTCGCATGAGTTAGAGGGCAGGTCACTCTGGGTTTCCTGAGTGCGCCCTGGATCTTTTCTGCTTGTTGTAAATTCACCCACGTGTTCAGAATGTTGATGGCAAGAGGCAGTAACACTCGTCAAAGACCACAACTCCTGAACAGCCTTCTCGGCTCTGTGGGGAAACAACCCGGTGTTCTCTTTACCTCCAGCTGTTTTCTTGAACACGCTGGGGAGACTTCAACATGGACCACCTCGCCAGGAGAAAATGTTTGGTGCCCACTGGAACAAGATAAACTTGTATTGTGTTCTCCTACGCTAATACACTTTTAGATTTTACAAAAAGATACGTGCTATGACTGCCTTATGACCTTCGTCTCACGTGCGGGGCTCTCGGTGTCTTTATTCTAGCCCCGTGTTGTCAGTCGTTGAGGATTTTTCTTAACCGGTACATTTTGTTCTTATAAATATCCCTCTGAGGAACATAGCGTTGGCTAAATCTATGTGTGTATGTCCATGATTATTTGCATGCAGTGAACTACCAGAAGTGAAATCGCTTTACACTTTTCTTGCCAAAATGTTTTCCGGAAAGGTTGTATTGGCTTACCACCCCCTCCCCCGCCCCCAACCCCTGGTGCTAGGGCAGGGTAACGTTCTTGTGCTCATTCTCACAGGGATCTGTCTGTCCATCCACGCATCCACCCATCCTCTAACTGCTGTGAATATTTGTAGGTGACGGTGGTGGGGGGTGTTTTATCGTGTGAAAATTTGCATTTTTGAGCATCATGCGTGTTTTCATGATTTTGTTGCCTCTTGGTAAATGAACTGCTCATGTGTCCATGGGTCCACTGAGGCTTTTAATATTTTTTGTATCAATTTGTAAAAGCTCTTCTTCTATGCTGTAGCATCCAGAGTTTCTCCATTCATTATTAGTGTTTTAATTTTTCTGTGCATTTTCTGACCACCAGCAGTATAACATTTTTATACAGTTTAATGTACCAATATTTTCCTGTCTAGGTTTGCTTTCTGTGTCATCCTCAGATAGGTTCCCCCCATCCTCATATGGTACAGATATTTTTATAATGTACTTTCTTCTATTTTTGATTTTATGATGATTCAAATCCCTTTGGAATTTATCTGAGGCCTGAATCTAATTTATTTTTTTTTCCTAAATGAATACTCATTTCCTCTAATACCACTTATTTAATCTTGATGTGAAACGTCACTACCGTATTCTTTGGTCTGCTTCAAGATGTTCTATTCTGCTCAATGGCTCTGTCTATCTCTGTGCGAGTAAAACATTGTCAGTTAATGTTTACTGATGTTTGCAAGCCCCCCTCATTCTTCTTTGTACTTTAATAGATTTTTTTTTTCAAGTGAACTTGAAGATTGTTATGTTACCTTCAAAATATTCCTGTTGGGAATTTTATGGGAATTACCTTAAATGTGTAGAGTAATTGGGAAAAAGGATTGACTTATTTAGTATTCAGGGTCTTTCTTACAGGAAATTTCTTAACTGATTCCTAGTGACTTTATTCTTTGGTTGCTAAGAGCACCTGTTGAGAGGTCTGTCCAATCCATGGGATAATCAACTCCACCATAGTTTCATTGCCTCCTTTTGTCTACCTCCATCTTCACTTTGGACTTTTTGGGGGCTCCTGGGCGGTGCAGTCACTGAAGCTTCTGGCTCTTGGTTTCGGCTCAGGTCGTGATCTCCGAGTCCTGGGATCAGGCCCCACACTCAGAGGACGGCCTGCTCAAGATTCTCTCTCCCTTTATCCCTCCCCCGCTCTCTCTCTCTCTCACACACACACACACACACACACACACACTCTCCCTCACATAAATAAATACATATTTTTAAAAATAGTGGGAATTTTTCATGCAGATGATTATTTCTCTTGTTCGCTTTTCCACTTCTAAGAGATTTTTGACATTTTCATTTCGGTTTCATTGTTAGGTAAGAATGAATTTGGATATCAACCCTTGAATGTTGTTTTCTTCCTCGCTACCATTTTTTTTACACTAATTCCCTTTTCCTGAAATAATGACTTTTATTTTTTGGCTTGCTGAAGTTCATCTTTCAGTGATGCTCCTTTAGAATGGCACATGGGGGCTTATAATGGGTCAATCACACACAGAATGGTTTAGGTACCAATATAATTTCCCTCAAAACTTGGCAGACAATGTTCTGTTGTGTTCTAAATGTGTTCGCTTAGCGTATTTGAGGACAAGATTGATTTAGTATTAGAAATAGTAGCAGTGTAACTTTCCTGCCCTCCCCCCACCTAGAAGACAGGGATATTTAAAATTTTCACTATATGTCTATGTGGATCATGTGTTGTTATTGTGATTACTATTTTGATGCTGGGGAGTTCCTTACCTATAAAAATGTACAATTAAGGGGAAGAAAAAGAAAAAGTTCTTTGACAAAAAGAAAATCCTTTACTCATAGTTTTTCTCTGCACGCTTCTTCTGGAATTCCTAATACACACATGCTGCGCGTCCCGAGACTTCCTCTGGGCGCCATCTTTCTGTTCACCGTATTCCTACTTTGTACCTTTGGATCCTGGGAAAACATAAACAGTGAATAAACTGTAGAGTGTTTTCTGGGTTTCCCAGGGTGTTCTTTGCTAGTTTCTTTATTAAAAGAACACCACACACACACACACACACACACACACACACAGCTGCCTTTTCTTCATTCCCTTTTCATAGGTGCACATTCTCTTCAGTGCTGAGAGAGAAATAGACACTCTTTGTGTCAAGCAGACCCTAAGGGGCCCGCATGTTCACACCCTGTATCCTCGCCTCACCTTGGGTGTGGGCAGGGGCTGTGGCTGGCTTTTAACTATAGGATATGTCAAAGGTGATGAGGCTATGTATATGTATAACCTCCCATGATGAGGTTATGTCACATGGTAAAGGTAAGAAGAAGTCGTTCCCAAGTGCATGTGTGTGTGTGTATGTGTGTGTGTGTGTGCGTGCATGTGAGTGAGTGTATGTACATATTGCTCATGTTCATATGCATAAGAGGCAGGTTCACTGGGGTCCTTGGAGCAGCAGACCGCCATGTGATGAACAGCCAAGGAAAGGAGCTCCAAGGCAGGGGCCGCAGGGAACGCAGGAGCAACAACGGAGAAGAAACTGAAACCCTCAACTCAGCCACAGGGGAATGATCTCTGTCAACAACTCGAGAGAGGTTGGAACCAGATTCGGCCACAGCTGAGCCTCCAGATGAGAACGCATCCTGGCCAGCACGGTGTTTGCAGCCTTCTGAGACCCTGGGTAGAGGATCCAGTGAGGCCCTGCTCAGACTCCTGACCCACAGAAAGTGAGAGGTAATAAATGGGCACCATTTTAAGACCCTAAATTTGTGGTGATTTGTTACACAGCAAGAGCAAAATGATGTTCTTACACTTTCCTGCTATTTCCTGAGGAGCTCAGTTTCCTAGGGGAATTTTTCTTAGGACTTTTCAGAAGGTCCATTTCTTTTGAAATTCTTAATCTTTTCAAATACCCAGGAGATCGCTCACTATATATTGTTCTCAGGGGCATCCTGGGAAGTACTGGGCCCTAATAAAATATTGTAGGCCCACACAAACAGTAATGCGAATTTCTCAGATTTACTGATGTTCACCTTTGTCAGAATGGACATCTTTTTTTCCTATTTCTTAGGTAGCCTGGTGTTGGAGAATTGGGGTGTGGCCTGGCTCAGCGTGGAGTTTTCTCGTAAAGAGCTTGTCTCCCTACACTGCAATTAGAACAGTCACAGATTCTGAGCTCCTTGTCATCACCTCAAGGGACTGTGTGGGTTCTGGAGGCTTGGAGGTCACCAGTATCTCAAGTGTCCAGGGCCTGAAACCCTGAGCTAGCCCAGGGCTTGGTGGAGGGTCAGGCTGGAGGAGGGTGCTTTCTCCTCTGTCCCCAGGTCCTGAACTATGTCTCACAGAATTCCTCCAAGTCTCTTGGGTTTGCATCCTATCTTTCCTATTTTCTGCCATGAACAGATTTCTTCCCATTTTTATATTCCTTTGAATATCTGAACAATCAATGTATGGGGTTGGTTCAATCACTCAGCAAAAATCCTTTAAAAGCTGGTCTGTAAAAAGAATCTAGATAGTCATTTTGCATTTTAATTATCTAAAGCTTTTGACAGGCTACAGCAAATGGAAACAGCTTCTCTTTGATGGTCCAAAATGGATGTGTGAGTATGAAATAGCTGAAAATTTAGTTTGAGCACATTAACATTTTTCTTAATCTAAATATTAAGTCCTGTTACATCTCATCCATGATATTAATGGACAGTCCGGAAATGATTTTGTTGTCTTCTTTGGCCATAGGCTGCATTAGAACAGTCCACGAAAAGCAGAAGAAGCTCCATATTATGCTGGTCAATCCTATGTCCTCCCCACTGCTTGACCCCCTGAGAGTCCACGCCACTCTTGAATGTGAGGCCTTGCCCGGGCCTGGGCTCTGTGGTACTTGTGGGTCGCTGCAGTGTCCTTTGTGGGAGTCATTCTGACATGCAGAGCCTTTCCCTCCTCACCACCCACCCATTCCCCTGGCTTTTCCACCTCTCAGGGAAGGTTCTGGAACTGAAGGTCTGAAAATCCCAAACCCTGTTCACCAATTTGCAGCTCTTAGAAAGCCAGTGAAGGATGAATGAAGCTTTTCTTATACATTTGTCTAAAAAGAGAATGCAGCCTCACCCTTTACCCCTCGAATTATCTCTGATTATTCCCACCAATGACCTTGACCATCCAGATCAGAGCCTGGATGAAGGCTGTCTTCAGTGTGGTCCTGAAATACAGAAATCTTTGTCTGTCATCTTGGCCATAGGGATCCCAGACCTCCAGAACAGTGTCTGAGAACAGTGGGTGGCTCATGGGATCTTTATCTCTGGTCCACAAAGAGGAAAGTGCAGAAACCTGGATGCAGTGTTTGGAAACCCAATTTTTAAAGCTCATGGACAATAATTAAAAATGATTCTATAGATTATATACCTTTGGTTTTAAAAATTTATCTAGTAATTCATTTTTAGTTTACTCTACAAGAATTTCTTCACCAGAGAGTTGGAGAACAGTGTCCAAAAATAAAATCTGTCTGCTCTCCCTAGGGGGCTGGGGAGAGGAGTGGGGAAAAGCAAATTCCACTTAATTCTTTCTGAATCTACAGCGTGAAAAAGTAACCATAGCCTGAAAGCATCGGTTTCTTGTAATAAAGCATCCTACTGGCCCATCCACCATTGTTGAAATTGAAAAGGAACACTGTTTGGGTGAGGTACCGGAAACAAAAGGATCTCAACATAATGGTTATTTCTACCTCTACAGAGGAATTGTGGGTGAGCCAACAGGAGCTTTGCTTCACTGAAGCAAATGATACTCTTTACAAATTGATGTCTTTTTCTCAAAATGCCACATCCCCACAACGTGAGCCTTCTTTCTATAATGTGGTTCTTTGCATCTTGGTATGATATGAAGCAGAGTCAACAACCACGGATCTTGGTAGTGTGTATATGTTTTGGCTGAGTCAGATTTTTCTTATAGACTTAATCTCTAAAGCTAAGATAATTCTCTCTTGAGAGGTAAGTTGAAAAAAATGGTTTCTTAAATTGTTGATCAGGAAAAATATTAATAAAAATTCCATTCTCATTACTATTGTTCAGACTATTTTTATTACTGGCCACTTGCAGGAGAGTCACTTGAATTGTTTTTCTTCAAAATCTAACTATTCGTATATATTTTTTAAATTGCACTTTTGGTATTCCAGCTTGGGGCATAAGAATAATTAGGACAATTTGAAATATATTAAAACTAAAAGAAAACACTAAAAACATAAAATCTGGTGGCTATAAATTATATATAATGTATACACAATAGTGGGTGTAAATGATGATTAAAGACACCAAATTAGTTAGGTGGATCTTAAATGTTTTCAATTTTGGCAACCGACAGTTGATTAGAAAGTGATCTTGAACCGAATTTTATGCAAAAACAATCTTACTTTGTACTTCGTTTTCTGATTACATGCTTTCTGCCCACACCCCCTCTGGATTGGTCATTTATCTGAGGTGATATCAAAAGGAGGCTATAGTTTTGGGCGGCATCATTGCGACCACAGCATTTTCCAACTTGGAGGATGGCGGGATTGAGCTTGAAGGATGGGCTTGCTGATCTCGGCCTGGACCACATGGGGTTACCGGGAGGCTGCTTTTGTCTTCCCAAAACAGCTGTAGTTTGGTGAATGTGACACCTCCAGGGGAAAGGCCCTATCTCCCTAAAACCACCCCTGGAACCCTGGTCCCCAAAGAGGTCCCCGCCCCCCTCCGGCCCCAGCCTCCTTCAGGCTCCCCTGCTGGACACTTTCAATCTGGACTCAATCAGCAAGTCAGACTATCAAGACAGACAGACATGCTTATAGGGCTTTGGAGACAACAAAAGAAAGCAGAGGAAAACCATGCTTTCAGTTAAGGCCTTTGAAATCAGTTCAAATCTACGCTTTCCATTTGGGGCTCTGCTGGGAGGTACAAAGCTTAGACTGTCATCATAAGACAGGGGATACTTCTCAAGTGATTCTCTAAACTCTCAAGATCATCAGGAGCCCATTGGTCTACGTTCCTCTCTCCTGCTCATTAGGCACAGTTGCCACATTCTTTTGAGCTTAGTCATCGAATCCCACAGAGTAGAATTCAACAAGTGCCCTGTTACTCCCCTGGTAGGCAGAGGACATATCAATCCAGGTGGGAACCTGCCCTTGATACCCTCTTCTACCTTAACAGAAAGGAGGAATACACAGACAAATGTAGGTGTTTCTTTAGTCTGGGAAACTTTTTTTCTTTGTCTGAAAATATCTGGCCAATTACAACAGTAAACAATAGACTTAGCATTTCATAAAGACAGTTGCATGGGTGTGTGCCTGCCGTCCAGCCTTAGGTGTGTAGACGTCAAGGCTGTGGACCCAATACCAGATGATGAGTTCTGTTTAGGCCTAAGCTTTAAAGCCACATTGCAGGGGTCAAGAGCAGACAATAACCCAAGGGATTTCTATGTCAATGCTTATCAAGGTAAGGAATTCAACCTCCGGCCAGATGAGATGATGTGTTTGTAGCATGGAAATTCTGACACATTTACAAAGTCTTGTTGATCTCAAATCCACTGAAATTTGTTTTTCCTTTCATGTCTGCTCAAGCAGGGGGGACACTGGTAGAAAGAAATCTTATCAGACTGCAAGTTAGTTACTTTCAGTTCCAATAATTGTAGATTTCAGAGTATCAATTTCTGGTGCTCTAAAGCATGTCCACCCTTCTGCTTCTACAAATTGATTAAGCTTTTTATTTGATATCGCAGGGGTCCCTGGAGAGTTCTGACCTGTATTTCAACCTTTGAAGAAATTCATACCCACAAGATATTTCTGCTGGACAATCTTCAAGGTCATTAATATAATGCTTAGAAATTTTCAGCTGAAAGTAGATGTAATCAGAGCCTTTCTCTGTGTGTCTCTTCATAGCGTGATTTAAAAAGTGTTTTGCCTTTTAAGTTCCTTAGAAAGCCAGCCTTTATTATATTTTCTTCACACCTTTAAATGCAGGCAGCCAAGGGGATTTTAGGACAAAGTATGATAAAATTAGTACTGTAAAATAAATGTAAACTAACCCAAAGGGTATAAATTATAAATGTTGGTTGGTAAAAGAAAGTTGAAGAAACAATTTTAATGTTCTTTATATGGTTCTGTGTATAAATATATACCAGACATTTTGATAAGAACTTAAATACATATTTATAGTGTATGTTTGTGTGTATGAATGCTATGTGAAGGTGACCACAGAGTAGAAAGAATTGGGTGAGAGGAAAATGTTTTGTCAGTTTTTTCACTGTTGAAATGTTATATCACACTCAGAAATTTGGAGATGAGGATGGCAAAGGTAAGCAGCTGAAATGTTTGGGTCACCCATGTTATGCCTGTTCACAGCATAAGACACAGTAATAAATAAAGTGGCGTATGTTCTTGGGGCCAGTCTATCAGTTAAAAAGGACCTGAGAAACAATGAAAGCTGAGGATTTACGTGTGAGTCAGGAAAAGTAGAGGCCCCCTCCTAATTACTGTGACCATTCACATTTCAGAGAGTAGAACCTTGCGGAAGGGCACCATGACCAGCTGCTGAACATGGTTGCAGAGGGAGAGCATGTCTGACAAAGACTGCCCTTTGGAGCTGCTTTGAGATATGCCATTGTTCTATTTCATGAAGCCATCTAAGCACTTCACTTACCATATAAACATCTCAGTCACTCTTTTTAAGGCATTTCTAGGAAAAACAAAACCAAAAAAACAAAAACAAAAAAACAAGGCTTAGAGAACAGTAACACTTCAAAAACTGCTCTGTTAGTCATCAGATTTAGATTCCAATCTCATCAACAATAGCTCCTTCAAATGACAGGAGGGATATAGGCAATACCCTTTCTTCCCAGAAACGTGCATCACAAAGAAGTGTTTGGCCCACATCCCTGAATGAACTCCCTCCCTCCCACGTGCCACAGTCCTGGCTACAGACATTTGTTGAGGAAAATGAACTACAAGAATGGTGGTATTAGAGAACATAGACCCCTAAAAAGTAGTAAAAGATAATCCCATGGCTTGGCTTTCTTTAAATGGCAACAATTTAAGGACCTAGGATCTCTGATTATAGATGGGATTTGTCTATTTCACCCTGTATTTCTGTCAGTTTCATTCATGAATTTTGATATTTTGTTACTAGTCACGACATAATGAGGATTTTTTGTCTTCAAGATGAAGAATGGAGTATCTTTTCTTTTTCATTGTGTAATGCCTTCCTTTATCCCACATGCATAGCACCCTTTGCCTTGAAACTGACCTGGATGTTCACACATCTGAGCTCTTCAGGCTTCCTCCTAGCACTTACCCTTCTCCAGTCTTCTATTCTCCTTATATTTATAGCATCTCTTGGTAGTTCACTCTTTTTAAATCCAGTATTACAATCTCTGCCTTTTAGTTAGGAGTTTTTAGTTCATCTAATTTTAATGTAGTGATTAATGTAGGTTGGGTTGTCTATCATCTTCCTTTGTTTTCTTTTTGTTGTCATTGTTGTTCATTTTTTGCTCCTTTTCTGTCTTCTTTTGTGTAAGTCAACTTTTTTTTTTTTTTAAACTGTTCTATATACTTCCTTTTTGGCTTCTTAGCTATACTTGTGTGCGTGTGTGTGTGTGTGTGTGTGTGTTACTAGTAACAGACCTGCAAAACTTATCTATTTAGAATCTACTACTGTACTTTCTCACATGTCACATTTCATCCTTAACATCTGACACTTTGCATTTCTCATTTTACAGTTCTATCATTCCATGAGACACCTGACACTGCTCCCCGAAACAAACTTCATACTTTATAGTTTAAAAATGGAAAAACCACACAATAGTATAATTCTATTCAACCCCCACACTTTGTGAAATTCCTGTCATATCTTTTTATTTGTATATTCATTATAACCTTACCTTACAATTTTTTTTGGACTTAAATGTTCATTTTACTTTTAAGTAGACTCTAAGAAGTAAAAAAAGTATAATTCTTAATTATTTACCCATTTACTTACCATTTTTGTCTTCTTGTTTCTTTCCTATAGATTCAACCTTCCATTTCTTTCCTTTGGCCTAAAAAATACCTCTTAACATTTATTGTAGGACAGATTGCTGATAATGAACTCATTTAGCTTTTGTTTATCTGAAAATAGTGTCATTCCACTTTAGGTTTTGAAGGATATTTTCAGTGGAGGTGGTAGAGTTTAATAGTATTCATCCCATTTCTTTAAGCCATTTTATCTCATCGTCTTTTGGGTTCCTTTGTTTCCTGTACGAAATCAGCTACTGGTCTTATCCTTGTTCTCCTATATATAAGCTACCTTTGCTCTGTGGTTGCTATCAATATTTCTTCTCTGTCTTTAGTTTTTAATAGAATAATTATGATTTGTCTCATTTTAGTTTTCTCTGTAGTTATCCTGCTTAAGATTCACTGAACTCAATGAACTTAAATGAACTTAAATGAACTTAACCTCTTAAGGTTTTTCCCAGAAAATTTCTGGTATTTCCAATCATTATATCTTCAAAAAAATTTTTGCTGCCTCATTCTCAACTCTCTCTTAAGGGCACCAAGAACATCTAACATTGTGCCACAGGTCTCTAGGAGTCTCTTTATTTTTCTTCAATATATTTTCTCTTTCTGTTGTTCAGATTGGATGATTTCCATGGATTTGGCTACATGTTCACTGACTCTTTCCTCTCCTATCTCCAATCTGCTGTTAGGCCTAGATAGTGAGTTTTTACTTTTAGTATTTACTTTTAAGGTCTATAATTTCCATTTGGCTCCTTTTTATAGTTTCCATTTGTCTGCTGATAGCTATCTTTTCCATCATGAGGATAGTATTTTTCTTTAATTATTTGACCGTTTTTTAAAAATTTGATTCTTTGAACATATTTATACCAGCCACTTTAAAGATTATGCTTCTTAAAATTAACATATGGGCCATCTCAAGTTTAGTTACATTAACTGAATTCAAATGCTCCTATTTATTTATATGTCTGATGGCTTTTCATTGAAAAATGGACATTGGAAATTATTTGTTATAGTGACCCTGGATTCTGTTATCTATCCCTGAAGAGAATTGGTTCTTGTTTTAGTAGGAAGTTCAAGTATAGGCTGATCACATTGACTTTTGTAGGCTTGGTTTTATGTTTTGTTTGTTCAGGACAGTGAAGCCTAAAGTTCTACCCATGCCAGTTGGGCAGAGCTTAATATCAAACACTGTCTCCCTGCAGATAATATCCGAGTTTGGTATGACTCTGTTAGGATGATCTAGAAGAGCTCTTGCTCTAGGATGCAGTCTTTATTCCAAAGGTGAGGCCTGTGTGGTGACTCAATTGCATGCCCATGGTATGAAAGAGGTGTTCATGAGGTCTGTCCACTCAGAACTGCCTTTCTCTTGAAAAGCCCTGCTTGCCTTGCCATGTCTTTGTGCTGTGGGCAGCCGTGTGTCGTTTGCTATCTTGGCCCACACGTGCATAGCACAATCCTAGCCTCAGACTCACATGGGTTTCCAATACCAATGCTGGGGTTCCTTCTTTTCCTTCTTCTTCCGCCTCTGTGGCACCATTTCCTGCCCTATGGATTTGTGTCATGAGCTGTTCTGAAATTTGAGGTATGTTTCCTAAACTCAATGGGATTGTGGGGTGCCTGGATTGTGGGGTGCCTGTGTGGCTCGGTTGATTAAAGCCTCTGCCTTTGGCTCAGGTCATGATCCCAGGGTCCTGGGATGGAGCCCTGCATTGGGCTGTCTGCTCAGCAGGGAGACTGCTTCCCTCCCTCTCTCTGCCTGCCTCTCTGCCTACTTGTGATCTCTGTCTGTCAAATAAATAAATAAACTCAATGGGATTGCTAAACTGTGTCATGGATGACAATGGTCTTTGAAGGAAACTAGGGAAATTATGGGGCTCATGTCATCAGCTTTGTTTTGTTTTGTTTCGTCTCAGGGATGCTGAACTGGTGTGTTCAGTTGTTCAGTACCAGTAAAGAATTGCCTCATACGTTTTTGTCCAGTTTCGTAGTTATGGCTACCGGTGGTCTGATACCTGTGACTCCAATGTGGCTGCCAGCAAATTAGCTTCATATCTTTTAATAAGTTTCTTAAGTGATTTTTATGTGCACATGAGAATTTGACAATTATAATTATAGGTAAGTCATGAATACCAATTACAATTGCAAGATGGAGTGCCATTATTGAAATTATTGACAATGTGTACAAAATAACTTAACACAAGTCAGAGGCTGGGACAAAGAGAAATAGGAAAAAGTGACTGTACTATCATTTCCTGATTTTCCTAGCAATAGAGTTCAATAGATATCACCTAAAGCTAAACTTTCAAGATTTAGATATATTATTAAAATTACAAATATATCCTCTGGAATAGGCAGTGGGAGGTAGGAAGGAAGAGAAGGTAGAAGTAAAGAAAGTAAGCTTAACTCACCATTTTATAGAAAGGAAAGTCAATAGATACTATGTAAAATGGGTAAATGTGGGAATAAGAGTATGACTACATCTCTTAAATTTATTGTGGTAAGTTCCAGAAGAACTAAATATGCTGAAACTATTAGAAGTGGCTTCTGGGGAACGGAAACTCGGTTGGGGAGGAAAGGTTTATTTTAATTTTTATTTTTTTCAACAACTTGAAATTTCACTGATGTGATATTTATTTACTTCTTTCCTTATTGATTTTATTATAGTAATATTAATTTCCTTCCTTCTTCATCTATTTTACTACATATAGCATTATGGGTGATGTGTGTATATTTTAATTAAAAATAAAAGAATTAAATCAGATTTTGTTCTGTGTGTTCAAGTTTGAGTACAAGCAAGACACATTTGGTTAAGGCAAACCTCTCGTTCAGGGTCTGGGTCACTGCCCATCTCCCCACGTACATCCATGTGGTTCAAATTACCATGATATCGACACAACTTCCAAGACCTGGAGGAAACCCCACAAATCAGCTGAGCACCCAGACATTTCTACTGTGAGATTTCAAACATTTAGATTATGAGAAATCTCAAAGATGTTAATAGAATTCATCCCTTTTCAGCTGGCTATTTGAAGACACAGTAGGGATGTGGACATCTGGTTGCCTCTTCCCAGCTGCTTCTCCGTCTTCTCTCTCCCACATCACCTGACTCTGCTCTTCTTGGAGCCTCTGAATAATAAAAAAGGAACGAGGAATCAATTAAAAATGCCTTTTACTGTGTGTCTGTCCTTGGCAGGGGCAACACAGCCCTTGCACTTAAATGGAAACTTTAGAAAGACTGTTTGGGTTTAGAGAGCCAAATTAAATGTTGCCAGCGCTTCGCTCTCCGGCAACGTGTTTAAGCGGCCCCGTATTTCAGACAGCATCAATTGTTTATGATTTGCAACGTGGGTTGGGAGCATAGGTTGTGATTGAATAAAAGCAGCACCTTCCCAGCCTTTCCCAGGGTGTTTCTTAGGGTTTGACATTCTTTTCACCTTGACATTTATGCTAAAATTTAGAGTGCTTGATCTTTCCCACTCTCGCTTCTTTTTTTTTTTTTTAAACTAAATGGAGAAAACGATAAAAATCCTCGCAATCATTGTTAAAAAGAAGAAAAAAGACAGCTTCAGAGCTGCCTGTGAATGGCTCATTGCAGGGGAAACGCAACTTTCGGCAGCCATGAGGTCCTTTTGGGATAGATAAGAATAACGCTGGAGAATCCCAGACACATATTTTTGATGATGATATTAGAATGCATTATTCTGCAGATACTTCTAACCAAGCCCATGTCTACATTTGCCTGGATCCTAGGAGAGAGAAGTGCAAAAGTTCTGTTGCTTTCCTTGGGAAAAAATAATCGTGCTCCTAAGTACTCATAAATCCATCAGTCATTTTATTATCGGGGGAGTAAGCTTTATTTGACCCTTGGCATCTACCCTGTGCTATTACCTGAATTATTTGCAGGTGAGTCTGGATTATTTGCATGTTCATTACCACACTTGAGGGCCGTGATATAAGGCCAGACACATTGCTTATAGGAAGAAGCTGTAGCATCACTTTGCAAGAGTCAAACTGAAAACAGCCTTTTGGGATATTTTTTTCAAAAGAATTTTATACCAAACAAAAACATCCCTGACCAAATGGTCTTTACAGAAAACAGCCTCTTCTCCATTGTGGCTGGGTCTGACTTAAAGCCCCCAGTACTCAATTTTCATAAGGGAAGGGCATAGAATTCAAAATAAAAGCAGCCCTAAAGCAAAACACACAAAACTTGCATGTATGCTGCAAATCCACTTGGCTTCTTTCTAAATTTTCTAATGGAGGATTCTCGAGAACGTTTGCTGAGGAGCTCTTCCTGTCTCTCTGCACAATGTTTGTCTGGGTTTTGGATAAGCCAGCACCAAGCCTGGGTAACTGTCAATAAACTCAAGACAGAGATGGTAAGGTGAGAGTAGACATTTTCCAGAGACGTGCATATCTGGAAACACTGATAAGCGTCCAAAGGCCTGGAGAGGATGGATAACTGCGGCCGTGCGTCCTCGTGGAGGCCTCCCTGCCTCGCTGCTTTCCCTTCTGTGGCCCGGGTCTCTATCTCCAGAGGATCAGGAAATGGAATATAATCTATTGCAGGGTGCTCCAAAGGAAGCATGTAGAATGTCCACTTCAAGGCACACATAGATAAAGAAAGACATTTGAAAATAAGAATCAGAACTGAATGGGAAATGCTAAAGGGTTTGGGACAAAAGTATGCTTTTGATTAGAGCAATGGTATCCCCAAGATCACTTTTTCCCAAGGTTTTAATAAATCTTTTTTTTTTTCTTATTGTATCTTCCAGTTTTAGGATTGTTTCATCATTATTTTATATTATAAACCTAATACATAAACCTGGTTAAAGAAGTCAACCCGAACGTCCCAGAATAAAATACCTGCAGGCCCGCTCTGCACATTTAACCACTATTCATTGTTATGTTTCTTGCAAAAACTCCCCGAAATTTTATTTTCTCACACAAATAAACACACACCGATCATTTTGGGCCTTTTTGGAGAAACAAAAGCATGTGATCAAACCACGGGATCATTTGAAACTTGACTTGTTCGCTAACATCGTAACCTGAGGACATTTGTATGCCCGTTTATCCGGGTCCCTCGTTTTGTTTAATGACATTATAGGGGACAGTGTATGCATTTGTGGCAATGTAGTCAGCATTCAGCCTTTTCCTAATTTTTTGCTGCTTTGAACAGCCGTGAATATATCTCTTTGTGAACTTTATCTATAGAATAAATTCCCTGAAGTGGAACGGATCGGTTAATTTCATTTGAGAATAATAATCCTATTTCATAATTCCACACTTGTAATCCCATCCGTGAAGCCCGGAAGCTGGTTCCCTGCTCTCTCCCTCCGGGCCCGGGTGGGTAACAATTGTCTCCCGAACACCATTTCAATCTGAGTTTCTCTCATTCTCAAGTAAGCTGAGGGTCTTAGGATTTTCCTGGCCCTGCGTACTGGTTTGTTTTTTCTATTTGAATCCTCTGTCATTGTTCTAATAGTGCATCTGCCCTTATTCCTGTAACTTGTATAGCACTTTACCAACCACGTTACGAAAGTGTTTCTTAATTAAAAATCTGCCCTCAGATTATTTTTTTCTTCCCTTATTTGGTTTATGATATAATATTTTATTTTTTTATTATTAAATATGGGGGTAACTGGATCAAACCTGTCCTTTTTGGCTTCTTAGATTTAGTGTTTTGCTCGGAAAGGCTTGCCCATGTCGAGGTAATATTAAAAACAAAAATACCCTCCATTTTTGTCTTTTTTCTTCTAATAGTTGTATACTTCTATTTTTACATTTAGATCAATGATTGATCTGGAAATAATTTTGGTCAAGAAAGAGAGGTAGAAATTCCAAATGTCTGATCTTTGATCTTATCCTTATGGATTTGAAATTCTGCCTTTAACCTATTTAAAATTCCCACATGTATTTTGTTTATACTTGGCCTTTTTAAATTTCTACTCTTAATGTCACTGCCTTCTTTTCAGTCAGCACTTAACTGCATTAATTTTTGAGGTTTTCAAATGCACATTAATATCTGCTAAGACGAATATGCAGTCATTTAGTTTTTGAGAACTTCTCTGGGTCTTATTAAATTTTGGTCTTTTTAAACAGGCATTAGAATAACTCCTCACCTTCCCCACGAAAATCTCATTGGTGTCTTGATGGGGATTACAGGGCACTTATAGATCAAGTTGGAGAGAACCGATAACTTTACAATGTCAAATCTTCCCAGCCAAGTATCAAATTTGCATTTAAATTTACTCAAGACTTCTTGTACATCTCTCAGTGGAGGTTTTATTTTATATTGTTCACTTATTTGCTGATATTAAAGAGGGGGTTTGGGGGTAGCTGGGGGTGCAATGCGTTAAGCGCCAACTCTTGGTTTCAGCTCAGGTCATGACCTCCGGGTATTGAGATAGAGCCCAGAGTCAGGTCCCTTGATCAGCAACGGAGTCTGCTTGAGGTTTTCCCCTTCTCCCCTCCCCCACCCCGTGCTCTTTTTTGGTCTCTCAAATAAAAAAAATAAATCTTTTTTTGTTGTTTTTGTTTTTGGAATAAAGAGGATGTTTCCCTTCTCATTCAATTTCCTATCTGGTTATTTTTCATACATAAAAAAGCTACTGATTCTTTTATGTCAGTTTTTACTATCTTCTGTACTAAATTCTCTTATGACTTGTATTTTTTTAAAGATTTATTTATTTATTTGAGAGAAAGAGAGAGAGGGAGACCATGAACAAGGTGGCAGGGACAGAAAGAGGGACTCTCAAGCAGACTCCCCACTGAACATGGAGCCCGATGCTGGGGTCGATCCCATGATCCTGAGATCATGACCTGAGCCAAAACCGAGAGTCAGATGCTTAACCGACTGAGCCGCCCAGGCGCCTCACTACTACAGTCATTTGTCTTGCCTCTTTCAGGAGTGCAATCACTACTTTCAAATCACAATAACTTTACCTCCTCTTCTCTGCTTTTTTCTATTATCTCTCTATTGCACTGATATTTTCAGACCAAAAATGATATGATTCTCTTATTTTGTTTTTAGTAGCAAGTAGGGCTATGAAAAACTAAAGTATCCCAGGTCTTGGTGCACTGTCTGGAACAGAGGGACCCTCAGTCAGTGTACCATGCACACATCGAAACTCTCGGCTTCACCGGCAACAGGAGGCACCATCATCCCTAGCGACAGTCTTACTGAGAACCTACTATGTGCCAGGTACTCTGCTGAGCGCCTGGACCCACCAATGGTAAGATACAATCTCTGTCTTGCCAGTTGTGTCGCACACATTATTCTACAACTCCAAGAGGAGGAAATTACTACCTTTTCTGTTTTATTGACGAAGAAACTGGACACGTTGCTTTAATCTCTTTTAGGGTGTTGAAGACAACAAGGAAAGAAGCATTCTTTATAAAGCCAATGGCAAGGCAAGATTACAGAGCAACATCTCAGGCTCAAGCACTCATTTTGCTG
Organism: Enhydra lutris kenyoni; assembly: GCF_002288905.1. Lineage (NCBI taxonomy): Eukaryota > Metazoa > Chordata > Mammalia > Carnivora > Mustelidae > Enhydra > Enhydra lutris. The sequence continues at coordinate 77,114,596 of NW_019154096.1, forward strand.
CAGAATTTTGGTTGACTACTTGGCACTTGGTTCTTAATTCGTTGTAAGTTTGTATGTTTGAATTTTGAATGGCTTTGTAATTTTATTGAATTTTAAATTCTGCTTCTAGTGGGATGAATACATACGTGTATATATATGGGTTTTCTTCTATAATTTGTTTGTGAGGTGAATAACAGTAACAGCTTTGATAAAATTAAATCAACCTTATCTTATATTTGTGGGATAAATCTTACCTTGCCAAGACCTGCTTTTGATACATTACAATATTCATTGGTTAATACTGTACTTACAAGTTCTAGTCTGTGTTAATAAACAAGACAGTTCAATTTTCTTTTCTTCGAGTATTGTTTGCTGATGCTAGTTTCAAGGTTATTCAAAACTCATAAAGGAGCTGAGGTTTTTCTTTCTATTTCTATCTTCTAGAATACTTTGCATATGATATGAATTACCTCTTCTTCTGATCTGATAATCTATAGATGTAAAACCGTCTGGACCTGTGTCGTTTGTTTGAGTGATAGGAGGCATGTTGGTAACAGTGTAGTTATTGATAAATTCTTTTCTGACATCTGATAGGGAAGGATTTTTTAAAAAAGGACAAAAACATAACTATGAAAGAAAATTGATAAATATGGGCGGATTAAAATTAAATATTTCTGGTTCACCAAAGATTTCATTACAAAGGTAACATAATTTGGTAGAAGTTAAATTGACAACTGTTATGGGCTGAATCATGTCCCCGCCAAAACAGGTGTGTTGAAGTCCCGACCCAGAAGTCCTTCCTCAGAATGGACTTTATTTGGAGATAAGGGAGCTGCATGCACATGTAATTAGAAAAGCTGAGGTCAGACCAGAGGAAGGAGGCCTCCAATCCCACGTGACCGGGGTCCCTGTGAGAAGAAGGACATTTGAACACACACGGGGACTCGGAGACTAGAGGCCCTGTGGAGACAGAGGCAGGCATGGCAGTGATGCTATCAGAGCCAAGGGCTCCTGGAGGCCCCACGGCTGGCCGAGGCAAGGGCGGGTTTACAGACAGCGTGGCCCTGGACCTTGACTCCAGACTCGTAGCCTCTGGAGCTCTAAGCAGCAGCTTCTGAGGTTCAAGCCCCCCAGTCTGTGTTGTGTTCTTACAGCAGCCCTAGGAAACAAATATGGTGCCGTCTGCTGGGAAGGCCCCGTTTCTGCTGAGGACACAGTGTTCACTGGTACCTGCACTTCACAGAGGGATGGGATAGCCCCGCGGGCAAGCTGAAGGCACCCCCGACCTCGGGCCCAGCCGCTCTGCTGCCGGCATCTTTCCAAAGAAACTCTCATCCTGTGTCCAAGGAGTCATCTCAAAGGGTGTCCTTTGTGTTGCTGTATCAGCAACACAGTCTGGGTCTTCAGCACTAGAGGAACAGGTGAGCCAGTCATGGTTTGTGCCCACAAAGGAATGCCACGCGCTAGTCAAAAGTTAATGAACCACATTCACACGTCTTGGTGTGGGCACACAACAAGCAATATTAAGTTAAAAAAAAAATCAGGTGATTTTTTTTCAAAAAAATTACAAACAATAACTTTTATATAAATTTTAAGATTCGTGGAGAATATAGATGATTTATGGGAAAATAAATATGTAGCAAAAACAAAAAAGCATTTGTGAAGAGTATGTTCCCTTCATAGAAACCATCGTGTTGGGGTTGGCTGCCGCTGGAGTTAAAACAATTTATAGTTCCAATATCAGTGTGTTGAATGTGTGAAATATGGTTAAATGGGATAATGTATGTTCAACTTGGAAGGGAGTAAGTAGGCAGGCATCTTTGTTTTTTTATGTTTTTAAATATTTCACAATTAAAAATAAAAAATATATGTAAAAATTAAGAGTCACGCGTACCTTGAAAAAACACATTATTCTTCAGAAGTAGTACATGATCACCATAGAAATTAGAGAAATAGAGAAAACAGTGGTGAAGAAGGAGAAAGGTGTGCTGACTCATAGTTCGTATTTGGGTTCGCAGATACATACGACGATCTCTGTCATCTGCTCTTCTTATAGAAAATTGGGATCACACTACACACAGAGCAAATGCATTTTTAAACTTACACTGTGTTATGAATGTAAGTTTACCAATATTTTTGAAACCATGGCTGTTAATGGCTGTATACTTTTCCATTTAACAGGAATTACCAAAGCCTCCTTAATTATTGGACATCAGTTCTTTCTAAATTTTCACCGTTGTAAATAATGTTGTTACAAACATCCTGTGCAACTCGGCTCCCACATTTTTATTATTCTGCAGGCAAGATTCAAAGAGATCAATTCACTGAATCAAAAGGTAAGAACCCCTCGGGGTCCCTCCAACAGGTTGTCTAATCGGTTCCGGGAAGGTTTTAACTACGTGAAGCTCCCCAACCCTGGTTTTCTTTCCGATTGTAATCTATGGCTGAGTTTTGAATGGCTTTCTGAGCCTTCGAATGGTGCACTTACATTTAGTATCATTTTGCTGGTTATCTCATTGTCATAGTCTAAAATTTTCTAATCCATGAGTGGAGCACTCCCAGTATTAGCTAGATGCTTAATGATGCGAACCTGCACTGGTCACTCACCCTGGAAAGGAGTCAAGGCATAGATCTTGCTGGTGGTAGGCCACTGTATTTTTATTTATCTTTTCTTCCAAGCTATACCCTAGGCAACAGGGGACAGATAACTAGCAGAACAGTAATAACAATGGTGATGATGATCATGGCGATTTACCTGTGTGTGGATGTGAGCACGCGCATCGATTCTTCTATGTCTTTCTGAGAGAGGTGGGTAGCTGGTGGGCGGTGATGGGACAGGAGCTGGAGACCAGGCATCTAGCTTCCCCATTGCTTCCTTTATCGCCCATCAAATTAGAACTGGACTCAAGGCATGGAAGTTCTGCATGTCTGCATGGACAAGTGGGGTTTGTCACCACGCCGGCTGAGGCTTCTGACTTCAGTCAGCGACTTGGCAATTCAGGTGGGGGATGGTTTTGGGGAGCAGGATGCCACGGGGGTCTAGCTTCACGGAGCTGGCCTCCTCCTAGGCCTGATGACCCCCCTCTTGCTGTCTCCCTGCTGTGGACTCTGCATTTCAGCCCGGTGCCTCTGGCCTCAGACAGCCCAGCAGAACCCATTGCCAATGGTGAGGAGAGATGAGCAGAGGCCAAAATCCCATGCAAAGTCATGTGTAATTTCTGTACATGCTCAATCAGGCCTTCTCCTTCAGAGGAGCCTCCCAGGCCAACTCTGCTTCCTGCTTCTGAGCCTCTCACCTTGTCTGCGGAGCCCCAGATATGTGCTGAGGTCACAAACACCTTTCCAGAGCCGCACTGCTTCTGGGAGGGCTACTGGGGCCATCAGGCCCACCGGTCTACAGGAAATTGGAGCAACAGAAGCCGATCTCCTTGTGTTTTTCTCATCGCCCTGCTATCTGGGTGTGCCTCCCTCCTGGAGAAGGGACGAGCTCACCCAACGCAGGAGTGGCCTCTGCTGGGAGATCAGCGGCTGCGGCGACACCGTCCCACAGTGACCAAGTGGACATGTGCTGGGGCTGCAGGTGAGGCCGGCTGGCATCCAGAGCCTCCGCTCCCATCCGGCACGCGGGTTTGGGCTCCAACCACGAGTGGGACCCAGAGTCTGGGCTCTGGAGGAGAAACACCCTCTCTCACTGCTGAGAGATGTTCATGGGGCACCCAGAGGACCTGGCGGGGGGCCAGCGGGCGCATCTCCAGCTGATGTTCACAAAACACCCCTCGTCGGGCAAGTGCGTGAGGCAGGCCCCGCCTGGCACTGGGTGCCCAATTTCACTATTCAGGGCAAAGTCCAGGGGGCGAGGGCCCACCTGCGCTCCGCTAGTCTTGCTCTTGGGTAATTTCCCACTTTCTCGGGGCGTTCCAAATTCCCTTTGAAGCTCCTCATGGACCAGCGTTCAAAGGGTGTTTTGATAATTTATGTCTAGCTTTCAGATGACAAGATGGGAATCAAGATGTCTTGCTCGCGGTTCATTGAGACATTTTCTTCTGGTTAAGGCGGTCCCTGAAGGCGATCCGATACTGAGAGATGTTCTCGAGCAGGGACCCCTTCTTTCGTGCCTCACCCCGCAATGGCGGACCCTCCTCCCGAGGAGCGAAGCCCAGAAGCCCGCGTGAGCCCTGCGAGGCCCAAGCCTCTCCCGCTCCTCGGACTCTGAGTGGAAATTCTTCCTCAGAAAGAAGCCTTTCCTGGAGACTGTGAGCTCCGGTAGTACTGCATCGGCCTATAATCTCCCACTTGATTTGTGTCAGTTAAGCGCACACTCGAACGGAGGCTTTCACCTCAGGCGACTCTTTTGATTTTTCCAGTCGATTGCGAATTTAGCAAAAATGCGGCGCGCACAGGCCTCGCTGGTAATTACTGGTTTATACATCCCTTCCGCTTCCCTTCAGGACCTCGCTGGCAAGTTTCTGTTCTCCTGGGTTTCAAGGAGTGAGATTAAACCCATTCTGTGCTGAGCTGTTGGTTAAGACAATGTCCTCAGGGCTGTGGGGTTTGTTAAATGTCTCCCAGATCCTTCCTTGGGTTTGGTCAGGCTCAGGCTGGGCTTCCGCAGCCGTCCAGGCCGGCTCAGACGCTCCCGGGGAGGCCACACGTCCACGAGGCTCCCTGGGCTTCTGGTCCGTTCTGTGTGCCTCCAGGAAGGTCCCCAGGCCCGCAGGACACGGAAGAGGAGCCAGGTCTGCTTCTTGGCCTCCCTCGGGGAAAGCCGGGCCTGGTCCTGTCCGCACGGGAGGCGAATGCGGTCTGGCGGGTGCCATTGCCAATGGGCCGCCCGCTCTGGAAGCTGGGGGTCCCTGCTGGGGAGGGGCCCTGTGTGCCGCCCCTGGGGCAGCGCTGACCCTGGGGGTTGGCTCCCACCCGGGAGCTCACGGCTCTTGGTGATGTTTCTTTCACAGTTGCCCGAGCAGTACTATAGAGTTTCTGATGAATCGTCTTCAAGATGGTGACTTGGAGGCAGGAAGTGTTTCTAGAGAGGGGGCCAAGCACAGACTGCTTTGGGCGTACCTCATGGAGATAGGCAGCTCTGGGCCCTGAGACCGCCTCTCTTCATGGGCCCCATGTGGGCTCTTGCTTCTCACAGGGAGCCCTGGGTCTCCTCTATTCCTCCTGGGATAGAGCAAAAGCCCCAAGAAGTCATTTTCCTCCTCCTCACCCTCTTTGCATCCTGCCTACGGGGTGCCCCTGCCCACGCAGCCCGGGCATCCCACCTGGCGCGTTCTGCATGGGGCCAGGACATCCTGATTCCATCACCCAGCCTGGCCAGCTGTCTGCCCACCCCTGGGGTTACAAATATGTATTTCTGATGTTTCTTTTCACTAGCTGACCTTTCTAAGGAGCTGAGCTGGTCCCGTGGGTTCAGGATTGAGTTGGGTTCTGCTCCCCCTTGAGCATGTCCCCAGGGTGGTGCCCAGGCCCTGCGCCGGCTGGCAGAAAGCCTGGCTTGGCAGCCACTTCCAGCCCAGGAGGCACCTTACGGACACTTTCTAGGGATTGCCCCCATGCACCCCCATCCTTCCAACTCCTTTAGGTCTCTCACGTCTCCCTCACAAGGAAACTGAGTCTCAGAGAAGGAAGGAGACTCAAGAGCCTGGCGACCGAGAGCATTGTTTGGACCCAGGGGGCCTTCAGACCCAGCAGGGCCTCTGCAGGAGCCGCCCAAGGCAGGCCCTTCCCCGCCTGCAGGGTCAAGTCCGACCCGCAGCCTGTGAGGTGTGTTTCTTCCCGGTCCGCCCCATCCCTGCTGCTGCGCAGAGCAGCCCCAGACCCCCCAAAGCCTGACGCCACCTGCCTCTCCCCTGCAGTGGCCATGTACAGAGCAGGGGCCTCTGTGTGGCAGATGGTCTAGCTTCCACGTTCCCTCCTTGTGAAGACTAGTAAGGCTTCTGCCCCCGACCCCTCGGAGGGAACGTTCCCCATCAGGCCCCCAGTGTGGACTCCGCCAAGGGCTGGTTTCTCTCACTGTCACTTGAGCTACAGCGTGTGGCATTGTGAAGACGGGTGCTTGTGGCAAGACGGGCTCTCACGCGCCCTAACAGGGGCTCGTCCTGAGATGCGGAGGGATCACCAGCCGGGTTCTCTTTCTCTCTTCCTCAGAGGGAACTTGCCAGCTTCGAAGGTCACTGGCGAGGCTGGGCACGAACCACTGAGGGTGCACTTGGTCTATCAGGAAACAGTTGTGTTGTCTGGGGGAACCTGAGGACTACAAAGGGGCTGGGGGTGGGGGAGGCACGCACATGCACACACGTGTGCACACATGCAAAGAAGCACACACCTGTACACACAAGTACATGTGCGATGCACTCACATATATGCACAATCACACACACAATCACACACACGTGTGCATTGGCCCAGTTACACACAAGGCTTGTGCATGCACAGGTGCTCACACACACACCTGAATGCAGAGACATGGCCCAGCCTGCAGCCCCCCTCTTACCGAACACCCTGAGCTATGTTCGGGGAGGAACAGGGACTTCTCTCCAGATTATTTCCAGCGATTAGACCAGCCAGGTAGGTGCACCACGATTTCCACGACCCACCCCCGGCCCCCGTCTGAAGCTGGGGCCAGACCCTTGCAGGGACTAAATATAGTTATCTATAAATCCAAATATTTGGCTGTCTCTATAGAAACCCCAGCCCTTGCTCACTGCAGTGGGGCGAGGAGTCAGCCGGCCCCAGGCTGAAGCCCTCAGCTTACGAGCGAGGAGAGGCCCCGACAAGGGAGGACATCCACTCCGGGCATCCGTGGGGAGGAGGGCGCCAGGCTGGGGGCAGGGCCGCTCTAGGACACTCAGGGGTCAGCCTCGCAGGTCCCCAGCCGCTCTCTCCTCCTTCCCTGTGGCTGCTTATTACCCTTCCTTTGCTACTTTCTCTGGGATCAATTTGTTTCCCCGTTCCAGAAAATCAGTCTGTGCTGTTTTAACCTCCAAACGGTGGCTCCAAACGAGATTTCCCAGTTACATCTGAAAATGTAATAAAATAAGTCTTCGTGCTGACAGCCCCTGTGTAGGCCATTTGGAAAACATCAAAGGATGAATGCTAATAGTCATTCCTAATGCCCCGTGTGCCGCGCGTGCCCCAGGATAATCGGCCCTGCCTCTTGCAAAACTTGCTCTCAACTGATGGAGCGGAATTGATAATGTCCAATGAGCTTCTGTGACACGAGGTTCCTGGTTGTCCCAAGCAGATGGCCAGTCTGGGAAAATCCCAGCTCTGTTCTTAGCCCACCGTCGGGTCCAACCTGAGGCTCACATCCTGGGTACAAGGGTGGCCTCCTGAGAGTTTGGGGGTAGGGCAACTGGAGGAAATCTAAGGTGTTTCCTTCGGGGTCCCTTTTTCCAGGTATTGTGGGGGGGGGACCATCTTTTCCTGACTCTTGACCCACTTCTGGCATGAGAATTAGTATTTCTTGTTGTTGTGATTTTACTTGGAGGATGAACTGGGAGAAACAGGCACATTTGATTTGTGCTACGTATTTATTTTCCCATAAATCATCCATATTCTCCATGAACCTTGCCCTGTGGCTCAATGCCCGCGGTTCCTTGGGGCTTGCCACCCCCTCTTTTTGCGTTCGCTGTGTGGACCCTGACTCCCACCCACCTACAGCATCGCCAGGAGCCCACAGGGGAAGCCATCCTGTCCCCACATGCAACAGGCACAAAGTGGAGGCACAATCTACTCTGGGGGCTGAACTATAGCCCGAACAGCAAGATGACGGCCATCAGATCTGCCACCGATAGGAAAGCAGAGAGGACAGTGGGCACCTCTGGGTAGGGGCTCGGGGGGAAGGGAGGAAACACAGTGGGATAAGGCAATACACATTAGGTGAGGGGTTTCGGAGGAGTTGCTCTAAGCAAAGGCAATGAGTGTGCGCTCTGGCGGTAACCGGAGGTCTGTCCCTGCCTCCCCCACAGCTCTGCTCTCTGCCTTCGGGGAGAAGAGGCTACCAGATAGACAGACGTGGCTTGGCTGGTCCTTCCCGCATGCAGACCCCAACCAACGGGCACCTCACTCACATCTCCTCACCGCAAGAGGGGCCCATACATGATGAGATCTTTTTGCTCACCATTTCTGCCCGCCATCGTGGGTCTTTCTCTGCAAATGCGGCAGACAGCTCTTCCAAAGCTTGATTAGCCACAGCTGAGGGCAAGCCCTCCCTGCCCAGGGACTCCTTTTGGAAAAGTCTGAAAGTCCTGAATTGCTGATGGCACCGAGGAAGCCCAGCCCCAGTGCTACCCGTTGGGATGTTCCTGGAACTCGAGCTGCCTGAATGCTGGTAGGCTGTGCCGTCTCCAGCTCATGCCAAGTGGGGAAAGGCTGGGTGGGGTGGAGGCCTCAGTCAGCCAGGGGGGACCCCCTCTCTCCAAGGACAGGAACCACTGAAGGGTGAGAATGGGGGTCAGAGGTTTGCTGCTCTGTCCAGTAAGAGCATAACCCACAACCCTCCCCCTAACCCCAGCTCCCTCTGGGCCCCGTCAGGGTCTTTGTGGTCTTTTCTAGAGCAGGAACCTGGCTTGCACACTGGGAGCCTTCCCGCAGCAGTCGCTCATTCACACGGGCCCAGCCTTCTTTCTCCAGCCAAGATGGGAAGTTCCCAAGGGCACTAGGGGTTCTAGAACTTTCTTTTGTAATTTGCATAGGCTAAAACGGGGTAGACTCCAGACTGGCCGTGAAGTTGGTTGTGCCCAGTATGGACCCAGGGGCCTGGAAGCCTGCCTCAACACAGGGCCGTACCCTCACCCGGCACAGCCCCATGGAGCTTTGGACTTGGCCCACATGTGGGTTCTGTTGTGTGATGACCTGCGTCAGCTCTGGTCACTTTAGCCCTCATGGTGACTAAGTGGTTGGGAGCAGGTATCTGAGGAGCTGAGCACAGGAGGTCATGGGAGTATCCAGTGGCCTCTCTAGCCACTTCCACCAATGCAGTGGCTTGAAACAGCCAAATGGATTCTGACGGTTCTGAAGGTCAGAACCAGGAAATCAATCTCACAGGCCTATAATCGAGGCGTTGGCAGGGCTGTGTTCCTTTCGAAGGCTCTTGGGAGCATCCTTCCTTGCTTTTTCAGCTTCTAGGAGCTTCTAGAAGCTGCCTGCCTTCCTTGGCTAGTGCCACTTCACTCCAACCTCTGCTTCCATCCTCACATCCCTGACTCTGACCCTCCTGCCTCCCCTTCTCACTTACGAGGATCCTTGTGATGATGCTGGGCCCACCGGGGTCCCCCAGAATAATCCCTCTACTCAGTGTCCTTCCCCTCGTCACCTTCTCCAAGTCCCTTCCATTTCGCCGTGTCAGGGAAGAAGTTTTGTGGATAGAATGGGGAAACCTTTGGGAAGCATTATTCCGCCTACCAAGAAGGCACCCAGATATGAAGCCAAAGCCCCAGGAGGGAAGGGGGAGGGGCATCCTCAGAGGAAGCGTGGCGCCTGCTGGGAGTGGTTAAGGGTGGACGTTTGTAGAAAGCCCAACGGCTTTCTTCTCTTGGTGCTTCCTGTTCCTCTGCCTGGTTCATTTCCCATGTTTTTCATTCAGAAGTTTGAATTCCTTCCCGTCTACACACATACTGATACTCATGCTATTTTTTCCCCTTCTTCTTCTTTTTAATTTGGCATTTATTGAAGCTGATGGAGTGAACTGGATAAGAGTACCCCAGAGTAACTGATGTGCCACTTAAAATATTGAACATCCATTTAGAAAAAAAAAAAAAAATGTACTGAACATTTGGTCCCATCACACCACATGGAGCTCTGCCCCCGCACTCTGGGGTCTCAGCCAGAGAGCCAATTCCCCCATCTCCAACCCTGGAAGAGTGAGGCCTGTTCTGCTGGAGAAATGGTTAGTCCCAGAGAACAAGGTCATTAAGCAAAGTTAGTGACAATGAGAGCAAAGGGAAAGTGACAGCCGCAAGCGGGTCCTGGAGAGAGGGTCCCTCCGGAGGCTTCTTAGTGAGCAGAAGCCCACCATGAGTCTTTGAGACTACACGGGGTTGGGTGCCCCCAATTATGGGAAGTTCTACAACTGTGAGTTCCTATTTTTCCATTACAGTCCTTTGATATTTTAAATATGTTGTGTAACTTTGTGATAGCAAAGACACACAAGTCTGCCATTTTTTAATTTTGCCATTTCACAAGAAACCAAAGACTGTTTTCTGGCCATCGCTGCAATGCATTCCTAAGATTGTGCTTAATGTCTGCATTTTTGTTATTTTGTAACATTATTATGAAGGATAAAACTGGTAGCTACAACTCTGTGCAAAAATGTCATGAATTCTGTGATTTTGGGGCCGGGCTGCCTCAGGACTCCGGAACTAACCTGGAGTTCACTGGGCGGCCAGGACTTTGATGCAACAGGGGCATATATTAAAATCCTTCGAGGTCCAGGCTCTGACTTGAACTTCATAGGGCACAAAGATATGTTTCTGGTAAAACAAAACAAAAACAAAAACAAAAACAAACAAACAAAAAAACCCAACAACCAGTATTTCCTCCCCTGGCCGAGCTGGACACACCGAAGGCCAACCTCCAGCGGCTGGGGTTTTGCTCACATTCCGGGCTCTAACCAACAAATGCAGACCTGCTCCTGAGGATCCTGCCAGCAAGAACCGGAAGATGTGGTCGGGCCGCAGAAGGCGGAGGCTGGGTCTGGACGGCGGCTGCAGAACCCGGCCAGGAGCTCTAATTTCACTGCGATGAGTTTTCCTGGTGTAGTGGCGGATGTCGAGGATTCGGGGCGATGATGGAGGGCCTCCGAAACCGCTTCCAGTGAAGTCTGTTGGAATGGGCTTTGGGGGTAATTGTGAGCACCAGGGGACAGGGGAGCCTGGGAAACCAAGTGTCAGCCTGTTCCAGCCAGGAGATGGCTGGACTCCGTGTACCGTACCCCGCAGAACAGGGCTGGGCTCACTGCACTCAACAGCCCATCTCTTGTGACCCTCCCTCTTGGCTGGGGCTTGACCATGTTGTTGGGTCTTAAGGAACTCAGGCGTCCAGACCGTCAGACTTCAGTGCTTGGTGAGCTCTCAGTAGTTTCTCCGATGACCACACCTAGTGTGCTCAGGTAGTTTAAGGTTTTAATCTTCATTAATAAAACACAAACTCACTGATTTATTTGGAAACTCAATCGGTGACTCCTTTCCTCTTGGATACTGTGCCTGATGAGTCCAGAAATTCAACTCTTGAAAGAATACCATGGATGACTGGTGGAATTTTATAGAAAGTTCTAGAAGGTTTAGCTGATTCTATCAAGCCTGTCTTCCTACTTGCCTGAGGTTGTGGGAAAGATAAGTTCAAGGGCGTCATTTTCCATCCGTCAATGTCTTATCTACACCTGGTTCCGCCCCATTGCTGGCACCTTATCCATGGCTTTGCGGTGCTCACAGTTACATTCTCTTTCCTACCTGGGGGTCTCCCAGGTAGGTTACACCTTATGTTCATTTTAATTCAACATCTTAACACAGTTAGCCAGGGGCATTTCTCTCATGCTGGTCTTCCTTCCTGCCTTCAAGGTTTCCTGATCTGAGCTGTGTGTCACTCCATGGTCCCTGGGAGCTGACGAACACGGCACAGTGTGGACACGGGCGGCGGACCTGTCCTTCTCATGCTTGGGGGTGGGGACGGTCTTAGCCAATTATTTCCTCTGTCCAGCTCTGTCTCTTCATTTCTAACCTCGCTTAGATAAAAACAAAAAACAAAAAACAAAACAAAACAAAGGCCCACTAGGGTTTTTTGTGAGGATGAAACATGGTGACATCCATATGGTGAAGTTGTAGTATAAGGCTGGGCCCTCTTTATCCCATAAAGTTCACTCTTGGCTTTCTGTCCTCCTATGTCCTGCATCCACACTGGTGACCTGAAGTTATCTCAGCCCTCTTCGGACTTAGGAAAGCAGACCCAGCTTGTAGGATGTCCACAAGGATAATCACCACTGAGCTCAGTCGGTCCTCAGCACGTCTCCGTGTGTGTGATGTGTCAAAACATGAAGGCTGACAGCTGTGCGTGTTTGCAGCAAGAAAGGAAACTGAAGTCTTGCCACCAGGGCACAGAACTGATGTTTAAGAGATCAGTGACAACTGCGGTGCAGGGCATGACTGACATGACAGGTTGCCCGCTGCTCTGCTCTCAGGGCGTCTGGCTGTCCCCAGGGCCTCTTCATCATTCATCTGCCGTGGGACCCTTCAAAGTTGGGGAACCTGCATCCATGGTCATCATTTGTAGAGAGTGACCCAAGGTTAGAGAAGCCGAGTGAGTAGAGAGTGACCCAAGGTTAGAGAAGCCGAGTGAGTCACCACTGTCTCCCTGGTGGGCGATGTCTCCAGACTTCCGGCCCTTGTCTCTTTTCCGCCACAGTACTCAGTTCTGCCCAGAGACGAACCCGTTCCCTGGACATTGCCCAACGGCAATGAGTCACAAAGTCAACCACGTACAGGATCAAAGCGAACCATGTGAAGACTGAAATAGGACAAGAAGGTAGAATGAGCTACTCATAGAAGACAACACAGTGTTAAGTCTCAGAAACGCTTTGTGGAGGGGAGGGAGCCAGGGACTAAGGAATCCATGATGCCATTTATGAAAAGCTTAAACTCAGGCAGAGCAAATCCATTTTGCTGAAGTGAAAAGATCTGCTCCTTGCGGGGTGGATGGTATCAGAATGCGGGAGACCTTCCCTGGGGTGCTGCGTGACCCGTGCTGGATCCAGGAGCTTGTGTACAAATCAGCTCACTGCACCCCACACTCAGGCTTTGCTCACTTTTCTCGTGGTGGGCGGCACGCTGGTAAGGTAAAAACGGCCAGACACAACCCTCAGACCAACCGAAGCGAGTGAGGTCAAGTCCCAGAACTTAAAATATCATTTCTCACACACTTTTGCAAAATATCCTCATAGGAGAGTTGAATTGGCACTATGGTAGGGATTTGTTTTCTAATGTGCACTTAAAAAAAAAAAAAGATTCTGGAATGTGAGTTTTGAGCTGCGCCTTTGAAGAAGGATACAGCTGTATTTTTTTTTTTAATGGAGTCAGTGAAGTTTCAAATAGAATGGATATTCTCTGTGAATAAATCATTCTTCAATTCCTTCAATGAAATTAATTTTGCTTTCCTATTATTGCCCCCAATTCCATAGCTGCTACTGTTAGTCCAGCAGATATGGTTTTCTAATGAATACAAACATTACTGTTGCTTTCATTTTACAGTAAAATCACGGTTATTACCTTCTTTCGTCTGAATGCATATAAAGTTGCAATAACTTGGTTTCTCTCCCTATGGAATCCAATTGTTGCAGTCAGCTCCTGACACTCAACTCACCCAACCCAGACATGGGCACCCCTGGGGAGAAACATCTGGGGCAAGTTCTTAAGGGAAGCGGTTTTATTTTTCCCCAGCTGGTCCCTTAACTTTGGAAAACTTTGGGAGCAACACATCAATAATCTACTGCATCAAAATTTATTATTAAGTGATTTGTAAGTGTTTAACAAATTGTTTACTGTTTCTTTCCATGGGATTCCAGAAACAACCTTTACTTGACACCAAGAATATAAGGGGGGAAAAAGGTTGTATTATCATTTTGTTGAAAACAAACTATAGGGGGACGCCAGGGTGGCTCCGTGGATGAAGCGTCTGCCTTTGGCTCTGGTGATGACCCCAGGGTCCTGGGACCGAGTCCCATGTCAGGTCGGGCTCCCTGCTCAGGGGGGAGGCTGCTCCTCCCTCTCCCTCTGCCAATCCCCTCTCATCCTCTCTCGCCATTTCTCTCTCAAATAAATAAATCTTTTTTTCAAAAAAAGGGAAAAGTGTAACTAGCTGGCTCCTTGTTCTCAGCTTTTATTATAGCAATGGGGTTGCCCTTGGACTTGCAGTCCCAGTGTCTTCTTAGGGCCCACATTGAGGATATTTCCAGTTCTTGCCCTGAGCTTCCTACGATCGCGGGAACAGGTGTGTCCACAAGGCACATCGAAACAGAGCAACGCATAGCTCTAGGGGCCTCTTGCAGGTACAGGGCACCCTCTGGGCTTGCTTGGAGAAGTCCTGCCATTCAGAACATTCCCTGGGATGAAGGGGATGCCGGAGACCCCACCACGACATTTCCCCCAAAGCCACCCACACCGTAAGCCACCGGCTTCCTCTTGAAGCCGGGCCTGTGCATCATTCCTGACTTCTGTGGGACCACAGGGCTGGCTGGGGCGGCTGGGGCTCCTGGTGGGTCAGGAGAGGCCTCTCCATCCTCTCCCTGCCACGCCTGACTGAGCAGAGCCGGGGACCACATCCTTCACCCAGGGATGCCCTCCGGACCAGTGTTTGTAGCCAAGCACTTAACCAACCTGGCAGTGGGCTGCAGCCTGAGAAACGTTCTAAGCAACAAAGGAGGCCATTGCCTATAGGTCAGATCTGTCCTAATCAAAGACGAGTGAAAAGTTCAGCCACAGGATGCGGAGGCGGCGCATTTGAAGGGAACGCTGACGGCCGTGGGGGTGATGAGCTCGCAGAAACATGAGTAACGTAGCCCAGAGCCCTCTGGAAGGGTTCCTGCCATTTGGGGGACTCCCCCAGATCACACAGCCTCTGATTTTCCCAGTCACGGTCACAGGAGAAGACAACAAACCTCAACTATGAGGTTTGCTTTTTGTTACTAATTGGTGGACTGATTAATTAGGCTTCCTGGGCAGAAACAGCCTTGTTGCCAAAGGCGCCCACACACCATGCAGAGATCTCGGAGAAGGAGGGTTTGGTTTGGCCAAAAAGCGACATAAGGGGCGAGGGAAGGAGAAGAGTCGATGGGACTGCAGGCTTGTGACTGGGGACAGGGAGGTGACACCACCACCATGGCGGGGGTTGCGGGGGATCTCTGTGGCCAGGTTTAAGTACGATGCACCCTCTGATCCCACACTGGTGGACCCAGCGCCTCACATGATGACGGAGAGTCCGAAGGGGAACCGGCAGGTGTCCGCAGGGATCCTGTCTCTCCACTCTAGGGCCTGCTTAACATGGAGGGGCCTTGCAGATGGGGGGGAGTCAGCAGACAGCCAGCTGGGAAAGGACCCCAGGTCGGCAGGGCTGGTGCCCACCAGCACGGATCCCGCCCAAGATCACTGGACAGGGACGTCCCCAGGAGGAAGTGTCCAGCAGGGATACTCTGAAAGCCCACCTCTCTGGGAAAGGGGATGATGGGGGAAGGGATGGGTCAGAGGGTGGGAGCGGCACAGACAGAGACGGGGCGACACACTGAAGTCCCAGCTGTCAGAGCGACATCCGCCCCGTGTGCAGATGACCTGCCTTGCTGGCCACGAGCCTGCGTATCCAGCCAGCCAGGCTGGCCGAGTCTTCAGGATCAAGTCCGCCAGTAATTTCTTTTCCTTATTGACTAACTCCTGCAACAACAACCAAAACAATGTCCCCCTCCCCCCAAAACAGCGTGTGGGGGGAGGGCTGCCTTTGGATATTTAGCAGATGAAGGATATTCCGGGTTCTAGCATTTTCAGTTCTGAGAGTCAAAGACGCTGGCTGACCACGCTAGTCTGTGGCCATCCCCTTCTGGAAGCAAAGCGGAGGCCATACAGGGAGGCTGTGGATGACATCTGCAGACCTCCTGGGCTTTTGTTTTGTCAAAAAGGACAAGTGGCTTTGTCTAATTTAACCCCCCCCTTGCTTAGAACTTGGCAAACGCCGAACCCTTTCTGGAAGACACTGCATTTCCGCGGACGCACCATCACCAGACCTCGGTAATGTGTTAGAGGAATGGAAAATCTCCACTCGAAGGAGTCGGAGCTGCTGCTCGTTGCTGAAAAATGATATTCAAGGGAATGGACACAATAAAAATACAATTATTAGTAAAGTAAATCCTTTGCAATGTTTGTGATTCCTCCAAAACATCCTGTAACTTCATTTGTTACAAAAACAATCAGTGATATTGAGAACAATTAAATTAGTTCACAGTCTTGAGGAGCAAACATTATCAAAAATCCCTTAAAGACCAACCAGTAAATGAAACATGCCAAACACTGCTGCTCGTTCTCAAGTGTTCTAGGCGTGAGGGCTTCAAGTACATGTTTGTCTGAAAAAGTACAGCTCTCCATCTTGTAAACACAGAAGACCGGTTCCTTTCTTCTCTTCTTTACATTCGATTGTCCAGCTGGGTGCCTGATGCTGAAAAGCTCTCTCCTTCTTCGAGTCTCCAGAAGACCGGCATGGCCTTGTTCAGGGAGGACCACACTCACGCCGCAGATGTGCCTCTGCTGGCTTTTGGGCTCTGTCCCTGCAGCAGGGCTGACGAGACACGTCAGGACAACCTCCTCAAAGCCAAGTTTCCAGAGGAGAGCACTGGGGGAGAGACCCTGAGACGCTGTTCATCTGGATTCGGAATCCACAGCCCACATGCCTTCTCATAGTTCTAGTTGTTTCTGGGCATCGAGGAGTCCCCGTCTCTGTCCCTCTTTCCCTCATCTTTATCCTTTGTGGTTGATCCCCACCACGGCCTCCGGGAGCTCCTGTTTGCTGGGTCCTGGGCCCATCAGATGCTCAGCATGGACGAACGGTACGAAGCACCCTGGGCGATGGAAGCAATGCCCGACTAGAGACAGTGATGGCCTGGGTCCCCAGCACCTGCACACCCACTGTGGAACGGGGATCGTATTTTTAAGAGTATTTTCATAACCTATAAACCCTGTTGTTCTCAGGCTCCTTGCCTATGGAAGCCGTGGGTTCTGGGGCTTGAGGGAAGGGCAGGCATACCAGCTAGGAAAACAAAGACTTTTTTTTCCTAGTTTTGACTGGCAAATAGGATTTGTGAGTCCCTAGCAAACAAAGGCTTTTGAAAGACATGCATTGTGGGGAGAAAGAGGATTTACCAGGTTCCTTTAGTTGTCACACAAAGGGCCGGCCTGCTGGGCTAGATCGCGCAGTTTCACCGTAACCCTGGCGTGGAGTTGTCTCAGGATGTGGGGGCCGGAGGTCTCTAACCACCTGGCGCTGGAAGGAGAGCTGCCTCTTCTGGGTTGGAGGCATGGGGGGGGAGAAGGCAAAGGCAGGTGGGCAAGGGTGTCCAATGCTAAAGCTCTGGCTTTCTCCCCCTCCTTGGGCTTACCATCCAGGTGCGAGGGCACTCTAGAACACGGATGGGCACAGTGACAATATTCTAGAACATGGGGATGGGGATGACACTCTAGAACACAGGGACAACGGCCCACTTCACTGGCTATCCCTGGGGAAGGCTTTAGGCCTCTAGGGAAGCCCAACAGCTCGACGCAAAGCCTCCCATGACAGGGTATGTGGAGGCCCCTTGGGAGGTGGGAAAGGTGGCTAGAGTCACGAGTAAGAGGCAGGACTCCTGGGTCCATTCCGCCTTGTGGGGTGCATAGGGAACCCCAAATTTCCCAAAGCCCCAGGGGATAACGCCCTGGAGATGTGTTGAGAGGTCAGCTGGCCAACAGGAGCCGGGGCTGGGACAGCATGAAGAGCTCGGGGTCCTGAACTTCAGCAGTAAAAGGACTTCTGTTGCTTTAACTTTAACACTCGACCTCTGCCTTGCACTGATGGCTTCAGTCCTAAGAGGCTTGCCTGGTCTGTGGAATGTTCCGGAGTGCATTGACTGTCTTCTCATCCTGAGCGGCCATTGAGGGTGGGTTCCGAAGCTGACTCTCCCCGGAGCCAGACTGCCGTCCATGGTTTAACGGAAAACTTTCCATTCCTCAAACATGGATGAACTCACCATGAGAAAGGGACCACCCGCTTCCCTGAGACGCAGTGCTCCCAGCTGCAGCACCCTGTGGAAGACTCTGGGGAGTCTTGTGGGGGCCTTGGCCATACCAGACTCCAGGCGCCTTTGGATGCTGGCTCACTTAGGATCTAGGGCCACGCACTGGGGCTTTGATTTCACTTACTCAGCTGATGAAAGATCTAGAAATGGAAGTTTTTCTCTTCTTAGGCAAAGCATGAGTTTCACAGGAGGTGATGACCCCAGTAGCCCCGTAGCGGAGGGAGGAGAATGTGGGGAAGGCCTGCCGGACACGAAGGGTGCAGTTTCCACCCTGTGTGTGCTGGGGCATCTAGTTGTCTCGTGGAGCTGGGGCAGGGACCCTTCCCAGTACTGACTTGCCTGAATTTGTTTGCTGGGGTTTCAAGTGCTGGAGAAGAAAGAAGAGTCTTCAGTTTGTATTTGATGATGTTTTTTGTGTGCACTGGCCCCAGAAGACAAACTAAAGTGAGGATACACAGGACCCAGTGGGGCTCGGCCACTCTAAGGGGTGGCCACTGCTGTGTATGGGGCGGGGACAGTGTTGCTATAGGTGAGCAACCCAAGATATGGGGAGGAGGAGCCCCAGTGAGAAGCCGGCTGGTCACCTGTTCCAGAAGGCTCATGGGACAAACCCTGTGATCGTCATGGAAGTAGAAGGAGACCGGGGACACAGAGTGATTCTTCCCTTTCCTGTGGGGTCCAACGTTGGTGTGGGGAGCTCCTTCTATAACCACAGACTGGGCCACTTGGGGACATGGTCCTTTAAGCATTAAATGGCAGACTTTGTTGTTTTAGGGGAAAATGTTGTTTGAGGGGAAAAAAAGGACCAATTTCTGTAGGCCTATTGTCATGATTATTAGAATTAGTTATAAATGCCACAGTGGGTGGCATGGCACTGCACTCTTCTGTTGATTCCCCATCCGTACTAGTTTCTTAGTGTGTTGTAATAAACTCCCTGTGGCTCTGGAGGCTGGAAGGCCAGAAGCAAGATGGTGGCAAGGTTGAGAAGCTCAGAGGGAGCCTCCCTCCTTCCTCCTTGCTCCTGGTGGCTGCCTGCTGTTGTGGGTATCCCTTGGCTTGTAGACACATCACCCCAATTCCCTCTTCTGTCTTCACACGGTATTCTTACTCTTACAAAGATCCAGGCTCTGAATTTAGGAACCACCTAATCCAAGATGATCTCCTCTTAACTATTTCCATATGCAAAAACCCTATTTCCAAAGAAAGTCTGCATCTGAGGTTGTGTGTGGACATAAATTTTGGGGTCCCCTGGTATCATTGCTCTGCAGGGTACACATGGCCTGGAATTGGTGTGTTTGCTTGCTCGTGGGTAGGAGAGCTCAGCTTGAGCCTCGGGCCCTGAAAGTGGTGCGTTCTGGGCTTGGTGTTCAGGATTTATGGTGTGATTTAGGGGATGTGGTTCGTTGGTCTCCTTGTTTGCAGAGATCATGGGTCACCTTCCTCTCACCTCTGTGAACCCCAGTGCTCAGGCACCTGCCAGTGACATTTTTGCCACCTCTGTGCCCTCTGCCTCTTGCTAACCCTGGGCTGAGAGCGCTAGAGATCTAGAAGGACAAGCACATCCCCCAAAGGTCATCAGGCTCAACTGTGCTAAGGCAGATCCAGAATTTAGGCCACAGAGACATTTTTCTTTCTCTTTTTCTTTTCCTTTTTCTTTTTCTTCTCTTTCTTCTTTCTTTCTTTCTTTTTTTCCTTCTTTCTTTCTTTCTTTCTTTCTCTTTCATTGTTTGTTTTTTTGAAAAATGACCTGACTGGGACCTCTCTGCGTCCATGGAAAACTCAGACAGAAAACTCAGCCCAGCCTCACCTCTTCACACAACACAGATTCTTCTTGAGGGTCAATGCTAAGAAGTTTGTCTGGTAAAAAGAAACCTTCCGGGCCATCAGGAGAAAACAAGAGAGGGAGAGGTCCCACATCCATCAGTCCCTTCCTTCCCCTCCAGAATCTCCAGCACAGCATTTGGCCCTTGTCTTCCTACGTGTATGTCAAGGTAGAGTGGTTCTGTCGGTCCCTTGAATTCATTATGGAAATGGGCGTCATTTACTCAAAAATTCTCATGGACTCATAGCATCAGTTGATTACTTTGTGGCACACACCACGGTGCATGACCCCTTCTGAAAAGTTGCAGGGAATGGCTTCCCAGGTAGGCCAAGAGAGGAGGGAAGGGCCACCGGATGGCCCCCAGAAGTCTTCCAGGTGGCTCTGACTGGCCAAAGAGTAGAGGTGACCCCTTAGGAGTTGGCTGGGAGCCGGTTCTCAGGATATGGGAAAAGCTGACGGCCTCAGTGGGACTCAGGCTGGCCCTGCACACTTGTGCACTTGCAAACACAGGGGGCCTGCAGGTGCCCACGGGTCAGCATGCACTCTCTGGGCTCCTGGCTCCTTCACTTTCCTGAGTCACTGAAAGCTGTGATTCCCTCTGCTGCTGTTGCTTTCAGGCCGTCAGCATTCTGACTAAGGGAGTTTCCCCACATTGACATCTGAAGTATGTGTGGCAGCAGACATCGTGGATGAGAAGTATGACGCTGGGATCCAGATCTTA
Source organism: Enhydra lutris kenyoni (assembly GCF_002288905.1). Classification (NCBI taxonomy): domain Eukaryota; kingdom Metazoa; phylum Chordata; class Mammalia; order Carnivora; family Mustelidae; genus Enhydra; species Enhydra lutris. The sequence goes on from NW_019154096.1 coordinate 77,134,921, forward strand.
CTGCCGACTCTTTGCTCTGCCTGCCCCTGCCCCACCCTTCCAGCTGGCCTTCTCCTGGTTGTCGTTAGATATGGAAAACATGTCATGCTCTGTGCTCATCTCTGCAAATCAGTGCACATTCTGGCTTTTTTTTCCCCCCATGGGAAACATGGGTCTAAGGAACCGGATTGTGTAAAACCCCAAGGCCCGGGTATCAAGAGCCCACGCATGGAGCACCACGTTTCAAGTTCTCCAGATCGCATGTTCCAGTGAAGAAATCCTTCACTGGCCAACGGGCCCCTCAGGCCACCCTCAGAAGTCGTCCACTAGGATTGCCCATGGCCACGGCATCCTTCCCAGCTCTCTCCAGCGCCAGACCAGCAATTAGTCGTAGAACCAGGGGTGGAAGGCTGGTTTTCACGGTTTATAAGGGGCGGATTAAAACACTCCCTTTGTAAATAAGAAGGTGTCAAGGAGTTTGGGTGCTTAATGTATGGACAAAGAATACAACCGAAGAGAATGCTTTTATTTAAGAAAAAATCTATAGCAATAAAATAACACATAGCCCATGCAAACTTTCTGCAGTGAAAAAGGAAAGATGATGTTATGTTGTATACACACCACCTCTCCTTTATCCAGTCATCTACAGATGGACACATGGGCTGGTCCTGTTTCTTGTCTATTGCACGTAATGCTGCAGGAAACAGGGGTGCGTAGATCTTTTTAAATTAGTTTCGGTTTTCTTTGGGTAAATACCCCAGATAGAGGAATTACTGGCTCCATGGACTATGATTCGGCGTATGAGAGAATGAGATCCTGCCATTTGCACCAACACGGACAGACCTAAGGGGTATAAAGCTGAGTAGAGTAAGCGAGTCGGAGAAAGACAAACACCACGAGCTTTCACTTACATGTGGAGTTTAAGAAGCAAAACAGAGGAACAAACAGGAAAAAGGAAGCAAGCAAAGAAGCAGACAAATCCCTAAATATAGACAACAAATGCGTGGGGAAGGGGGGGTGAGTGGGGGAGGGGCACAGTAGGCGACTTACGGTGATGAGCTCTGGATAATGTATAGAATCGTCGAACCACTCTATCGGGCACCCAGAGCTGTTGCTTTAACACCGTACGTTAATTACACTCCAATCAGTCCGCATATAAATAAGTAAGAAAAAGAAAAAGACAAGGAAGTGACATGAATTGGAAAAATAAAGAATACGCTCGGAAAGAAGGTCTACTTCAATAAATAGAGGAAAATTTAAAATGTTTGTGGCTTCGCATTCTCAAGGACATTAACAAAACATCAACCCTGTGAACAGAGATAAAAGGTAAAAAGACGAGAAAAGATAATGGGCAGCCGCCTGATCCTGTGAGTAGATTGAAGAGACAAATAGACATGATGGCATAGACTGGAAGCTTCGTCTAAGTGTCAGTGAGTGGAAGAAACAACGTGGGAAGGTGACCCGAGGAAGGGAAGGACATCGCTAAGAGGAAGGACACGGTGAAGAAATGCCAGCACACCGCACGGGAGGAGCAAGGGACTGCGTTCATGTGGAGGGCAGACTGTACGTTCAGAGGACAGTAAAGTGCAGGTCATGAATAACAGGGTGTATCTGGAAAACGACAGCAAATGCACTGGAACTTCTGGTTCAAGACTCTCCTAGGGTATCACAGGAGAACTTGGGAAACATGGTGGGTTCTGAGACACGGTAACGTTCACAGACTCGAATTGTGGGGGATTTCCACGAAACACCTAGAGAGAGAAAAAAATCAGTTTACCTACAAAAAAGACAACAGAAGAAACAGTCTCCAAATAAAACACAAAAAGAGCAGTCTGGCCCCTTAGCAACAAAGGGACCAACTCAGTCCTTCCAGAAAGAATGGCATCCGGGCCCCAAATGCTAAACCCTGGCATGTAGCTGCTTATGTATGAAAAGATGGGGGGGGAGCTTAAATATGTATGAACTTATGAGGTAGATAAATTATTGATTTAATAAATATTTACAGAGTCAACAATTCTGAACATGTGAGTAGAAGAGGCAATCTTGTTCAATGAATAACGTCAAAACCTCCTAAATGGAGTTCCTTGTGGTATGAAGGGACTGGTGCGGACAACTGGGTCTCTAGACCATGAAATCCAAAGGAAGGAACTCTCGCTAATAGGACCCCAATTAGAACCCCAGTTTAAGCAGAGTAGTTCATGAGGGGAAAGCCATAGAATACTAAAAATGATGACGCAGGCACAGAAATGAGGCACAACCAACCCCCCAAGTTTCTACACGGGGGCAAGTGACTTCGCGGGGTGGGGTGTGGCAGGATAAGGTGTGGCTACACCTGACCTCCCCTTCAGCACCAAGGACACCCTCGATATCCCTTCATTCCTGACATCTAGCAGTTGAGAAACACAGGCTTAAGCAAGTTGTTTCGGTTGTAAAAGTTATCACAACTCAAGTCAAGGATAGGTCATATCCCACACGTGCCCAGGGGCAGCAAAACCCCAAACCAAAGAAGCCCTATAACAACAGTGACAACAGTAATAACAACAAAACAAATCAAATGAGCCTTGGAAAGACCACTTAAAAAGGCGACAAGTAAATGTAAGTGGCCTAAGTATATCTATTGGAAGAAAAACACTTCTAGGTTGGAACAAAACAATAATCACGAGTGTACTAAAGACATATCCAAAGCAAATGAAGCCATTGGGGGAGGGGGAGAGGAAGAAGCAGACTCCCCGCCAAGCAGAGACCCCAATGTGGGGCTCGATCCCAGGACCCTGGGATCATGACCTGAGCCGAAGGCAGAGGCTTAACGACTGAGCCACCCAGGCGCCCCAGTACTCAGACCCTCTTACACACACTCACTTATACACACTCAAACCAGTAGGCAGCCTCGAGCTTAATTGTCAAAAATCTCAAGTTGCATCAAAGGCAGGGAGCTCTGGTGGGCACTTGCCATCCCCAGGGTTCCACAGCACTGCTCTGGAACTCTTCCTTCTTGCCTGTGGACCAGGTTTTGATTTGGAAAGTCAGTCGAAAGTCCAAGGACCCCTTAACCATTGTTGAATTTTACCCTTATTTGTTTTTAGTTCACTATTACTTGACTGTTTTTTGCAGGGGTGAGGGGGGTTGGTGAGAATTCTCCATCCTCTGCTAGCAGCCTGATAGAGTCCCCCGTCGAGGTGGCCCCAGGGGACTTCCTGTCTCTGTTCCAGAACAGTCTCAGTATCCAGAAGAGGGGCCTCTGGGAGCTCCGTCTCCTCCCTCAGGAAGCTGAGATGGGCTTGGAAAGTCTCCGGGGCCCATGAATTCTGTTTCCCTGCTCAGAGCTTCCTCTGCCAACCTTAATCCAGGTCTTATCACTGCTTTCCTATATTTGACTCTTTGGTGGTTATGCCTGTCTAAGTTCAAGGCAGTGGTCCCGCAAATGCCAAAGTTTTCATCAACATGGGCTGGGGGTTGTTTGAAAACCAGAAATGGAACTTTGGTCTAATCCTGGGACAGGGCAGTTACAATCAGGCAGGACACTGAATGAAGAGGGAAAAACTTATCAGCACACATTCTCGTGTTTGGGCAAGGCCCACGGGATGGGCCAAAGAGGGCCTTTAATGACTCAGGGGCCCCTGAGCTCATTTCAGCCACGTGCACCCCTGGAGAGGCAGACGGTGGTTGGAAACCTTCCTTCATTTATTATTTCGAGATAGTGGGAGGCAAATCCAGCAGGAGCAAGCATGCCACGGTGCGAACAGCACTGGATTTTCACACTCCATTAACTTGTAGTTGTTGAGAATTTGCAAATGGACAGCATTGTGCTAGATCCTGGTGGAAGTGGATAGAAGATTCCACACGATCCCTTCCTTCTACTCATTGATGGTTTGTCTGAGGTAATCAAGCCTCCTTACGAGCCATGTAGCGGCGATGGCTTTCATGTGCACTAACGTCAAAAGGTCAGTGTAGACAGTAAGTGTTCCTGGGGTGGGATGTGGCGCTCTCCTCGGGGGAGATGCTATCCCACGGGGCTGGGATTCAGAGAGGAGGAGCCCGAGGGAAGCCCCTGCAAATGCGGAGTCCAGTCGTTAGGGGGGAGGGGCAACAGCAGAGTACAGGCGAGGTTGGAGGGACCACCAGGGAGACCGTCGTGGAGAGGATCTTTCCTACAAGGGGAAGGAGTGGGCCTCGAGACGCTCGGGGGCGGGGACTGGCTGGATGGCAGGCATGGGTGGCCTGGATGTGTCAGTCAGAGCGGGGAGGCAGAGGAGGCGGGAGGAGGAAGCAGGTATGGCGATGTTGTTTGTCAAGAATAAAAATCCAGACCTGGTGCGGAGCAAGCGTGCCCTTCAGCAGGGGTGTGGAGTCACCAGCCATGCCAGGAGATAGAGCAGCGGCATCCGTGGAGAAGGAAGGGCAGGAGGACATCCCGCGTCCACATTTGCAAAACGAGTGAACGAAGGACTCCTGCAGAGGTTTGCTGGATATTCCTGCTTCCGGCTGCTCCTTTTCTGGATGTCGGGCGGGGAGGACTGTTTACATCCTTGTTGGGGGTAACAGTTTCATTTACTGGGGAGATCTACAGTGTCTGCTGAGAATAATGGCCAAATAAAAAGATATGCTAAAAGGGTTTCTGGAAGAAAAATACACCCTACGCTTTGGGACGTGATTGAATAAAATTGGCCTTTGCCACGTGGAAAAGCACCTTTCTGTGCTTTTCATGGCACTTCATAAACTATGACGTGTGATAGGAGATGCCCTAAATGGTGGCCAATAAATGATTTTATAGCCATGATTGTGTTTTTCAGGGAAAAGGGAATATTTCATGAAAAACCAGATAAGCTTCGCACAGACTAACTGTACAGAATTTGGCCACTTTGGTTCAATTGATCTATTGTGTGTATTTCATGTGGTTTTCTTAATGATGTTTCTCTCTTCTGCAAGTCTCAGAATCAAGTGGGATTCTACTACCCTTGCTGCATGCCGAATTTTTAGTAAGAAAAAGAACTGACTTTAAGTTGGTAATGATCATACATAACTATTTTTGGGGAGGTAAAACACGTTGGTGATGCCTAATAAGTAATAAGAGGGAAAAAAAATCTATAGCCTAAAATACCTCTGGGCCTGCGTGTGTCTGTCCCAGCACCTCCAAAGGGAGGCAAACAACAGTGCTTCCCCCCAGAAACGGGCTTGTTCCAAACACACGTCCAGCTTGTTCACTTCCATTGGAGGGCGGGGGGCAGAGCCTCCTCCGGTGTCCAGGCGTGGGGCTGTGTTTCCACGGGAACTCTATTTTCCTCCTTCAAATTTGAGGCACATTAGGATGTTTCTGCACTTGGAGGTGGAACCAGAAAGAGGAAGAAGTTGCGGCCAAGGGAGATGGGTTCTGGATGAGAGAACCAGATCTTCTGGTCAGACCACCCTTCTGTGGACTCACACGAACTTTGCCAGGTATCATTTCCCTTGTTTCTTTTTAATGAAAAAAATGTTTATTGTTGTAAAATATATATAGCATACGATTTCTCATATTAACCGTTATTAAGTGTGCGATCCTGTGGCATTAAGACATGTACGATGCTGCGTGACCATCACCCCCACTGAGGACATTTTCCGCATCTCAAATCTGAGCTCTGTCCCTGTGAAAGACGAACACCCCGTTCTCCTCCTCCCCCAGTCCTTGGGGCACCGTTCTGCTTTTCGTCCTTGTGAACGTGTCTGTTCTAGGCACCTCAATCAAGCGGAGACCTGTAGTGTTTGCACTTCTGATTCTAGTGCATTTCACTCAGCGTAAGGGTTTCAAGGTTCTGGCTCCATAATATCCCATTGTGTGCACATGCCATGGACTTTTACCCCTCCGTGTGTTGGGGGGCGCTTGGCTTGTTCCCACCCTTGGGCTGTTGAGAATAATGTTGCCATGGACACTACCCAGACCTAGGAGAGGACTTCCTGGGTCATACAGTAACTCTGGGTTTAACGTTTCAAGGAGCCACGAGACTGTTTTCCACTGTGGCTCCGCACTTTACAGTCCCACCAGTGATGTCTCGGGGTTCCCGTTTCTCCACATCCTGGCAACCTTGCTATTTTCTGTTCCTTAATTTTTATTTATTTACTTACTTACTTACTTTTTCTGATAACGGCTAGTATAATGGGTGTGAGGTGCTACCTCCTTGCTGTTTTGATTTGCATTCGCCTAATGACCAGTGACGTGGAACAGCCATTCATGTGGCCCCTGGATGTTTCTTAGGTTTTCTTCTGGTTATAAGTAGATGAGAAACGACCCCTCCCGCCACGTCCTGACCATCACCCAGGTTGGCGCCCCCATTCCCTTCTCTTCGGTCTGAGCCTAGCGATGACAACGCGGTCCCCTCCCTGCCTATGGGGGAGCAGAAGGACAAGTGGGATGGCAAGGCCTGTGTCTTCTGGAAGAGAAGCCTGTCTGCCTGGTAGCAGATGCAGGAGGGAAAGGTCCTTGGCTCATCTCCTCCCGTCCCAGTTCCAACCTCCAGCTCTGGCTGCCTTGGTGGCTAACGTCCCAGGGACTTGGGTTGGCACGGCCCCTGCCCCCTCCACTCACCTGCCACTGGCTGTCACTGAGGTTGTTGTCCTGCCTTCGTGCAGTACATGGTCCCGTCACTAGCATCCATGGCCCCCATCTGTCCAGGAGCCAGGACCTGGCACTCAAGCTGGTTTCTTGTTTTCTTTCATTGAAATTAGCCTTGCTCAATCTTACCTCATCTGTAGGGAGGTGGGTTCTGGGTCTGGGATGGCTTCTGCAATGAGGGAGAAGGTAGGACAGATTCTGGGGACATCCCTAAATTATTAACCATAAAATGTTGACATTTAATGCAGAATAACTTAAACATTCATGTAATTTCGGGTGCACGGCTACTGAGCTTTATAAAGTAAAAAGCCCCCCTCTGAAGATGAAAATGTCCATTTAACCAAACAGACAATTTTTTTTTTAAAGACAAAACATTTTTCTATGTCTTGTGCCCACACGACCTATGAGGTCTGTGTTTGTACTTATCAAAATGCGTTGCCAGGTGGCAAAAGGCACATGTTTTAGACTCCCATGTCCTCCAATGCGGCCAAGTCCAAGGCCATGCTGAAGGACCCGTATCCAGCCCCACACGCACTTCCCAAAGGAGAAAACATGTGCCCCCACGGCCTGAGGCGTGTGCTCGGAACTTCTGACTCCCCCACTCAGGATTTAGTCCGCATGTGGGAAAGACCTCAGTGCATGCAACCTCCTTCCCACTGATTCATCCGGAAAGAAAAATGAAGCCCTAATTTTTTAAGCTGAAGGCTCCATGTGTTTATGCATTTAACACCTCAAGACAGCAGGAAATAATTAGTGGTTTGAGAACACATTCACACAAACCAAGAGCTTTTTCAACTTTTGGACTCAGAACATTCACTGCAAAATAACAAGCACACCAGACGGAACAATGGTCTTTTGTGACCGGGAGGTTACCCCGAACCCACCTCCTAGCCCCCCTGGGGTCACCACAGCGGGGCCTTCCTGTCCCTCCAAGGCCATCGTCGGACGGGCCATTTTGTTCCGAGGGCCTGTGCTGGCTGTGGACGGCGAGCGGTGCATTTCTTCTCCTGTGGCCGGTGGGAGGGAGTCCCATAAAGCACCACTTTATTTAATTCGAAGTGATTTTCTGGCAAGCTCTCCTTCTAATTTGGAACCAAATATTTAAACAACCGTTGCCTGCAGACCCTGAAGAAGCCAGAGTAAGGACTGGACGGTGCTGGCACGAGAGGAGCAGGTTTGCAGGAAGACAAGAAGTCCGGGTCTGGGCCGCACCAGCCGCCCGGGGTCTTCTGGCTTTTTATCGATTATGTGTTTGTTCCCGAGGTCAGGGAGGGCTGTGGCGACAACAGATTTTTATGTGGCCTCTCGCGTTCTTCTATTCCTCATCTTTGAGTCGGGAGGAATCAAAATACCCCTATTGAAACTCTTCTCTGTGGCCCAGTGAATTTATGAAACCAGGAATAGAAACGTGCAGGATAATTTCCTCTCTTTGCAAAAGCAGCCCCTGTTGCGTTGCTGTTGAGCTGGGCAGGGGGGCCCTCGCAGGCCTGGGGGCGGGGCGCTCCTGTCACAGTGTCCGTCTCCCCAGGAGAAGGGGTTTCTGGATGCCAGAGGAAATGGTTTTGTGTGTAGGAAGTCAAATGAAAACACTCGGGATGGTCTTAATAGATGAGCAAATATTTTGCAGGACGTTTGTCTGTTTACTTTGCATTAACCACAAAACGCCCGCAGGGGGAGTTTTCATATTTCTCTTTTTGAGTCTCCAAACACAGAATAATTTGGGGGTTTTCTGTTTCCTGACTAATCCACTACTGCTGTGTTTTGCTTTGGGCTTCAAATACGTTTGCCCCGACAGTCACTGCTCCCCATTTCTAAAGGCTGGCCTCAGAGCATCTCAGATTGTGACGAAGGACAAAAACATCTGTGGGGCTCAGAGGATTCGGGGAAACACGGGAAGGGGGGAATGGAGGGTGATTTGGAAGCAATCATCGGGCATCAGCAGGGTCAGGGAGAGAGCACAGCCCGTGATGCCAAGGGTCCTGGACACAGGAGCCCTCCCTGCTCGCTGGAGAGCCCCTCCACCCAGTTAAGGTCCTGGGGAGGATGCAGGACAGATGGAAAGTAAAGCCCTGGGGGCTCTGCTAGGTCCGGAGGCTCTGCCCTGCCCTCCCTGCATGGCCTGGAGGAGGAAGCCGGGTGAGGATGGTAAGCGGAGGGGTCTGGAGCTAGAAGCCCTGAGCCCGTTTAACAAGCCGTGACCTATGACCCACTGACCATCTCCACTGCCAGAGGCCAGAAGGATCTCTCTGCGATGTCAGAGGATGAGACAGAGAACGAGGCTCCATCTGTGAAGTAGAAGAGTGAGGAAATGAGGTGAGCGAGGTGCGCGAGAGAAGGCAGAACGGTCCCCGAGCCTCGGGACTCCCACTGAGCACAGAAACGACAGGTGGCCCACAGGATGGACCTGCCGGAGAGTACGCAGGGGGTCTCCCTGGCCTTCACGCACATGGGCACGGCTCCCTCCACAGCATGCGTGGGGGCCTGGGGCGGCCTGCCCTGGAGGGCCAGTACCTTTTAAGGCTTGCCCCCATGGTTGGGGCGCCTGGGTGGCCCAGTGGGTTAAGCCTCTGCCTTCGGCTCAGGTCATGGTCTTAGGGTCCTGGGATAGAGCCCCGCATTGGGCTCTCTGCTCAGCGGGGAGCCTGCTTCCCCCTCTCTCTCTGCCTGCCTCTCTGCCTACTTGTGATCTCTGTCTGGCAAATAAATAAATAAAATCTTAAAAAAAAAGTCTTGTCCCCATGGGCCAAAGCAAGTCCAAGCCCACGCCCACGTGGAGAGCTGCTCCCCCTTCAATGAGAAGAACTGTGAAGCCACGTGACAGAAGACATGGATGAGGGAAGGCCAAGACTGAGGCTCTGATAGAGCTGACCCTGTCAGTGGTGGTCGGGTTGCAGCAGAAGAGAGACTTTTGTACTCTGCAGGGGGAGGAGGCCCTGGAAACACGGTTTAGGAGACAGTTTGGGCACGTCCGTCATGATTTTAAAATGCGTATCTCTAACAAGGCATCCATCATGTAGGTATATCTACCCCAAACACCAAGAGCTTTGTGCAGAATGGTTTGTAGAAGGGAAAAACTAAGTCCAAATCAAGAAGCAACCTGAACTTGACAAGGGACTGTTTAAGTAAAAATATAATATACACCTAAGATAGAGCATGAATGGCCATCAGGGAAAATCAGGCGGATCTGTCTGTGATGACGCAGAGTGAGCTTTGTGATATTTTACAGAGTGAAACTAAGCTAAAGAGCGGTGTTTTATTTTTTAATTTTTTATTATTTTATATTTCTTAAAGTTTTTTGTTGCTGTTGTTGTTTATTTGAGAGAGAGAGATAGAGTGAGTGAGCCCATGTAGGGGGAGGGGCAGGCAGAGGGAGAAGCGGACTCTCCACTGAACAGGGAGCCCATGTGGGGCTCGATCCCAGGACCCTGAGATCATGACCTGAGTCGAAGGCAGATGCTTAACCCAATGAACCACCCAAGCGCCCAAGAGCACTATTTTAGTATGACCCTATTTGTATAAAAATAAACAATATGCTTATGGGTATGAAGTAAACTGTGGACAGTAGTTGTCTCTGGAAAAGGAAGCTCAAGGTGGGCAGTAGAAAGCAGATTAGGTTTTCATTTTTTACCTTTCTGTGCTTTTTGATTTTTTTCCCCCAAGGGCATGTATAACTTTTCTAAACAACAACAACAACAAAATGGTTTGGTGACGGTTCTGTGTTTATTTTGAAGTCTCAGCAATGTAGAAGGAAGCATTTCTCAGAATCTTGGTGTTTTTACTGCTGAAGTCCATGTCTTCGGCTGTAACCGCGCTGTGACTTGGGAGCTTGAATTCAGTCCGTCCACACTGAAGAGAAACACTTGAGCCCTAGTAAGCAAAGACATAGCCCAATGTGCTGTACACTCCTGATGTCTGGGTTCCACTTGCCTGGTTAGCGTATCAGAAACTTTTCTCAACCTAGAGAACCAGGAATGCATTACAAAGAGGGGCACAAGGGCAAGCGGGATCTCGGTTTCATCGTTTCTTACTGTGATCCTTACTTTGAGCAGGAGACTCCTTTTTTTTTTCCCCACCGTGCAAAAGATTGTACTCACTTCCCCTCTTTGCTGTACTCAATTCTCCCTGACCCCACGAGATGTGCATGGCCCTACCCCCTGCAAGAAGGAAATGGCTGTTTCATGGTCGGCCTGCCCCGGCCTGTGTTAAGATTTTCTTCTGAATTGGCCAATCTTCAGCAGGCAACATGGTTATCATTTCTTTTCTCTTGGAACATTTTCTTTGTGTTTTCTTGACAGCAACTCTCTGAGTTTTTCTCCATCTCCTTTCGGTAGCTTCTCCTTCTGACTCTCTTGGCTGCCACTTCCTTCTCTGCCAGACTTCTAGAATCTGCTTCTCTTCTCCGTTGCCCTTCTCCTGTTTCCCATGCAGTCTACTGGCTTTGTGCGTCACACACACACGGACACTTCCCAGTTTCTGTTCTCCCTGCTCTAGATCAGACTTCGGGGATCAGACTTCCTTCTTCAGTTTCCTCTCCATCTTCTCCATGTCATAGGAATCTCAAACTGTGTGTTCTCACGGCATAAAACTCTACATTTTCCCCTGCCGACGGCCGCTCCTCCAATTTTCCTGTTCCCAGTGTGTAGCAACACCATCCACACGATTCCTCAGATCAAAAACCCAGCAAGCATCCTCGATTTCACTTTCTTCTTAACGTCGTGGGTACAACGGAGCATTCTTAGTGGCTAGATCTTCGAAATATACTCCAGTTGCGTCCCCACTGTGACATCCTGAGTCCGGGTCACTGTGACCTTTCACCTGGTAAACATGACGTTTTACCTGTTCTCCTCACTCCAGCTTCTTCCGCTCACTTGCCTGGTCCTTAGAGCAACTGGGAACTATGTGCGCAATATCTGACTTCGAGGTCTGGCGAAGATAGAATAGTCCCGCTTGGCTTTATCCCTCACACTGTTTTTCTACTAAAAAACTCGAAAGAATGAATAAGGCAACTATCAAAAGAATCTGATTTTTTTTTAAAGCAGGCCAAATAAGGAGAGAAATCAAGTCTTGAATACCTAATATCTAAATAAATCTAGAACTGTCACGGGTGTTTATAAAGACTCAATAAGATGCAGATATACATTATTCACAAAATGTACTCTAGCTTCGACGCCATTCCAAAAATTATGCTAATGGATTATTTCATTAATATTTCATATTAAATCAGAAATTTAATAGAACTGATATAAGTATAACACATATACATAGAATGGCCATAAACCTTCTGAATAAGGACAAGATGGCTGGGGGAGGGCAATACTGAGACTTGCCTTATCAAATTTCTATCTTATGGAAAAGTGTCAGGAAGCAAAAAGTGGCACTTTCATGAGCCAAATAGCCAATTTTTCAAATAGCCAATGGAGTATAATGGAGAATCAGAAACCGACACCCAGCAATATGGAGACCGCGATGGGGCAGGCACTCTGGATCAGTGAGGAAAGAAGGAGCTATTTAGTAAAACACTCATGGGCCAACTATTGTGTTCATTGAAAAGAAGGCAACTTGATCCCTGCCTCACAGCCTACTCAAAAATCAAGTCCAGGTGTCTTTAGGACTTAAGGATAGTCCCTTGTCTTCTGAAATTGCTTTACCTTTCTTTTTCACATTTGTGACCTACAGGTAGAAAGACAGGTAGAGAGGTAGAAAGAAAGATACAAAATACAAATGCCCTAGAGGAAAAGATTGATATTCCGAACTCTATTTCATTAAGAACTTCAATTCATCAAAATATACAGAGAAGGTGTGAAAATTCAAGTCATAAACTGGGAAAAATATTCACAACCCATATATGTGTAGAAGAATTTATATCTGGAATACTGAAGGATTCCCACCAATCAATAAGGAAAAGACAACAGATTCAAGAGCAAAATATGCAACAGACGCGATAGGGGCATTTTCCTGAAAAGGAAACACCTAGGCAACTAAACATGTGAAACAAAGGTCAACTTCATTAGAAATCAGAATGCTGCAGATGCGAAAATCCCAATGAGGTGTACTTTTCCATTGACTAGCTGGGCAAAAATTTAAAAGTTTGATAGTACCCAGTGTTGGTTAAGGCTGTGAATCATAAGGGTTTTTCTTCACTGCTGGACCAAGTACAATTAGTAGTAACCACTTTGCCAAATAATTTGACATTATTTTATAAACATGAGTATTTGATCAAATAATTCCACACTTAGATACATGGCAGCACCTTTTGCATATATTTGAGTATTCAAACAAGTATCATTCCTACTGGCAAAACCAGAAAATACCCCAATTTCATCAATAAAAAAATAGATAAAGAAATTGTCTTAAATTGGACAATTGTCAGGGTGCCTGATTGGCTCAGTCCGTTAAGCTTATGACTCTTGGTTTTGGCTCAAGTCATAATCTCAGGGTCATGAGTTTGAGCCCCACATCAGGCTCTGTGTTTGGCATAGAGCCTGCTTAAGATTCTCTCTCTCCTTCTACCCCTAATCCACTGCCATCCTCTAAAAAATAAAATTGGGCAATTGTCTTAAAACGGACTTTTGTAAAGCAATGGGAATTCAGTTGCATGTGATAGTATGAATCAATTCCACAAATATAATGCAATAAAGTTCTAGAAATGTATGTAGAATATAATGTGATTTTCTAAGGCTCAGAAATAAGTAGAGTTAAACAGTATATTGTGGGGGTACCTGGGTGGCTCAGTGGGTTAAAGCCTCTGCCTTCGGCTCAGGTCATGATCCCAGGGTCCTGGGATCGAGCCCTGTGTCGGGCTCTCTGCTCCACAGGGAGCCTGCTTCCTCCCCTGTCTCTCTCTGCCTGCCTCTCTGTCTACTTGTGATCTCTCTCTCTCTCTGTGTCAAATAAATAAAATCTTAAAAAAAAATAGTATATTGTGTAAGCATACATACATACATGATATAACGATTTAAATAAACAGGAAAGGAGTAATATATACAAATAATAGTAACAGATATATTTCAGGGTAGAAGTAACTTCTGGGGGCAAGGGAATTGGGATAGAGGAGGTCTATATAGCAGGGACAAACATTTTGTTTTAAATTTGGTGTGGATTCCTAAGTCTAAATTTTATTATGATACTTCATATTTTACATACAAACTGTAAATAGTAATTTTTCAAAAGAAATACACACCATGTGATTCTGGACTATCATTAAAAATGTCCTGTACATTTAGCACTGAGCTTCCTGTTGGCCAAAGAGAAGAAGGGAATAAGCTCAGTTCAGGAGTTACTTTGTGAACCTAAAGTGATACGTGGTGTTCAGGAGGAAGAGTGCCTGTCAGGTAGTGAAGATCAAGTAATGTCTGAACAAATGTATTTTCTCTCAAATGAAAACATTGCTTAATAGGAATAACATTTAATACAAATTATTTGTCCGGTTTCTCGTCGACACATGAACTTCACAAATCATCCTCACGATCTTCTTCCCCCAGACGTTCCAGCTGCCTTTGTCCAAAGGCCCTAGTAGCTGATGGTGAATCCAGAAAGGTCCCAGTTCTAGAATGTGCTCATCAATGAGGGGCACATCTGGCCACGTCCCGGCGTTCACAGATGGCAGTCCCTGAATGCCATCACCCAGTTATTCTGCTAATATTTGCCACAAAAATGTTTGTTTGAATGTATCTTATCAAAGTAGTGTTTGTATTCTGGATTAGTCAATGCTTGGCTAAAGATTTGTATAATCAGCTTATTTTAAGATTAATTCATTAAAAAAAACTTTGCAAATTCCTATTATCACTTAATTTGTATAAATATATTTACTATATTTTAACAGTGCAATTAAGATTAATATGGGTTCTAAAACCATAAGGTCAAGTAAATATGAGTTGGATGACACTCCAAATAGTCATTTCTGATCCTCAGATATTATTATGCAGCCCAGACCTTGTGGGCTTGCGGAACAGCAAAAAGGTCAGAAGTGGAATGAAATGAATATTCTCCAGCTGTTCTGTGCCGAGATCACCTGCTCATTCATCACTCTGGGTCTGAGAGCTGGCAGAGGATCCCGAGACTGGAGGAGGATGGATGGAGCCCCGGAAGGGGACCCTCCTTCAGGCAGATGGGAAGCTGGGATGCATTCCTATGGACCAGGCTCTCCCAGTCCCAATTCTCTCCAGAACTCCTTTTCCAGAGACGGATACCTGATGGCACCTCTTAGTGGCAGAAAGCTAGCCTTCACCCCTTCTGAGACACATAGGCTGCCACCAGCCACACTCTCTGGGATCATTTCTTTCCAGATCATAATACCTGGCATGGGCTTTTCAAATATTTTGATGGAACCCAGCAGTGTTTTAATTATTACATCAACTAGATAGTAACCCTCCCCTGCTGTACAGGGTTGAATGATGAGCCCCCAAAATATACAGCCATGTCCTAATCCCCACTACCTGTGAGTGTGACCTTATTTGGAAAAAGGGCCTTTGAAGATGGAATTGGGTTCAGGATTTCGAGAGAAGAGTGCCCTGGGTTATCCTCGTGGGCCCTGCATCCAATGGCAAACTCCTTCTAGCAGACAGGAGAGAAGACCCTGTGAAAAGAGAGGCAGAGGTTGGAAGGGGGCAGCTATAAGCCTGGAGCTACCTGAACCTAGAAAAGGCAGGGAAGGAGCCTCCCCTAGAACCTTCTGAGGATTTCCCCTTGGCTCCCAGAACTGTGGGGGTACACACTGTTGTTGTTTTAAGCCACTCAGTTTGTGGTACTGTGTGGTAGCTCCAGCAGACTAAATGCCCCCAAAATAGGTCTTACTTTTCCTCATAAATCAATTTCTTATTAAAAAAATTATAGAGTCTATGCATCTGGGTTTTAAAACTCACTCAATGGATCTGATCATGTCTACCTCCCTCTTGGACAACACATGTGGTTTGACTCGCCCAAGTTAGGGAAGTTGGTCAACGGACAAGGCTTTTGTTAGAATCTTTAAAAAAGTGTGTAAGTTGAATGCTGCTTATTACAACAAGTTCCCATTGGCCTCCTTCTCACTATAATTGCTTTGTTTTCTCTATTCTGATGGTATTGGGGGCAGGGCTGTATCAGCCTTTCCCTCTCTGGTTTCCTTTGACCAATTATGCTGCACCATCACCAGGAAGAGGCACCAGGTCTGGCCCTCCAGTTGGGTTTCTTTTTCCCCCAATCTGGAAGAAAGACAGACAATCAGACACATGGACATCTCATGCAGTGATTAGTGCTACAACAAAGGCATGGACACAATGTCTTGCTGGTGTGTGGGAAGGAACCATATCTTCTGTCTAGGGCCATGCTGTGAACAGAGATTTCTGCACTGATGGCAGGTTCTTATTTGTGCTGGACAGTGCTCGTCCCTCCCTAACACTCTCCACAGGTGCGTGCTGAACCCTTGAAATGTGGCCAGTGCCATCAAAAACTGCATTTCAGTTTATTCAACTTTAATTAATATAAACTTAAACACCCGTATCTGGAGAGGGTTGTTGGAGGGGGCATCTACGCTGAACCTCCAGGTGGGCACTTTGGCATTCCAGACATTGCCTGGGACATTTCTGGATACAGCTCCAATGGCCCTTAATGGGTAATGAAGAGGACGCATTTAGAATCCATCCATGAGTCTCAAGGAATGAATCCAGGAAAATCAATGATAATTTTTAATCAAGAGGCCATGTGATCTTTTCAAGGTCACAGGAATATACGTGCTGGGAAGTATCCAGTTCCACTGCCCGTTGGGTAATTCCCAGCCACTTATGCTCTTTTATGTGAGCTAGAGATGTTGACTGCCAGTCCATCATCCCCCAGGGGGACACAGACCTTCCCCGCACCTGAGCCAGGAGTACAACAAGGCCCACAGACATCAGAGGGCATCCCTTTACACCTGTCCATAAGAAATATGATGCCAAGGTATCCAAAACAGGAAAGCTGGGTCAACAGAAATGTGTGAGAGTAGCCAACAACATCCAAACCTGTGTCAGATGTGGGCGCTTCCAAAGGGAATGCAAACAGAACAAATTGTTAACACAATCAATAATGACTTTAGCAATAAAGTCATTAAATAAACATTTAGCAATGTTTTATGTAGTGAAATCATAGGGACTAGAAAAATCCCTATTCCCAAGTAATTTATATGAGCTGTTTTTAAGTCACAAGGGGGTCAATTCAATTTAGAGATTACACCTGGATTCATGGAGTTGGCAACTTGAATATGGCTTCCTATCGCTTCACTCAACTCCAAGCTACCTGGCTTTCCTGAGGAGTACGTGACCTCAGGGCCCACAGGAGGTTCTGGGATACCTGCTGAGTGGAGCAACACAGGGTTTTCTCCTTTTGAAACTGGCAAGAGTGTGGATTTTCTTGTTAGAGGGAGGATTGGAGCAAGAGAACTCTGGGAAAAATTTGGTCTATCGTGTCAATGGCCTTGACATATGTCATTGTTAGCCCTGATTCATTAATTCATTGCACACCTATGTCCAGGGAGATGTTTGATGGTTAGACCGGGCTCTCTCTGCCTCTGAGTCTGACTAGGCAGGAAGGAGTGTTTCTACTCCTTTTTTCACAGGAGGAGAGGCAGAGAGACCTGTTGTTACGTTGCTGGCTCACAATGGCTGAAAGGACTTGCATTTCACCACCGAGATACCATAGCACATAAAGTATGCTGGCAATGAGAATGAACCCGAAGGAACTGACGAATACGAATGACAATCCCACTGAGAAGAGAGAGGGATGAGGAAGATATCAGTTAGTCAACAGAGCACATTCTCAGCTTGGCTTACACTCTAGAAAATGACCCCGGTACTGTTTGGAACCTTGGCGTCACCGCTAGGGACCAGCCTCCTTCCTTTCCTGTATTCCCATTACAGTATCATTCTGGGCTCTCTTTGTCTTCTGATCTGTTGTCCTCCAAAGATCTATGCACTCTGTCCTTGGAAAACCTTCTCCATTGTAGATGAGTTGTCCCACACGCCCAGCTTCTCCCCTTCCTGCCTTACCTGAAACACTTTCAATCTTTTCCTATAATATCACCTCACCCTCAGCATTCTTAAAAGGGTAATTCTGGGTGCTAAATTTCCTACCATGCAAATATTTTCCAAGGTAGACTTGCTGTTCCCTTCTTTCTCTATGTTGTTTACAGAGATATTTTAAACATAAAGACACAGAAATGCTGAAAGTGACATAATAGACCCAAGAAAATCATAGAAATACTGAGCCGTGTAGTTTGTGGGCCTGTAGTACCAGATTGTTAGACTTCCAAGTAAGGAATATAATGGGAGTGAAAAGGGGATATTTAATGTAAATGAAAGGACTAATTCAATAGAAAGATGTAACAATCCTATACATTTACATTACATTAGAAATGTATTACATTAGAAATGTACATTACATTAGAAATGTACATTACATTACATTAGAAAATCTTCAAAAAATACAGAACTAAAAGAAAAAAAGCACACAATGGCATTGGATAACTTTTAATACTCATGAATGGAAGGATATTAGAAAAGCATCAGTAGGATACAGAAGATTTGAAAGACATCACTAGACACCTACACTATATCAACCTATGGAACACTATATCACATATTTAACTCCTATTTAGTAAAATAGACAAGAATCTGGGCCAGAAAGCAAGTGTCAACAAGTTCCAAAAGACTGAAATCATAAAGTCTATGTTCTTTGGCCACTGTGAAGTTATATTAAACTCAGTAACAGAAAAAAGACAAAGAATCTTTAAATTCCCAAAGAGTTGGGAAAAAGACATAATTATAAAGAATGTATGAATTTAAGAATACATTACAACAGAAACCAAGAAATAAAAGTATATACACACATATATGTATGTATATATATTTATACATATACTGCATCTATCTATATATCTATATGAGCTTAAAGTCAATGCTCTCAGCCTTCAATTCAAGAAGTTAGAAAAAGAATAGAAAATTAAGCTCAAATAAAGTAGAAAAAATAAATAATAATAATATAAACAGAAATCAATAAAATATAAAACTAATATATAATACAGATATGAATAAAATGTTGATTTTTAAGAGTAATAAAATTGATAAATCCCTTGTAAGACATAAAAAGAGAGAGAAATATAAATTGCCAATATCAAGAATAAAATTAGGACAGATCCTTCAGAAATCAAAAGAATATTAAGGGGATTAAAAACTTTATGCCATTAAGTTTGAAAATTTAGATAAAATGGATACTTCTTAAAAAATCCTGTTTAGAGAAACTGACACACATGAAAATAATGCTGCATCTTTTAAAGAAAATGTATCAACACTAAAAATTTTCCCACAAAGAGAATTCCAAGCACATATAGATTTATTTCGCTTTCACCAAATATTTTGAAGAGAAATTAGTTATATCTTAAACACAATCTCACAGGGAGCTGCTTGATGAGATTGATATAACCTTGAAGCCAAATATGACAAGGACATGACACGAAAGGAAAATCACAAGATGATATTATACATGAACAAATGCACAAAAATTCTAAAAAGTTATTAGCAAATCAAACCCAATAGTATATAAAAAGAATAAGAATGATATATCCTAAACAAGTGGGATTTTCCTTACAAATTCAACAAAATATAAAATTGTTTTAAGTATCAATAATTAATGTAATTCACTATATTAACAAAACCAAAGAGAAAAATCTACAATAATGTCCATAAATGCAGAAAAAGGGGCACCTGGGTGGCTCAGTTGGGTGAATGGCCTAATCTTGGTTTTAGCTCAGGTCATGATCTCAGGGTCCTGGAATCAAGCCTCAAATTGGGCTCAAGTTGGAATCTCTGCTTGAGATTCTCTCTCCCTCTCCCTGCCCCCCTGCAGGTGCTCTCTTCCTCTCTCTAAAATAAGTAAATAAATAAATATCTTAAAAATATATAAAAGTACAGAAAATGAATTTTGTAACATTAAATACCTATTCCTCATAAAATATATGAACAAATTAAAAATAGAAAAAAAATCCATAGTCCAATAAATGGCCCATATAAAACAAAACAAAATGAACAAAGGAAAAAAACATATAGCTAACATTATACTTAATGGTAAACTATTGAATGCTTTCCCTGAGGTTAAGAATAAGACAAGGATGTACAATATCACCACTTCTATTTAATATTGTACTAAAGATCCTGGTTCAATACAGTAAGAAAATCTTTAAAAATCCTAATAAAATTGTAGAAGAAAAAACTAAAATTTCTTATATAGATAGCATGATTGTGTTTATATAACTTTGAAAAGAATCTGCCAAGAAATTATTAACAACAGGTGAGTTTACTAAAGTTGCTGGTTATAAGGCCAATATACAAAGTTGATTCTATCTATGTACTAGAAACAAATAAATGAAAAATAAAAATTTAAAAATACCATCAAAAACCATATCAAAAATATGAAATGCCTAATAATAATTTTGAAATATATGCAAGTCCTCTGCACTGAAAATTATAAAACATTACTGAAATAAATCAAAGAAGTTCGAGATAAATGGAGAGATATGCTATGTTCATAGATTAAGTGACTTAATATTCTTTATATGTTCATTTTGATCCATATGATTTTAGTTCTAATGAAATTTCAATCAAAATGCCAACAGTTGGGGCACCTGGGTGGCTCAGTGGGTTAAAGCCTCTGCCTTCGGCTCAGGTCGTGATCCCAGGGTCCTGGGATCGAGCCCCGCATCAGGCTCTCTGCTCTATGGGGAGTCTGCTTCCCTCTCTCTCTGCCTGCCTCTCTGCCTACTTGTGATCTCTCTGTCAAATAAAATAAGTAAAATCTTTAAAAAAAATGCCAACAGTTTTTTTATGTGTAAGGAAATTAATACATGAAAATTTATATAGATAAAGAAAACATTAAAGAATATGTTGAATGAAAATTTATATAATGTAGTGATAGAAATGCAAAGGACCTAGGAAAATCAAGGAGTAGAAAACTGGAGGATTTACACTATAGGATATCAGGACTTTTTATAAAGTTATGGTGATTACGCCAGTGTGTTATTTGTACAAAGACAGACAAATGGATCAATTTGTGACATAATACCTATTGTAATTCAGTAGGGAAAGGAAGATCTTTTTCAGTAAATACACTATATTAAAAATGACCTTGGCCACTATCTGACCAAATACCCACCCTCCAAAAAAAATTCAGAGTGATCATAGACTAAATGCTGAATGTGACCTTTTTGGGAAATAAGGTTTGTATGGAGGTAATCAAGGTAAAATTATGTCTTTAGGGTAAATCCCAATTCAGCATGGCTGGCATCCTTAAAAAAGAGGAGATTTGGACACAGACCTAGACATGTATAGAGGGAAAACTGGGTGAAGAAACACAGGGAAAAGATCATGTGAAGATGGAAGCAAAGATTGGAACAAAGCTGCCAGAAGCCAAGGGACATCTGGGACTAGGAGAAGCTTCAAGAGGCAAGGAAGAATCCTTCTCCTACAGGGAGCATAACCCTGCTGACACATTGATTTTGGGCTTCTAGCCTCCCAAATGGCAGACAACAAATTTCTGTTGTTCTATGTCACCCTATTTACAGTACGTTGTTACAGTAGCTTTTGGAAACTAATACACAGTAAAGAGTGATACATTGTACTTTACTAAAGTAAGAACTTCTGTGTATCAAACCATCCCATTAAGAGTAAGTCATGTAAAAGGGCTGATATTTGCAATAAGTTTATCTAGCAAAGGACCCAGTTCCAGACTATTTAAAGATATTCCTGCATTTAAATTTAAAAAAAAAAAAACAAAAAAAAAAAAAAAAAAGGAACAAACTTGGAAATTGGCAAGAAACTTGAATAGAACTTCTATAAATGTGCAAATTAAAATGGCCAATCATCATATAAAATATGCATCATATCCCTTATCATTAAAGAAATGAAAATTTTAAAGAGAGACACAACTATCCATTCACTAGAATGGCTGTAATTTAAAAAGGTACATTAATTTTATTAGATGCTGGTGAGTGTGCAGAACAAATAGACCTATTCCATTTCTGGTGGGAGTGTAAATTGGTACCATCTTGGAAATGATTTGACCAAATCTACTAAAACTGTGCATACACAGACCCCATGATCCAGTTATTCTATTAGGTATAAACTCAACTGAAGTGAGTGCTTATATTTACCAAAAGACATGTAGGAGAGTGTTCAAAATAGCTTTATTTGTGAGAGCCCCCCAAATGGGAAACAGCCCAAATGTCCATCAAGAGTTAAATGCGAGATTGAGTCATCGTACCTTCATATAGTGGAATGAGAAAGGACTCCATAGAAGTGACTCCTGATAGGTATGATGCTATATCAAGGAGATATGATACCAAATATCACATACTTGATCCTCCATTTGTATGAAGTTGGGTCAGGCCAGGTCCATCCATGATAGTGGAAGTCAGGACAGTGATTAGTTCTTAGGGATGGCATTAGTGTAGAGGGACAATTTGGGAATCTTCTGGAATTATGGAGATACTCTTCCATTCCATCTGGGTAGTGGTTATATTGCTGGCTGGAAATGTAAACATTTATCAAGGTGTATAAATCAGATTTATACATTGTACCAAATATAAGTCAAGCCTCCAAAAATATAAAAAAGCAAAAAAAAAAGTATCAGATAATAATCAAGAAAAGTGTCATAAGGAAACATTTTGAGAGGGAGATAATTACCTTATCAGATATCAGAACATATAAATTACTGTAATTAAATCACTTTGAGTAGGGGCATAGGAACAGACAAAAACAGTGGTACTCATCAGAGAATCCAGTGACAGAGTGGTTGTGAATTTCAAACAATAGACAACTTATTAATTTTTAAGCACATGGAAGTGTGCTCACATTTACCAAAGCCCTGGGTAAGTGCTAGTTAATCAATTAAAGTAAAAAAGACTAGATTCCTGTATATGATGATTTACTATATCACAAACGTTATACTTCAATTTTAGGAAAATAAAGGCATTATTTAATATATGGAGATGTCTCCACTGCATACGCTTTGAAAGTGAATGAAGTTGGCCATCTATTTCCATTTTACCTAACGTGAAAGCCAAAACTAGAGAAGCCTTACAAAATATCTAGAAGATAACAAGTAATTTAGTGGCGAAGAAGAATTTATTACACGAGATGTTCAGCAGTTTTAAGAAAAGATAGACCCACTTCACTGTATAAAATTTTAAAATATTGTAATAATGAAATATGAAAATAGCCAATAAAGAAAAAGTAGGTTTGGTAAACTTTCACAAAACAGATAGTGAATAAAGTTAATATTTATTATTTAACCTTATATATGTATTATATTTAATGCGTATTATATATAATATATAAAGATGTAAAGGTGCAATAACTAGTATGTATTTATGTAATATAATTTATATAATGATATGAAATAACTATAATAATAAAAGTAGGGCTTCCTGGGGGGCTCAGTCAGTTAAGCATCTGCCTTTAGCTCAGGTAATGATCTAGGGGTCCTGGGATCAGGCCCCACATCGGGCCCCCTGCTCAGTGGAGAGTCTGCTTGTCCCTCTGTGTCCCTCCCCACCCACCTGCTTGGGCTCTCTCTCTCTCTAGTCTTGCTCACTCTCTCAAATAAATAAAATCTTTAAAAATGTATAATAATAAAAGTAATATGTATTATATAACCTTATATATATCTTAGGTATATAAAGAGCTCTTAAATCTGACAAGAAAAAGACTAATAGAAATAAAGACAAAAAGTGTTCAGACTCGCGATAAGTACAGAAATGCAAATTGCAGCAGTGGTGAGACATGGCTTTTATCCTTTTAATGTTGGCAAACGGAAGAAGTTAGATGCCCTTCCTGGCAAAAACATGGAAAAAAAAGACCTTTGAATGAGAATCGCTTTCCTTTCTGTAAAGTGGTTAAGCCACATTTTTCAACATGAGGAATGGTGTGCCCTTCAACCCGGCAGGCCCTGGCTGGGGCCCGGGCGCCAAGGGTTCCCGACCAGGATTCTCCCGCACTGTTCCCAGGATATTGCCTTGGCAGCAAGACCAGGACCCTGCACAGGGGTGGGGGGGGGGACAAAAGCAGTCATAAAAAGAGCGAGTCAGTTACACCAACATCCCTGAGCTGAGCTGAATGACAAAAGAAGGTTGCGGAAGTCTCGAGTCCATGACATAGATTTAAACAAAGAACAAACCGTAGAACTCGGTATGTCCATACACACGAGCTTGCACACGGCTCTGCGAGCTTGAAGAAGAGCACGGATGCCGCATGTGGGGTTGTTACATGTGCTGGTGTGACATGGTGGCGGGGAGAGGGAGGACGGAATCAAGTAAAAAGGAAAGAAAAAAGACTCACATGAAAATGAAAAAAACCACACATACATGTTTTCTATCATCTCGTGCATGCATTTGTGTACACTTACATAAGTGTGTAAATGTGATTGGTGTTAAAAGGTGGGACCGTGAGGTCAAGTCCACCTGGGCTCAGGTTATGCTGAACTCCAGCACACAGTCAAGACTGTTAGGGGATCCTGAAATTCTTGTTCTGGGTCCCCCCGGGGCGTGCACAAAGGCCCCCCTTCCATCCTCTGCTAGACACAGGCACCCAGAAGGGGGCTGAGCAAAACGCAGCAGGTCTGAACCTGACCGAGCTGTCCCTGCCCTTGTTGCTGGAACCTATGAGCACGTGTGGACAGAGAGGAAGGACCCCGCATGCCTCCCCCATCCACCAAGAATTAACTTGGGTGACACCAACTGCCCCAACTCTTGTGAGGGACTGTCCCCTCGGAGATCACTTTTTGGAGAAAAGCACAAATCATAAAAATAAGCAAATACGTAAGAAACCAGGAAAACAGCAAGGAGAGAAAGAGATGGCTTCAAGAATTAAACTTTTTATTATTTATTTTAAAATAAAACAACACACGCTCTTTGCAGAGTTATTTAAACAACAGGAAACTGTAAGAAAAAGGAACAGTGCCCAGCGAAGAGAAAAGAACCACCGATTGGTGGGTATGGAGCTTTCCTGACTTTATCAATGTATCTTATATACACGTATGTATTATATATATGTGCGAATATATGTATTCTAAATAGAAACGAAATCATGCCAATACCTATCATTGTGCATTCTGCTTTTGGTTTGTTTGTTCCTAGGTAACAAACACTGTGGCCATCCCTCTCGGGCAGGCCAGGTGGAACTGCCCCAGCCTTCCAAAAGAGCTTAACATTCCCCTATACGAATATGTAGTAACTTAGTCTTGAGAGATCTAAAATTTCAGTTCATTGAAATTTTTGCTTTTCCACATGTGATTGCGATGCTACCCTTGCACATATCTCTTAACAGTCTCACAGTAACATTTCTGGACGGAAGATATCTACAGGCATTTGCTTATAAAGCAAACTCATTCACAAACGTGCCTTCCCAAATGGTTCTACGAAAGCTCACTGTCCCAATGTAGGAAAACCACCGGTTTCCTACAATCTGCTTTAGGAAAGTGTGTCATTGTGAGAGCCAAAGATCTTCGGCCCATTAAGCTGAAAGTTTTTATTTCCTTGTTCCCTAGTGAGGTTGAGTTTTTTCTGTCTGCTCAAACAGGAGAATGTACAGCTTCTAGGCTCCAGAGTTCACCTCTTTTACCATCAGCAAATAAGGATGATCAGAGAAGCGGCTCTGTACAAAATTAGTAATAAAATATCTCAACATTAATGGCTTAATTGACAATTTTTGGACTTCCTTGTAGGTAGACAAAGAGTGAGATTTTATACTTTTTTCTTACTACTTATACTGTTTTTTCTTTTTTTTTTTTTTTCTTTTTTTTTTTTTTTTTTTTTTTCCTTTTCCCTGTCTTAGCTGATGGTTAGGATCACAAGGGGAAAAAAAAACATGACCAAGATCTGTGTTCTTGGATGGGCGGGCTCTGACGGGAGCAGGATCGCCCTCCACATTCCATGTTAAATGCAATATTGGCTATGCATTTCTGGTAAATGGCCTTTACAGGGTCCATAGGTATTTCTTCTGTTTGTAGTTAGTTATTTTGTCTTAGGGTCTCTGCTTCTGGATCTGAGGGTCCTTCGCCATCCCATCTGAGAGTCAGGGATGCTCTCAGCAGCTAAAGCTATTTGCAAATTTCAGTTGCCATCCGTTCAGTTCCAGAACTATCTGTCAGATACCTGTGCCTGGCGGGCCCTGAGGATGTGGCGGCGAAGGCAGTGGCAGAGTTCTCTGTCCCCGTGGAGCTAACGGCACACCTGGAGTTCAAGGGCTGTAACCTCCCGTGGCAGCAGTGAGGGGACGTCCGAGGGGGCCCCAACCTCCCCGGGTCGGGGGAGGGTCCGCGGGGACTGGACGCAGGGGGCTCCCGCTGCTCCTGCTCAGGCAGAATGGACCATCGCTGCCTTAGGACCATTGTAGCAGTGAGAACGAAGCCGGAGTCTTCTCAAATTGATGATCCTCTGAATAATCAACCGGCAAGAAATTCCTGCTGCAGATTCTGGATTTCCCAGGAACACCTGGGATTTACCTTCTTTGGATGGCTTTATTTCTTCAGAAAACTCAGAACAACATCTGCATGTACTCGGGCTCTCTGCTGGGCCACGCTGTTGTTGAATTCTTTACATAAAACCCACTATAGCTATATTTCAGAGGGAGTGTCTGCGGCAGACATGGATGCCTGGCCCCTCGCCCTTCCAGGGACGACCCTCCTCCTGCTCGGCCAACAGCCTCCAGCCCTTCATTTGGGCTCAACCTCACCTTTAAGGTCCCGGGGATGCTCCTTGAAGGGCAGCTTCAGCCAGACCACAAACAGGACAACCGGACAGGGCCCGACCTCTCTGCCCACAGCCAAGTCCTTGCTCCGCAGGCCGCTGGGTGGACAGAGACTTGGTCAATGCTGAGTCACGATTTGATGGCTTCCCTGCCCAGTCCTGTCCTCTTCTTTCCCTTCACAGGGGACACCCCCGCCATGAACCTCAGGTGTACCTATGTTCGCCTTTGGTTCTGTATTGCAGAGACCCTGACCTGTTGGGAAACTGAGGCCCTGGGAGGGGCCACATCTGGGGCTTTGATATTTATTCTCAGCTGCCCTGGACTAGGCACAGAGTCAAATGTGTCCTCAAGTCCGCTCAGATCCTCCCACAGACTTCACAGGGTTAGAAACTCCCCTTCCCTTGTACTCCCTACCCCGGTCATGTCCCCTTCTGCCCCCTTCTGCCCAGCTGTCCCAGCCCAGCCCTCTAGTAAGCAGCCTGGCCTCCCCTGGCATGGGCATGGGTCTGCTGAGAACAAGGATCATCGCTCCCTCTCTGGAAAGGTCTCTCCTCTCTGGAGTCCCTCTGAAATGAGAGGTGGAAGTTGGGTCCCCGAGGTGAAGGGCGCTGGCCTGTGGGGGACAGCCGTGACCGTGGGAGTGTTTGCCT
Organism: Enhydra lutris kenyoni; assembly: GCF_002288905.1. Taxonomy (NCBI): domain Eukaryota; kingdom Metazoa; phylum Chordata; class Mammalia; order Carnivora; family Mustelidae; genus Enhydra; species Enhydra lutris. The sequence continues at coordinate 77,161,878 of NW_019154096.1, forward strand.
TGTAACTGAATCACAGAGGGCACGCTGGCAGAATGGCTGTTTTATTACAACAGCTAGAGTGTGTGTTTTCTTTTGGCACCTTGCAAACACCTCAGGTGCCACAGAAGTCACAGGGAGGGGCGGGGCTGCTTAGCCGCTAATGAATGGGAGCTTTCAGGCAGCCTGTCGCCGTTCCCTGACAAGAGCTCGGAGCCCTTTTCCTCCTCCGGGGGCCCAGCGTGCGGCCAAGTTCAAGTGCCCCGGCTGGCCCGACACCCACGCTCACGACTGGCTTTATTAGGGCTGAGACAAGCTGAGGTTTTTAAACTGGTTGGTCTTTCTCGTTGAGAGCTTAATGAGCAAAGTCAGAGGAGCTTTGACAAGAGAAAGGCAACTTCTTGTCAAACACAAATGTCGTTCATTTTGCACGAGAACTCTGTGTGTCTCGTCTTCTGTGGACTGAGGAAACAGCCCTGGGAGTGCACCCATGACTCTTGAAATGAGGAGGCCAAACTGGGCATGGAACTGACCCCCGAGGTCAAATATTTTGCCCCACTGCCCTGGAGCCAGAGGCGGATCAGGTTTTATGAGGCCTTGGGTAGATAAAATTGGGGGGGCCTTTTTAGAGAAGAAGATGCAAATTCGAAATAAAAGTAAATATTTGTCTGGAATAAGATCCGAATGACCATCATGGAGAGTCAGGAGGGCACCTGGGCAGGAGGTCTGCCCAGAGCAGCTCAGAGCCCTGGCGGGGTGGGGTGGGGGGCTCTGGGAGCAAACCGTCCTTGGAGAAACTGGTCACCAAAGTGCCACTCCCTGGGGCATGGTCCCCATGCACCCAGACACAGAAAGGAGACCATCGTCCTCCCCGCCTGGGCTGAGTGGTGTGAGCCAACTATGGACTTGGCATTGCCCAGACTGTACATCCCAGAGCCCACAAGGTCATCTTGGTTTAGGGAGACCAACCATCCAGTCTGCTTGAAACTGGCTTTCCTGGGGTCCAGAACCTTTAGTGCCAGCACATGGAACATTCTGGGTGAATGGGGACAAGTCGGTCACCCTGCCTGGCTCCTGGCTCCAGTAGGTAGCCAAGTGAGGTGCTCATGGGTCACATCCTGAGATCATTAGCCTGCAAAAATGATACACTCTAAGAAAAAGAATGGGAATTTCCTGTATCTAGCCTTTATAATGTGCCTGGCCGGGGCTAATACAGACCACGCAGGTCCTGTAGATACTTAGACTTTTATTATCTTACTCTTTACAGAAAAAAGTTTACAGGGGAAAAAAAGTTATAATTCAAGAACTTGTCACCTGCCTTGTCACCTCAATACATCGCCTAAAAATATTCAGAGCCGGGGCACCTGGGTGGCTCAGATGGTTAAGCGTCTGCCTTCGGCTCAGGTCATGATCTTGGGGTCCTGGGATCGAGCCCCACATCGGGCTCCCTGCTCAGCAGGAAGCCTGCTTCTCCTTCTCCCTCTCCCTCTCCTGATGCTTGTGTTCCCTCTCTCACTGTCTCTCTCTCTCTCTCTCTCTGTCATATAAATAAATAAAACCTTTAAAAAAATATCCAGAGCCTTCTTAAATGTAGGCTTGGCCATGTCTCTCCTGACCCTAAAAATACTCGATGGCTCCCTAGTGCCAAACGGCCAAATCTTTTCACCAAAGTCTCTGGCACGCCGTATCCAATCGACCTTTCGGGGCTTTCACCTTTGTCCAGATCAGACCCTCATCCCTGTCACATGTCTGTTTCTGATGCTGAAGGAGCCACCTGGAAGCCCCATGGGTGTTCCTCAGTTGTCCTGCCTCTCAGCAGGGCTGCGGGAACTGTCTAGGGTCTATGAATGGGTTCCAATGGTTCACCAAACACTCAGACATAGCGCGCTCAACCTTCCTCAACTCTCCCACGGCACCTTCCTAGCGCACAGGACGCTGGTGCCTGGACCTCACTGTTTGTGGGGCTCAAGCCATTTTCTAACAATGGTCCCACAAGGCCGTGCATCTTTTAGCCTCCCGAGGAGGTCATGACTGCCCTTTCCTCTGTCCACCGGCCCAGGGCTCCCCTCTGCAAGGCTCAGCTCTGGGCACACCGTGAAGGGCTCTGCAGTCGATGTGAGTCCGCATCGATGACCTCACTGGCGTCTCCGAGCTGCAAGAGGCGGGGTGCTGCATGGTCTCGTCCCCTTTCACAGATGAGTAAATGGAGGCTCAGAGAACAGAGCTGCCGCACCAGCCACATCTGATGCCCGGCCCTGGAGTTCTGCACCAGCTCTGTCTCCGGGGACCTCATGCCTGAGCGCGTGTGTCTCCAGCTGGGCTGTCACCGGGCAGCCACTCTCCTGTGGACTGCGACAGCCGCCTGGGCGATTTTCCACGAAGTTGAAGGAAGCACTCTGTGATTTTAACAACAAAAAATGAAAACAACAAAATGGTCTTCCTTAGAATAAATTGCTCTGGGATATTTCAAATGTTTACAAAAGTGGAAAAATATAAGCTCTTACAGACCGTGGCTCGGCTTAAACAATCATGATCCTGTTTCATCTGTGCCCAGCATCCAGCCGCCCTCCTCTGCTCTAGAATATTTTGAAGTAAATCTTAAGCTCATAAAATTTTCAGGTTTTGCTGGTAAAAAAAATAAGGTAAAAAAATTATGTATATATATATCTGTGTGTGTATATATATATACATGTAAAATATTAAGGGGAATAATAGTTTTATATATAATAATTACATATATTATTATCAATAATTCTATCATTAAATATCCAATTAAGGTTCAAAATTCCCTGTCCACCTTATAAATCTTTAACAATTCATTGCTCAAATCAAGATCAAAATAAGATCCATCCATTGTAATTGGTTAGTGAGTCTCAGGGTCAATGTTTGGTCCGTCCGTCCTTCCTTCCTTCCTTCCTTCCTCTTCCTCTCTCCATCCCTCACACATTCTCCCTCTTTCTTTCCTTCTGTTTCCTGAACCATTTAATGGTAAAGGGGGCAGGTGCGTTGGCCCATGGAGTTCCCGTTCTGCATCTCACCTAGCACATTCCTGTCACTGCGCTCCTCTTTCCCAGAAACCTGCTGCAATTTGGTCATTGCAACTAGACAGGCTTTCCCAACTGCTGCATTACTGTCATTGGGGACAGGATAATTTTCTGGAGTTGACTGTCTAGTGCATTGTAGGGTTTTTAGCAGTATTTCTGGCCTCTACTCCTTATTAGCGAGGAGCACCCCCAGCTGTGACAACCAAAAATATCTCCGTACGTGGCCAGCTCTTCCCCGAGAGGTAAAGTTGCTTTTTGCAGAGAACCACGGCTCTAAAGGGTGATGGGATTCAAATTTAATCTTTCCGTGAGATCCTTTGAACAGTATTCACGTCCCTCTGATTGTGTAGACTTCTGTCCTCGTTGGGGATGCTCGTGTCTCCGAGCTGATACCAGCCCTGAATAAGGAACTGATTCAAGGGTGTATGAACCACTTCATAAGACAATAAAGAAATAGATTAAAGCACAATGTTGATTTTTATCAAAAAACCTTGGATGGTCTCCGCTAAATGCAAATGGAGAGCTGCAAAAATATTTTTTCTTTACTTCTTTCTTGAGGAAAATGACACAACTTGGATTAACACAAAGAAAAGTTGCATCATGCTTTGAGGTGGAGTGCCCAGGGCTGGGGGCCACCCCTTACAACACAGCCACGTTCTGGACCAGTGCACACCAGGTACGGCTGTGCAAGGACAGGGGGGCTCTGTTCACCACCAAGGAACGGATTTTGTCTTGATTTGTGGGGCATGAATTCTGACGGATTAGAAACAGTCAACTAATTGACTGTTCTCCAGGTCATTGCTCCAGAAAAGACGAGCTTCTTAATGAATCCTTTTACATTAAAACGACAGAATTATTTAATAAAGTTTTCCCTTTCTGCATTAGATGACACAATTTTGACTTTTTTCCCCCCTCTGTTTTGTATTACTACAATTTAAAATGAGAAAAGCTATGTAGTCATTTCAGGTTAATTTGTTGTTATATTTGCCAGCTTACTTCACTGCATTATTAAAACATTTAGTACTGTGTGTCATTAGTATTCCAAAATGTAATTAGCATATTTAATCAAAAACAATTAAGAACAAACACTGCTTCCCTTTTTAAGTAATAAAATATTTACTACTGTAAAAATAAATGGAAACCAAAACATTCTTTGAGGTGTTGATTTCTGAGGAAGAAAGAAAGAAAGAAAGAAAGAAAGAAAGAAAGATAGAAAGTCCTAAGGGTACTTGCCAACTTTAAGCTCCCTCTGGTGGATTCTTTAACTTTTTTTCCTCTTGGGAATTTTGATTTCTATGAGAAAAGTACAAAGAAATAAAATTTCATTACAGCTTCTCAAAACAATAATAAAGGACAGTGTGTGAACTAAGAAAAGTTATATAATTCTGTGCCTAGGGATTTGATTTCTCAGCTGAAAATTTATTTCTTTAAAACTAACTTTAAATGCTAAAATATTGAATGAGGCCTTGAAATGTTAGTAGCAACAACAAAAAGAGACATTTGAAGATCAGTAGACTGTTTGCATTTGGAGGTGATGATGAAAACTTACCTATGCATTTCCCTCGCCCAGCCAATTAGCCTTTAGTTCAGTGTAGTTAGTTAGCCTTTGTCATTCTTGTTGAAATCATGCAAACACTTCACGTATCTTCAGTTTCCATGTGCTTCTATCTGTGTCCATAGTTGCTAGTGTTGTATGGATTTGGATTCTATCCCCTAACCTCTGAACTTCGGAGTCTCTGGGCCTATTATACACCATTTACACTAACTTTACCCCTCATCAAGACCATTAGACCTTGGACATCATACTTAATGGTGAGAAACTCAAAGCTTCCTTACAAATACCAGATACAAGGCAAAGAGGTCCCCTCTCACCCTCCCTCTCAACACCAAAGTGGAAGTTCTAGCTAATGTAATAAGACAAGAAAAGGAAATGAAAAGTATACAGATTGAGACAAAGAAATAAAATTTTCTGTGTTTATAGATGACATGATTATACACCTAGACATTCTGAAATCATAGACAACAACAACGAAAATGCCTGGAACTAATAAGCAGTTATAGTAAAGTTGCAAGATACAAGGTTAATATAGGACAATCACTTATCTATATACCAACAATGAACAAATGGAATTTCAAATTAAAAACACAATACCATTTACATTAACACTCAAAAATTTGAAATACTTTGTTAAAAATCTAACAAAATATATATAAGATATATACTAGAAAATTTCAAAATTTTGCTGAATGAAGGATGCCTGGGTGGCTCAGTGGGTTAAGCGGCTGCCTTCAGCTCAGGTCGTGATCCCAGGATCCTGGGATTGAGTCACCCATAGAGGTACTTTCTCAACTGGGAGCCTGCTTCTCCCTCTGCCTGCTCTGCCTGCCTTTCCCCCTGCTTGTGCTCTCTTTCTATAACAAACAAATAAATAAAATTAAAAAAAAAACACACAAAACAAACAAACAAAAGAACTTTGCTGAATAAAATAAGTAGTGAAGAGATATTTCCATAGTCATTGATAGGAAGAGCCATTATTTTAAAGATGTCACTTCTTCCCAATTGATCTATCAATGCAATGTAATCCAAATTAAAATCACAGAAAGTTTTTTTTGTGGATATTGACAAACGGATTCTAAGGTTTATATGGAGAAGCAAAAGCCCTCGAATAGTCAATGAAACATTGAAAGAGAAGAACAAGGTTGGAGGACTAACACTATTTTACTTCAAGACTTACTATAAAGGTATGGTAATCAAGACAGTGTGGAATTGGGGAAAGAATAGACAGATGGATCAATAGAACAGATCAGAGAGTCCTGAAAGAGGCCCACACAAATACAGACAACTGATCTTTGACAAATAACGGAAGACAATAAATAGAGAAAAGATAGTGGTTTTCAACAGATGCTACTGAAACAACTGGATATCTACATGCAAAACAAGAACAAAAACAAAGAGTAATCCAGACTCAGACCTTACACATTTTGTAAAAATTAATTCAAAATGGATCACCGATCTAAACATAAAATGCAAAACAATTAACCTCCTAGAAACAATATAGTTGAAAACCTAGATAATCTTGGGCACAGTGATGCCTTTTTAGATAAAACACCAAAGTCACAATCCATGAAAGAAGTAATTGATACGCTGAACTTCATCAGAGGTAAAAGCTTCCACTCTGGAAGACAATGTCAAAAGAATGAGAAGATAAGCCACAGACTGGGTGAAAACACTTAACAAACACACATCTGTCAAGGGGGTTATTTAAACTATACAAAAAGAAAAAAAAAAAAAACTCTTAAAATGGAGCATTAAGAAAACAAACAAAGAAAAATAATAAAAATGAGCCAAAGACTTTAATAGACACTTCGTAAAGAAGACATGCAGAGGGTAAATAAGCATACCAAACGAGTTTGCTTTTGTTATCAGGGAAGTGCAAATTAAAACAACCATGACAGACCACTACACACCTATTAGAATGGCCAAAACCCAGAACACTGACAACACCAAATGCTGGCAAAAAAGTGAAGCAACAGGAACTCTCTTTCATTGCTGGTGGGGATGCAAGATGGTGCAGCCACGTTGGAAGACAACTGGGCAGCTTCTTTCAAAATTAAACATACTCTTACCAGACAGTCCAGCAGTCTTGCTTCTCAGTATTTACCTGTAGAAATTGAAAACACGTCCTCACAAAATCCTGCACATGAATGTTTATAGCAGCTTTATTCATAATTATCAAAACTTAAAGGCAACCAAGATGATCTTCAGTAGGAGAATGGATGAATAAAATGTTAGATACAAAAGAAACAATATAAATAATATTTAAATAATATAAATAATAAATAAAAAGAAAAGAGGCACCAAGCCATGAAAAGACATGGAAGAGACATAAGTTCATATTAGTAAGTGAAAGAAGCCCATAGGAAAGGCTATGTGGTGTATAATTCTAACTCTGACATTTTTGAGAAGACAAAACCTTAGAGATAGTGAACAGATCCATGGGAGTGGGGGAGATGAACAGGCAGAGTACAGAGGATGTTTAGGGCAAAGAAACTACTAGTGTGATACCATCATGATGGAGACACATCATTAAACATTTCTTCAAACCCACAGTATGTAAACACCAAGATTGAACCGTAGTGTAAACCACAGACCTTGGTGATGATGATAGGTCAGTGTTGGTTCATCAACTGTGACAAGTGTACCCACTGGTGGGGGTGTCGATGTGGGGAAATTATCCATAGGTGGAGGGCTGCAGATGGATGGGAAATCTCTGTACTTCCCTTCAGTTTTGCTGTGATAAAAATGCTCTAAAAGTTAAATCTTAATCATAAAATATCAAACTGAGTATTAGAACTCATTTAGAATTGAAGTCCGAGGAAAATTCTACATGTCAACACTTGTGGGAGGAGTAACTGGGAAGGTAAACACAGGGATTTTCTGCGGTGACGAACACTTACTGTGTGCTGATGCTTCCTTCCTACACCTGACCCTTGAGCCACAGGGGTTTGAGCTGTGGGGGTCCACACGCACATGGACTTTTTACAGGACAGCGCTGTAAATGTATTTCTGTCTCCTATGATTGTCCTGATGACATTTCCTCTCCATACGTTATTTTTTTATGTAAGAATACAGTATTTAATACCTATAGCATGTAAAATATTTGTTAATCCACTATTTATGCTCTGAAAAAGGCTTCTAGTGACAGTGGGCTATTCATAGTTCAGTTTTGGGGGAAATCAAAATTAAATGCAGGTTTTTAACCATATAGGGGATTGGAACCCCTAACCCCTGCATCATTCAAAGGTTAAGTATATTAATCCAATAGTACTCTTAGGGTTGGAATCTTTCATTGTATATAATACACGTTAACAACAATAAATAATGATAGTAATAGTATCTTGTGGATTTCTGAGAAAGAAATATTCACCTGGTAATCATTTTTTTCCAGCCTGTAAAAGAAAACTAATAGCTAACTCAAGAAAGACGGAAAAGAGCAATAACAGTAGAGAGATCGAAATAATAGTTGGGTAGAACTTATTAGAATAAAACAAAGAGAAGATCAACAAACCTGAAAGTTTGCTCTCTTAAATGATTAATAAAATAGAAAAAAAATGGGCAAAAGTAATCAACAAAATATTGTGTTAATCCCACAAGTGTAAAGATGGTTTAATACAAGAAAAATACATTAAGGAAGTTTGCTAAATTAACAGGTTAGAGGAGAAAACATTTATGATCAACTCCCTACATCCAGGGGAAAAAAAAATACAACACACATTTTTGTTTTTATTAAAACTCTTAGAAAACTATAAAAAGAAGATAAATTTCTTACTCTAACAACTAAGAAATTCTACCTCAAACATCACATTTGAAATTGATTAAAACACACAGGAGACAGATCCCCTAAGATTAAAAACGTTAGGAGCACTAGAGGGAGTCCCTCTCTCCCTACTGTCTACAAAGCATTACAATAAAAACCCCAGTGTGGAGATTCCTCAAGAAATTAAAAATAGAGCTTCCCTATGACCCTGCAATTGCACTACTGGGTATTTACCCCAAAGATACAGATGTAGTGAAAAGAAGGGCCATCTGTACCCCAATATTTATAGCAGCAATGGCCACGGTCGCCAAACTTGGAAAGAACCAAGATGCCCTTCAACGGACGAATGGATAAGGAAGATGTGGTCCATATACACTATGGAGTATGATGCCTCCATCAGAAAGGATGAATACCCAACTTTTGTAGCAACATGGATGGTACTGGAGGAGATTATGCTGAGTGAAATAAGTCAAGCAGAGAGAGTCAATTATCTTATGGTTTCACTTATTTGTGGAGCATAACAAATAGCATGGAGGACAAGGGGAGTTAGCGAGGAGAAGGGAGTTGGGGGAAATTGGAAGGGGAGGTGAACCATGAGAGACTATGGACTCTGAAAAACAATCTGAGGGTTTTGAAGGGGCGGGGGGTGGGAGGTTGGGGGAACCAGGTGGTGGGTGTTGGAGAGGGCACAGATTGCATGGAGCACTGGGTGTGGTACAAAAAACAATGAATACTGTTATGCTGAAAATAAATTTAAAAAATTAAAAAAAAAAACCCACCCAGGGCAGCGGTGGGAGAGGGGAAGTTCAGAGAATTCAGAAGGAAGAACACAATTTGTCACTAATCACAGTGGATACAATTATCAACACAGAAATTACAGAGCATCTGTGGCATCATGTCAGAACTACTACACTAGAATCAAATTTGTCCCCAAATTAAAATCCCCATATTCCAGCAGCAAGTGAACGTAAGAGTCCTTTCTTAAGAGCCACAAAATCATAACTTAAATCTAAGACATTTTTTAAAATCAAACTTTTTTTGAGTAAGGCAATTACAGAGAAAATTTAAAACTGGATTGAAGAATTTAGGCCCAAATAATTGGAGAGATAAAAGTCCATAGAAGGAAAGACTTAGTACCAACAAGATGATAATTCCTCAGTTAATAAAACAAAAACAAAAACAAAGAAAAAGGCAAAAAGCAAAAAAACTGAATTAATAAAAAATGTTCAATTTCAATAAAAATCCAAAGGGTGGTTTTCTCTGGAAACGTGCTCTCTATAAGAGTTTTTGACTAGTTTGTCAAAGGCTGAGGGCCAAGACAAGATACCAGATATACAGATACCAGACCTTATCATTACACAGATAGAAAAAGAGACTAAGGAAACAAGATAGAAAGTCTGTAAGAGGATCTGTAGAGTTGAATATTATTTAATATACAATGGATGACAATAATGGAGGCAAGATTGGGAGAAATGGAGGATTTTTAAATAAATGGCACAAGAGCTCATGGTTATTCTCAAAATGGTACTAGAGCTAATGGCTATTCTCATAGAAAAAAAGTAAAGATCGGCTCCTACATTGCAGCTAACAAAACACTTAAATGGCAGGTGGATTCAAGTCCTCTGTGTGAAGAACAGAGCCAGCCCATGAAGGTTTCCCTCTGTTTTCATCTAGAGGCATTCAACAGAACACAATGGTCCCAAACCATAAATTATCTACATATAAGGTTAAAAAAAATGTCTAGCAGACTAGAACTACTGCAACTTTACAACCGATGGATGATAGAGAAATTTGAAGAATTCACAAAACCTGGTTGAAACCCCAAGGGAAAGCAGGCAAATGTTATGGACAATTCCCAGAAGAGGATCCTTGCCCCACTGCTCATCTCAAAATCTAATCATTGGTCTTTCTTCCTCTGTTTCCTTCAATCCACAAAGTGTCTTCAGCAAATTCTGTTAGTTTGGCCTTTGCAGCATGAGACAGAGGAGACTGGTACCCACACCTGCGCTTCCAAGGCCACCACAGAGTCCTGTTGGCCTCTCGTAGGACTCAGGTAATCCTGCCGGGCCTCCTTCCTTCCCTCCACCCCATGGCTCTGTAAACATTCCCGTGTGGGGTAGCTCTGTTCTCTGTAAAACCTTCCAGTTTTTCCAGTTTCCCTTAGAGGGAAAGCAAGCAAACACTTCTCACCATGGCTAAGAGTCTACAGGACCTGGCCTCTGGCTTCCTCTCCAGAATTACTTCCTACCCCTTTCCTCAGGCATGAACACTCACTCTTCAGAGCCCCAGAGTCTGGAACACTCTCTCTAAGATTTCGCTTCACTCAGTCTTCCCCAGTGAGGCCTCCCCAATGACCCCCACTTCTCCAAGATGCTCCCATCCCATCCCTGCAGCTCCTGACCCAGCATGAGTCCTCTGTATGGCGCTCAGTGCCGCCAAGAATGAGATAAAAACAGATAAAGAGAAAAGACCAGTCTTGCCCTGGAGTAGACTGTGAGCTCTTGGAGTCTAGACTCCCTGTCTCTGCTGCTCACTCTTTCTTTCCTGGCACTAAGGACAGGGCTGGGCATTTATTGAGTGGACAGTAGGGCCTGTAGAATGAAGAAAAAGTGCTCAAACTGATGGTAGTCAAGGACATGAAAATCAATGAAACAAGGAGTTATCATTTCAGACCCATGAGATGGCAAAGTTAAAATGTTTGCTGGGAGGGTCTGTGCAGAGATGGGAGCCACGCGGTCCAAGCTGGCTCTGTGTCCGGGCTCATGTGGGGCCCCTCAGGTTCATGCTCCTGGTCCAGCATAGAGATCCACAGAGACTATCCTCACTGTTCCAAGTGTCCCAGTTTGACAATAAATGATACGGCCTCCCTCTGTTTAGGAATTGGCACAGGGATCCATAGCATATCCACCATGCAGTCTGGCAACACCTGTGTCTGTGAAAGATGAGCTCATGGCTTGATCCAGCAGCTCAGCTCCTTGAGAATCCCTCCCCCAGGTGCATGGGAACGTGTCCAGAAGGATGATAGAGAAAATGGATAGATTAATTATTATATAGTTATATAATAGAATAATATGTGAGCTAGAATGAACTAAAGCTATGAATGTGAATCTCAAAATGCCAAGTGGAAAACCAAGTCGTCATCAAGTCTTCAGTGTATTTTGCCATTTATCTAGACTTTATTTTTATTTTTTTTTAAGATTTTATTTATTTGACAGAGAGATAGCGAGGGAGGGAACACAAACAGGGGGAGTTAGGGAGAAGCAGGCTCCCTGCTGAGCAGGAAGTCCGATGCGGGGCTCGATCCCAGGATCCTGGGATCATGACCTAAGCCGAAGGTAGACGCTTAACGACTGAGCCTCCCAGGTGCCCCATTTACTCAGACTTAAATATATATATATATATATATATATATATATATATATATATAT